>NW_026542598.1:13551245-14151245 GCF_028750875.1 Macrosteles quadrilineatus | reverse complement strand
CAGTTAGTTTACAATTCTGGATAAAGAAATAAATAGTGTAGTACAAAGGTGCGTTTTTCCAACTTAATGAGAAAAATGCGTATAGAGAAGCTATAAAGTTTATAGATGTATTTATTTACTAAATGCATTAACAAGAAGCATTGGCTATTAGATACTGAAATAGACTTCCAATCTATATGGACCAGGTGTAAAATTTTTTTTAAATTAAAAAGAATGTAGTTGTGTGAGCCAATCACAGAATGCGCTAGTGTCTAAAATTCTGTTTTACACCTTATTTTTTTGCTGACCAAGTTGATGGGTCATAACAGTTGTTATAACTCATCAAAGTCATTCCCTATGTTTGACTTGGTTAGTCAAAGCAAGAAGTTAAAAACAATGTTTTTAAAACAAACAAAAAAAAAACCCAACCGTTGTAAGTTTACGAACCTATTACTTAGAACTTTCACAGAAATGTAGCATAGGTTTAAAATCATTGTTGCCATTAAAGTTGTCGGTTACAATATTTCATCACTAAGGCGTAAAGTGACTCTTTTCGAACGAAGCTCAAGTTTCACTAGAAAAATATTAGCGTGGTTTGAAAAGACTTTTTGCCCGTGTGTTGAACCCGGTGGTGAACTTTGTTTTTCGTCACATTGCAACATTATTTAAGCAAACTAAATTACAAAATGAAAATGCTTTTCGTGTAAAGATAACCTCTCAAAACGACTTCCAACTTGATTTCAATTTTGCTAGTGCAAACAAGCAGCTGTTTAGTAAGTGATTCAATCATTTCGCCTATACGATTGTGTTAGTGTACATTGAACTT
The DNA here is from genome assembly GCF_028750875.1 of Macrosteles quadrilineatus. Taxonomy (NCBI): domain Eukaryota; kingdom Metazoa; phylum Arthropoda; class Insecta; order Hemiptera; family Cicadellidae; genus Macrosteles; species Macrosteles quadrilineatus. The sequence goes on along the minus strand of NW_026542598.1, from coordinate 14,150,440 downwards.
CAAAGCATACAACAATAAACTACACTTCAACCGAATGGATGCATACTTTCGATACATGTGATTACTTACAATCAAATAAGCAAGGAGTAAGTAAGTTAGTAAGGAGTAAATCCTTAGAGAGTAAAAATTAGCTGTTATATTGTAAGTATTAGGTAAAAAGTATTTTTATTTTGTAACTTGGTTAGCATATATAAAGTTCTAATGTGACAAAAAACATAGTTCACGACACGGGCAAAAAGTCTTTTCAACCCTCGCTAATTTTTCAAGAGCGTTTTACTCCTTGGGGAAAAAAGCTACACTTTGGACACGCGACGCATGTATTTAAAAGGGACCCATAAATATAAATTTGACAAAAGTAGTTTAAATGAAATTATTTTTGTGGTAAAGTATTAATTTATAATTACCCTTTATAATAGGGTATTCTGGGTAATATGAGAAAACACCAACCTTATTAAAACTTCTGCTTAATGTAATATTATCTACTAGCTGTACCCGCGGGCTTTGCCCCGTTTTACTTCATAAGTGAGCTCGTTCGCATGGCTCAATCACGTCCTGGTTGAAGTTTGTTCGCTACGCTCACTCACCTTTAGGTTGGAGCTCGTTCGCTACGCTAACTCGCCTCCAGGTTGAAGTTCGTTCGCTACGCTAACTCGCCTGCAGGTTGAAGTTCGTTCGCTACGCTCACTCACCTTTTTGTTGCAAATTAGCTGTTGTCATAAATTTAAAAAAATAATAGTGCTGCACCCTGTTGGTAATCCTTGTAACTTTAATGCTATTGAACATCATTCTTTTTGTCTATGACATCGTAGAACAGAACCAACTTGTTAAATTGAAACGTCTGTTAAGATTCATTAATTCCATTTATGTATGAATACTATGGGAAACTCCAGAGCCACTGGGGCGGAGCCCGAGAGTCCGATCAGAATAAAAACAACTTAGTTTTCCTATTTAATGCCTAAAGAATCAGTGTACCAAATTTCAGCATCCTAGATGGAAGTGGGAGAATTAGTGATGAGTGAGTGAGTCAGTCAGTGAGGGCTTTGCCTTTTATATAAGGCATCATATCAATCATCATATGATTGACTCCTTTCCGTACATTTGTAACCGTACTCATTTCCTTAAATTATAATGCCAGTACTATCATGTTTAAGCATCGGAATGGAAGAAATGAAACATAAAGGGCATTTAAAACATTACTGTAATGTCGCCAGTTAAAAGATATGACCGTTTGTTAATTTGTAAGCGATACTGGAAGAAACCAGCGCTAGTCCGGGCAAGTATTATTCCAAACATGAACGGAACTGTCTAATTGACCTAGGAAAATTCAGAAAACAAACATGATTATTCAGGCTACTCTTAAAGGAGGTCACTTTGTTTTATTCGTTTTAACTGTCTTAAAACTGAGTATACAATCAACTGTATGGCATTTCTAATGATGTATGGCATTTAACTAGACGATGAAATAATACGATTTAGAATTATAGACCTGTCAACTGTCAACATTATTTAAGCGTAACTCTTATCATTGTACTAGAGGGGCCTGATTAGGGCGATTTCGCACAAAAAATAATGAACTCTATTATTGCATTAATGAATTAATTCAGTTAGTAAAGTAATATAAGTTAAGTAGAAATAATGTTAAGCAGTTAAGATATAATTCTCTGCTTACAACTTCTCTTTGAACGTTGGTTGGTATTTACACTGTTTGCCATTATCTTTTATAATAATTCTTGTGAAATTAAAAGTATTTAGATAGGGCTGAATTCATTCAGTTAATAAAGTAATCAATTTAACCAATACAAATTGATACAGTTAAGCTGAAATTCACTGCTCAAGAATTCTCCTTGAAAGTTTGTTAGATTAACTCAACCACTCGATGCTATATTGTATACAGTAATCAAATTTTATTCGATTTTCATTGGTTTCTTATTTTCTTGTAATGTGTTACCATTACGAAGCTGTCGAGTTTAAGGCCTATCTGGTGTCGAAGAACCACTTCCTATAAGGCTTTTAGGAAACTCATCGGGGAACTGCAATTGATGAAAACAACCATCACGTATAACTAAATCCATACATCAGTAAACCACTACCATTAACTTGGTACATTTTCAAGTACTGTATTGTTTATTTCAAAACAATAATCGTGTAATGGACTCAGAATAGCCCTTTTGAAAAATGTAACTGTTTGAAGTTTCGCTGGAATAGGCCTATGTAATTATATAACTATATATATTTTTGCAGCTACTGGATAGCAGTGTGTTATTGCACAAGTTAAATGGAAAAGTAGCAAACTTCCCTTCTATACATAGAATCCATAGGGTTTTTCGATACCATACGAACATACGTACAGCACTTCACATCTTTTTCCCAGTCGTCAAGATCAAAGTTCAGTTCTTAGTTTTCTCGGTTGGATGGAGACCCTGGACACACTAGGAATCATAAACATTTTGTTAGAAATAAATGAGTTTATAATATTAAATTTATTTATTACTAGTTGTAACCCACGGGCTTTGCCCCGTTTAATTTCTTAATTTTCAAGATGATCTCGTTCGCATGGCTCAATCACGTCAGACGTCCTGGTTGAAGTTCGTTCGCTACGCTCACTAACTTTTAGGTTAGAGCTCGTTCGCTGCGCTCACTTGCCTTCAGGTTAGCTCGTTCGCTACGCTCACTCGCCTCCAGGTTGAAGTTCGTTTGCTACGCTCACTCATCTTTTGGTTGCAAATTAGCTGTTGTCATAAATGAAAAAGAAATACTAGTGCTGCACCCTGTTGGTAATCCTTGTAACTTTAATGCTATTGAACATCATAGAACAGAACCGACTTGTTTAATTGAAACAGCTTTTAAGATTCATTAATTCCATTTAAATATGAGTACCTACTCATAAGGTTAACATGGGAAATTCCAGAGCCACTGGGTTGGAGGGTAAAATCCTTTCTTAGTGACTACCCAAAAGGAAGATGCCTGCCAAGTTTCAGGTTCCTAGGTCTTATGGTTTCTGAGATTTCGTGATGAGTGAGTCAGTGGTATTTGAGCTTTATATACTGTATATAGATAATATTAGTATGATTATTACTAATCATTTTAAATTGTTCGCATTTATCACGCTATCTCGGCTGGCGACATTCCTGAAGTTTAAAAGAATACGTATTAGGTCTGATTCTCATCTTTCAAAACCAAATTGTACTTTTTTTTACAAGTATTTATTTAAAACTTCTATTTCTTCACTCATATTAGCTTTAATTGAAATTAAACAGCTGGGCATTCTGAATTTTAAATTCGAAAGGTAAACAAACAATGTAAACAAAGTGTTTTTGCGTTTCCTTTGAGCTTAGCTCAAAGCAGTAGTTTTGCTTGGGATAGCTTAATTTAGATATCTAAAACCATTTTGCAAATCTGCACACCTAGACGAGTGATTTTATGTTAAATGAGTGGAGGTAAGTCTTAAAACAAAAAAAACCTTATCGGAAACTTATTTTCCTTGCACCGTATCGGAGTTATAGGTCCATTTTAGCTTTTGGATTTACTTTATACAATTATTATTTATTAGCTATTTAACAATTAACCGTAACTTTACCCAATCGTAAAAGTAACACGGCACACTGAAGAGGTTATTACAAATACTGTTTTCCGGAAGATGAGTTTTTAAATCTCCACGAGAATGGTTTGTTGACAAACACTCTCTCTGCTTCTTGCAGTAAAGATTAGTTAATCTAGGTAATCCCTCAGCCACAGTGATTACACTTAACGAACATTTATTGCTACAATTACACAGAAGGCAAGATACGTTGTGTGAAGTAGGTTATAGTAGAAAATAATGAGGCCAGACCTACTACTGCACTACTCAAATATTTTAACAGTAGTAACTTACACCATAGATTAAAAGAAGTATACATACTATACTCCATGTCTATACTCCTTTTATCTATGCTTACACTTACAATGTTGTTTGTTTACATGTAACTTACTGGTTGTTTGGGCGGTACCGGTTTGAGCTGAACACTTTTTTGCTTGTTGGGTTCGTTTGTTGAGATTTTTTACACTTTTAAGTGGTATCGGTTCCAATTTACCACCGTGTAGAGGGTTAGGTATAAACTTAGTACCTAGCAGTGTACTAAGGCTACGTACCTCGTAGTTACAATTGAGTCATCTATATTAAAATCCCAGTTTAAAATCAACCATGTATGTGTATTTAAATTTCAGTAAAAATAAACAGCACAGTTATTGGGTAAATTATATGGTGTGATATATATTGGGAGGAGTGCTGAGAATCTATACATAAAAAATACAACATTTGCTACATTTTTTGTTTTGATAAGGAATTTTAAACATAAAAAAAATTGGATGCAAATAGTCTGGACAAAATATTTTACTGTACGGAAGATCAAATCTAATATAAACTTTCCAAAAGAATGTAGTTTATTTTTCGTCATACTGCAGCAAAAACAGCCGTTTCTAATACTGTACACGCGTTACAGATCTAAAGTAGGTATTTTCTTTTTTAAATGCCACTTTACGCCTTAGTGATAGACACTGATAGACAAAATGGGCACACATGATAGGGTAATGTTCTATGGTCCAAAATACAAATTTCAAAATACAAGTGTTCTACAGACTGTTTATTCTCATGACAAAATGTAATATCGCGGCAAATTTGTACACATTATGCCAACTTCCTTGACGAATTCCAACCTTTTCATCCCGCAAGTATAGGCTAATTGTAAGTTAAAAATGAAAGAATAATTTATATTTTGATTACAAACGAACTTCGTACGTAAACGCCTTCAGTCGTATGAAAACTAATCCTTATCAGCACAGTAGTGGTACTGTCTACAAAAGCTTGCAGGCGTGGTTTTATGTCTGTTTTGACACAGTTGTATAAAGGATTCTAATCTTTTTTACAGTTTTTTTTTGCAAATTCAAACACACTTAAATTCATATAATTTGTGTTTGGTTTATTACTATCACGAAAACAAGTAGATTTTCTGCGGCTTTCTCTCGTCAAAATATGTGTCCTAATAGTTGTTATGCTTTTGTCGTTTTTCAGGCCTGTTGCAGACGTAAATGTTTACTTTTGAAGATATTGTAAGTATTTAAAAAGTATGCCTACTTATTTATACAATTAAAATTTTGGGAAACCGAAAATCACAATATGACCCTTATGCTTTCATTGTTTTTTGTAGGTGTTAAACCACAAAATAGATAACTAGCCTACTACATAACTAATTACATCTTACATAATGTTTTATACATTTTACGGTTCTGCCAAAGATATTACTAGATACCGGAAATCCAATGTATGAATAATGAATTGAAAAAAACGCAATTCACCCTAATTTTATTTCCCTGCAGTGACCCGACAAAGTTGGCTTCTTTGCACTGATTATAGTACAGAAAGTTGATAATTAATTGCTGAATTTATTTACTTTGTCGCACGGTTTATACTTTGGCGCACACCAGAATTCCAAACAAACAACACAAAAAGCGTGGTTTTATTATGCACGTAATCCGTTTACGCTTGGAAATAGGTTGGCAACACTTAAAGATACTACTATTATCAGCTGATTGACTATTAATACTACGATTTTAACCTGTAATTTCGTGTTTATATTCTATTTTAGTTCAACGCTTGGTTTGAACATAACCTAAAGTGTAGTATTTTAAAGACTACACTGTGTTAGTGGGCCTAGCATGTTGAGAATAATGAACTCAGTGATTGTGAATATGTGTACACAGAAGAAATATGTAGCAGAAACTGCAAACCGTGTTTCATTAAACCTGTTTCCAGAAAAATCAAGACAGATGTATAAACGGGCATACGAACTGTTTTCTTCTTGGCGCGTAAGTAAGAAAGTTACAAAATATGTTATACTGATTATTACTGTTTATACGTGTACTCTTGAAAATAAGTACCTCTATACTACGACTACAATCAGATGGTGCAGTGTTTCCCATTTCCTTCAACGCTTGGGTTTTACCTAATCTAAAAACGTGTTGTATAGTGTTTGAAAGACTAATTATTTATAAGCTTTATAGTGACTGTAGGAAAAATATAATGTGTAACACGAGTGCAAATGGCCTTTGCTGCACTCTCACTAGTTACACAAATAACTATTTCACACGGAACGTAAATTCAAGATACCTATGATGTAAAACTGAAACATTTTAATTTTCCTACACTAACTGCACAGGAGTGTATGGTTAAATTAGAAAATGTAAAACTAAAAACACGTGGTAATTTTTCTTTGTATTTAGCTGGATAACTGAATGTTTATCACTCACCAGGAAACCAAAAGGTTGCCGGTTAGATCCGTCACCATCTCTATTGGTAATCTAGTTGGTAGTTACACAAACATAATTTGCATAAAATCCATATTTGATAAGTCAGCCGCAGTATACCCTTATCAAAACCATGTCAACATTGCTGATTCTCATCACGAAGTGTCTTTGCCTTGACCGTGAGTTGAACAGCTGGTCGAAGTATGCAAATCTTGACCACGACTCACTCGCTTTGCCAATCTGTTGTTGTGATTGCGTATTTGATCAACTACATGAGAATTTCTGCCAAAATGGCCACCAATGTTTTCTTTTCATATCGGAATCAGAAATGAAATAGCTTATATTCGTAGGTTCCAAGAATTTAAAAATTGCATTATGTTTTGAGACCAACAGTTTTGAACAGAATACTTATCCCATTCATATTTAACCTTGTCAGTCCATGCGAACAAATGCAGATGTTTTTATGGTATAATATCGGGAGTTTAGCACTACTTTTACTTGATTAAACTTATTTACCAGGTATAGTTGGTTTACTAAACGAGAAATGTCATCCTTCAGCGTTTGTATGACAAAACTAGATTAGGCCTATACACATGAAGAACAATGATGTGTATAAAGGGGCGTTTTAGCTAATTTCCCTATAGGGAAGTAGCTATTACCGTAGGTGGCATGGTAAGACCTAGGCCCGGGACCGATTTACTTTTTCATTTTTATGTCCCCAGAGGCCAAAAACACCATTCTTTCAAATTTGTATAACATGCAAGAAGATAGAGTTATATATGTGTCCGTGAACGCGATAATGTGAGTGACTTTTGTCCGATTTTGATGAAATTTTGTTTGAAGGTATTAGGCAGGATAAACTTTAATGGGTTCAGCATTATTGGACCATGGGAACGGGATTTTACGGGGGCTTTTATGAGGTAAAAATTGGGTTTTCTCACCCTCAAAACACAAAATTTCCCAATTTCTCTCTAGACCATTTTAAAAAGCTTAAAAACACAAATCATATAGCATATTAAGTGTTTTTATACGGTTATTGTTAACGAAGAAAATTAAAAAAAAAAATGTAGCCTAAACTAAAATTCTTATGTTAATCTTATGGAGAATATTGTAAACTGTTTAAGTTTGCTTGTTTATGGATATATTTTGATCAAACTTGGTAAATGTATTTATTTTATTCCAAGCTATTAATATTTTACTGTAAAACACACTTTATTACTTTCCTTTTAGCACCAAACCTAGGTACTCGTTAAGGCTAATGCTATTTAAATATATTAAATTGAAAATCAATTCAGACGAAATGGAAATTCACTTAGTCTGCAGGTATTTTCATATTATGTAGAATTGTGAAGCAAGCTGTATACAGTTGCAACGTATAGCAAAGGTCGAGTACAAGGTCACAACATTCCTGCAAGGGTCGCTACTCGCCAGGTGGCGCGACACTCATGGTCATACGCGATGTACATTCATGTTTACTGCACGGATATTGCAATACTGCCAAATGTACATTCTGCATTGCTACTGATTGGAGGTGTCTGTTTCCTTGTATACAGAGCGATACGAAATGTTCCCAGTGTAGTGGCTAAACGCCCACTAACGTACAAAAGCAAAAATATTATTTGTATATTAAGTAGCTAATTGATACCCATAAATTTCATTAATACCCCCGCCACAGAAAACCTGCATACTAAGTGAATTTAAACTTGTCTGATTAGTGATTACATATTTAGGCCTACTAAAATATTTCCATAAATAAGACATATTTATTCACAATTTAAAGAACATTACATTTAAAGAGTGCTTAGGTTTGCTGCTACGGGGAAGGTGATCAGTGTTTTTTTACCAAACGTCAATAATATAGGAAGAAATAAATAAATTTGCAAAATTTTATCAAAATATATCCATAAACAAGTAAACTACAACAGTTTTCATTTTCTCCGTAATGATAACATGGGAATTTTAAATTTGCACTTTTTTGAATTTGCTCCCTAACCATTAGGCATACAACAATGCTTCATTATACTAAATTATTTCCTTTTTTAAGCTCTACAAAATGGTGGGGAAAGAAATTCCAAAATTTCACACGGGTTGTCAAAAATGGGAAAACCCCATTTTTACCCCATAAAACCCCCCATAAACCCCCGTTCCTATGGTCCGATCATGCTGGTTCGCGAACTCGTTCGAATAAATGTAGGTTTACACGTTTATACCAATTTTCATGAAAATCGGATGATTTGTGTTCATTGATAATTGTTTGTTAATATACACATGCATTTGAACGGATGGTGTTTTTGGCCTATGGGGACCTCAAAACGAAAAATTAAATCGGTCCCGGGTCCAGGTCTTACGATGAGACCTACGGTAATAGCTTTTTCCTTATATGGGAAATTCGCTAAAACTACACGGAGCATGTTTAGTACACACGGGTTGTTATTATTAACAAATGCGTAAAATACAGAAATAGAATGGCTCTTGAGACACTTCCTTGATCGCCGTCTAGATCGGACGCCGGATGGATCTTACTTCCTCGCCGTGGAGGTCAGCACACAAACCCGATAATTACATCAATTAAAACATGTTAATAACGGGTTTATCAGAGAATCATAAATCGGTTCCCGCGGCGCGGAGGCCAGGTGACGTCACAACAATGGATCAGCTGATCTCCACTTCCTGATCAGCTGTTGACATGTCGTCTGCACTTGACCGACTGAGCCAACAATCAACAATCAGCCCGTTGTTGCGAATATCAAATCGCAATATTGACATCGACCTTCGCTATACCATTAGTTGGACATATTGTTACTAATTATTACTCTCTTGTGATGTTTTGATTGATATTTCTAGGACTGATTATTCATAATACAGATGTGATTCATGTACATATGCTTTTTTATACTATTTTTTTACGTTCTATAACTTTCTATTTTAATTGTTTATCGTTTCTATTCTCCTTTGCACTAAAATTTAATGCTCGACTATATTACATGTTCAAAGATTTTCGTAATTTCTACCTTTTTCAAAAACTGTCACTGTTTAGACTCTCTTTCGTGTTTTCTTCAACCTATTCACTTTTTAAAATTTTAAAATTCCCATGTTATTCTTATGAAGGATAAATAAACTGTTGTAGTTTGCTTGTTTATGGACATATTTTAATAAAAGTTGGCAATTTTGTTTATTTTATACTAAGCTATCAACATTTCGATAACAAATGCCTCATTATCTTCCAAATCAATACCCAATTCTCATTCTAATTACTTAAATAGCAGAAAGCCAAAGTACTCAATAAAATTAATGTTATTTAAATAAGAAATACATCTGATAGTTTTAAGGGAATATTTTTGTAAAATCTAGCCGGGTAAATGGCAATTCCCTTAGTATGCAGGATTGCTGCGGCGGGAGTATTTTTTCTTTCTGTTGCAAAGTACGGGTACAGTAGCTATTAATAAATAAACAACAACTTTATATTTTACCAAATGTAGCACTTTTTTCAAATAGAACGTATTCCAATTCCCCAATGACAAAATGCGCTGTTGTCAAAAAATTTTCTCGCTCAGTTTAAGGTAATATAATATTTTCAGTGACATTTAAGATAATAATATAGTCTGCAATAAGTTGTCCTTTCAATTTTGCTTTGTCTAACTGTTTGCGTGTTCGATTGAAATCAGTATGACATAAATTTAATTGTTGTCGAATGCTCAATTAAACCACGTCACGACCATTTAATCTCAAGCTACAACTTTAACATGGAAATGGAATGTATAACTAAAGTCTATAATCAATGGACATCGGGAAGGCACGTGTCACGTGAGTCGTGTCTATTCGTGCGAAAACGCACTATTGCAGTCACTACAGAAGATCCGGTTTACTTGTCCTTTGTCTACCTAATACAAGCCACTTGCAGCACGATTATATGATAACCATTCTGTGCTGAACTTACGATGACATTAGTTTTTCTATGAATAGGCTACTGCAATTTTATTTTACCGAAGCATCCTGGACAGTAAACATCTCACACACATACTTGCAGTCTTGTAGAGGATAGTTTTCCTTCTATCAAATATATCACTACATTTAATGGATATAATGTACATTTACAAAAATAAATAATCTTGAATCCCAACAGAAAAAAAATCTTAATCTAATGTTATATCATCTGATGTTTGAAATGTTGTTTAGGAAAGAGTTGATTAATAAGTTACACGCAGGACCAAATTTATGGGTGTCTAATGTCAATAGCCTTACAATAGGTTACACATAATATCATTGTTGGGATACCTAATTTCCGTGAAAATCGGGAAATTATAAAACGGTTATTTTATAAGTACAGTATCACAATTACAATAAAAATTGTTTTTATACCTCAAACGTTTGATACATCTTAAGTTTGGTTAGCTACTTGGCCTTCAAAGTTAAGAGTACCTGGTTTGTTTTACCTAATAAAATTTTTTGAGTATGTGGAGCAATCATCAGAAATAAGCAAATTATTCGATTGTCATTCTTGAAAGTTTCTCTTAAACGTCAGGAAAACGGTTACCAGGTGTAATAATTTAAACGTGTCTTACAATTGTGTTAGATTCTACTTTGTGTTCATCTACGGCAGGTTTATGTAAGATTGCCGATTGCGTTCTAAAACCTGTTCATGTAACGTCCACGTTTATATATTGTTAGGGTTTTGATAGCACCAATAATTGATAGCTCAAATGGCATCTGTGTTTAAAATCGCTTTGGAATCGAATCAGCGACCTTCGGAATCGATGGTGAACACTATAACCACTCGGCTATCCAGACAAACCTATAAACTCACTTAAAAACCACAAAGTAAATTGAAGCCAAGAACGCGATGTATCAAATGAGATGATAAGAGAGTGGGAAGGGGAGTGACAGAGACAGAGATAGTAATGACGTCACGAGTAATGCCATAACACAACGTCGAGTTGAGCCTAGGGCAAACAGTAGTAAATCAGATGTGAGCCACAAGGGCGCAGATAAGCGGGTACAAATATTTGTGACACTGAAAAAAAGTCGGCTAACCTTCTACAAGACTTGTGATTTAATTCAGATGTAATGTAGACACCTTGGATTCGTTAAAATCGTTATATGGACTCATACGATTTAATGAAGAACATAATCAGTTTATGTAACATAACAGACATACTGGTAGGATTTGAAATCTTAATTTATTTAGCGTAGGTAAACCGGGACAAAAATTCACATACCGGTAACTAAGATTTTTATGCTTTAAAAGTTTAGTGTCGGTTATCCAGGTAATCACCGTAATAAGAAACCTTACCCGGTGAGGTATCTATATATATAAAATCCAATGTATGCTTGTTTGTATCTATGTATGTATGTTTGTTTGTATGTTTGTTTGTTTGTCCTTTATGGACTCCGAAACCGCCCGACAGATTGTAATGAAACTTTCATTAAGTATTATTCGAGGATGGTTTGTGTGAAGTTTGGTGCAGATCCGTCAAAAGGGCTCCACCCCAGTGGCTCTGGAGTTTACCCAGTGGTTAACCTTATGAGTACTCATATTTAAATGGAATTAAAGAATCTTAACAGCTGGTTCATCTAAACTTTTTGACTCTGTGATGTTCAATAGCATAAAAAGTTAATAGATTTACCAACAGGGTGCAGCACTACTGTATTATTTTTTTAATTTATGACAACAGATAATTTACAACCAAAAGGTAAGTGAGCGTAGCGAACAAACTTCAACATGGAGGCGAGTTAGCGTAGCGAACGACCTAACCTGCAGGCAAGTAAGCTCAGCGAACGAGCTCCAACCTAAAGGTGAGTGAGCGTAGCGAACGAACTTCAACCAGGACGTGATTGAGCCACTTGACATAAAACCACATTAGGACAGGACAACGTCTGTCGGGCCAGCTAGTCTATGATAAATCTAAATAAAACTGCAGCTGAGTGCCTAAATATCAAGCATTCTTATATAAATTAGGCTTCAAATGCTGTCAAAACAATAATCAAACATTTCTAACCCTTTCAAGAACTTGACCGGCTGTGGGTAGGTAATTTATTGGTTGAATCACTTTGGTTTTTGGTGCCCCGGCCTCGATACTGTACCGTAGATTTTCCTTTATAGACAACTCATCACCCAATCTAGTGTTAGTGACCACCTAAATAGCGCGTCCCAACAAGAAATCTTCGCCGCTTTAGTCCCATTAGCTGAAAGTATTTTCAATATTGGCAACTGATAGCGATAGTATAGACATAGGAATGTCGTAGGTTGACCTCGACAGTTGCGTCTTCCTCGACTTGTTTTGCAAAACTGCAAAGCGCAAGGCGGCCTTTGGCTCGGATGGGTGATGGGTGAGGGCGCCCCTGACCTAGTGACGCCCAGGGCGCCAGCGCCAGCGCCCCTTTGGCAGGCCGGAAGTGGCTCGTACACTAGGTCATATCGTGCCAGGCATACATACAGACAGGCCACGACATAGGGGTACACAAAATACCATTATCTCAGCTTTGTTGATCACTGATGTAGATTGATCATACAAATTTAACACGATAACGAATGCTCTGATGCACTTTATATGGGCGGGGACATAGTTTACAGTGTGGTTTAAACACTAAAAATCAACTATTTTACCAACCATATAACATCATGGTTTAGAATTGTACGTAGTTTAAATAAACAATCTTCTTAGTCAGCTATCACATGTAACTTTTGTGCATTAATATTTTTGTGGACAAAGTTTAGGTCACGAAGTTTTATCGGTTGTAGCCTATTCACCGGTTTGGGTTCTAAAATGTAATTTATCTACTTTTGTAAATAATTAACCAAACCAACTAAATTACTGTTTTACTTTTTTGTAGATATACGCTCTTCGGAACTTTCTTCATAGTACACCCAATGTGAACAAAGTAAACCCACGTCAAATTCATTGTTTTCATTTATATCATATTTTTTCACAACAAGTAATTGTACAACTTTTTTTTAAATTCCTTACATTTCAAAATAGGCTATTTATTTAAAAACATCTGAGATAAGGTAATTGATTAAATACGAAATTTGTGAGAATGTGCAAACCACCCTCATAAAACGTTTAATACCGAAGACTATCATTATTACAAAACAAATATCAAACATTACTTGAATTCATATTTATATAGTATACTCGGGTTTTCATTTTTGCTATTCTCCTAATGAATTCAATCATCTGTTTATATTTCACATATATCGAGAAGTCCAGAGTGAGACCAACCGGGTCAAGGGTGATGAGGATGAGGAGATGGTCTTTGATGGCGAACGGAAGGTCGGGAGTAGGAAACGTAATATTGTACCATAAACTGGCTGGGTTTTAATTATAAACTCCAAGGTTGAAAATGCTTAATATGTATGAAGGTTTGTCACAAACAGTGGGCGACACAAGTAATATGTGTATTAAGTTATTTTAAAGTTTTTTAAACACTTTTGCAGTTTAAGTTATTTTAACAGCAAGATGGCAATCTTTGGACGCACAAAGATACCCAAGGCTAATCAACCGTTATTTTATACCCTAACAATAAATTTTTGCTGATAATAGAAAGCTTGCAAAATTTTTTTTTATAACAATAGCTTCATCAATTTTAATTTCAATTTACTATTGCATAGTTGGTGTTCTAAATAATTAAAACTCTCGGGGTTTTTACATCCTAACTGACGTTTGGAGTTGTTATATTTTTTATTGGTATCAAAAGCCACGGGAATCTTCCATGAATTCATTATTAACAGTGACATAAGGAACCTTCTAACAAAATACCAGAATATTGATTGGTTTATCCTCCAAGAAAGGGTTTAATGAGAAACTCAATAACTCATCAAACCGCAGAATCGCATATACCAATAGGTGACGTAAACACTAAACAGTGCATTATTGCCGTGGTCAATTTTGCATAACAGTTCATTTAAGCTGCAATTCAGGGAGATGCGGTTGATTTGTAGTAATCTGAACAATTTGTTCTAACCTTGGCTGCGGCGGCGCCGAAGAATCCGATTGTTTTAGCATCTATCTATCTATATCTATATATACAGGCTAAGCCGTTTTTTGTTAATCGAACTCCTCCGTTAATATTCGCCCGATTTTGACGTTTGAGGTCTCAAAATAAAGGTTAAAACGTGTAGTTGTGCCCAACGGTATTAGATTTTTAATAAAGTCGTTGGTAAGGGCGTCAGAGGCCCTTAAAGTCAGTTTTTCTCCATAAGGATAGCATGGGAGATAATTTTTATTTATAAAAACATACGTTTTTAGTTGAAAATAGTCAAAGTCTACTACATAAAAAAATGATGTGTAGGGCCTATTATGCCTGTAAATGTATATTAAGTTTAATAATGTTTTGAGTAACTTAAAGTGTAACCATAATGGATCATACTACTTTATTCAGTGGATTGCCAAGAAACAGATTTAAAAATAAACGGTATCAGCATTCTGACACATACTTTCTCCCATAAGATTGTCAACAACCTTTCTCATGAGTAAGCGGTGAGAGTAAATATACGGAAAGGGGATTTGTACAATTTTCTTCAGAATTTAAAGGACTATAACATACTAAATTTTTATCAAAATCGTTCTAGCCAATTTTGGGAAAATCCGATTTTCCGTTATTTTATGGGGATTTTTATGGGAAAATAACATAATTTACCAAAACTTTTGAACCGCAATTTTTACAGAAATGGGATTTGTATCATTTTGTTTAGAATATAAAGGACTATAACATACTCAATTTTTTTCAAAATCGTTCTGGCCATTTTTGAGAAAATCCTATTTTTCCAGTTTTTTATGGGGTTTTATGGGAAAATCCCCATTAAAAATAAAATTTTCTAAAAAATGACAAAAACTATCAAAATTGTAAGGATCATAACATACTCTGTTGAATCAAAACCGGATTTTTGTCTAAAATCCTATTTTTTGTTATTTTATGGGGGTTTTATGGAAAAATAACATAATTTACCATAACTTTTGAACCGTAATTTTTACAGAAATGGGATTTGTATCATTTTGTTTAGAATATAAAGGACTATAACATACTCAATTTTTTTCAAAATCGTTCTGGCCATTTTTGAGAAAATCCTATTTTTCCAGTTTTTTATGGGGTTTTATGGGAAAATCCCCATTAAAAATAAAATTTTCTAAAAAATGACAAAAACTATCAAAATTGTAAATATCATAACATACTCTGTTGAATCAAAACCGGATTTTTGTCTAAAATCCTATTTTTTGTTATTTTATGGGGGTTTTATGGAAAAATAACATAATTTACCATAACTTTTGAACCGTAATTTTTACAGAAATGGGATTTGTACCATTTTGTTCAGAATTTAAAGGGCTACAACATACTAAATTTTTATCAAAATCGTTTGGGCCATTTTTGAGAAAATCCGATTTTTCCAGTTTTTTATGGGTTTTTATGGGAAAATCCCCATAAAAAATCAAAATTTCAAAAAAATGAAAAAAACGCCTGGAGATACCACGGATTAGAACCTACATACCAAATTTCATTGAAATCGGACCACAGGTGTAGTCCCTAGCTCTGTACACATCCAGACACACAGACACATACAGACACACACACACACACACACACACACACACACACACACACACACACACACACACACACACACACACACACAGACATCACTTCAAAAACCACTTTTTTGGGTCCAGGGGGACCCAAAACGAATATATCCACTCAAAACTCAAACTCGAAAATTTTGACGAAAACAATACTTTCTCCATATACTATGGTATAGGGGGAGAAAGTAAAAAGGGGGCAGTGGTTTTATTGGTGAGGAATATCAATACACCAAAGGGCCTCATTAATGGAACCAGGTTACAAGTGAACAAAATAGTTAACAAACAATTTAATTCTGACCAGGGCAATCTTCCTGAAGGTGATTTCACGAATAAAAACTTAGTAAGTTATCCAAGGAAGTTCTTTTGTAAATAAAATAGATATTTTGGGGATATCTTTAAAAGTGTTTCTTCAAGAAGCATTTTTATGTTCTTCAAATATGCTATATATTTTGTGCCATATGCTATAGTTTTGTTAAAATGTTTTATTAAATGTGTTTTTAAATCTTAAAATAACTATAAAATACTCGATAGCTTATTAATTTACTAAATATAAGACATATACAGCTAGAAAATGGATGGTCTGCTTTCCTTCTAAAGCTTCATTCATTACTGTATTTTATTTTCGACTAAGAGTCAATATATAACACGATGAATTTGTTTTCTAAATTCATATGTTTTTTGCGGCACGTTGAGACGCACGGGTTCACTAGTTTTCTAGACTAGTCTTTGCATACACATCCAATAACACAAAAAATTAATTTTTACATAGGGAAGTCTGATCAGTTTTAGGATAATCAGGTTCGTGTCATCGATTACTATTACAACTCCAGATTATACTCTGGCATTTTATTAGCCTATCTTAACATAACCATAGTACACGGCAGAACAATTAAAATTAACCCAAAATACACTAAACTTCTTTTATTTGTCATTATCAACGCCAATAAACTTAATATGGCACAAAACCCATCCAACCAACTTTACATTTTACAAAATACGACAATGGACCTGCTTGCAGAACCCTAAGTAACTGTTGTAAGATATTTTACCAGTAACCAGCCACCTTAACCATATGATGTATAGCCCCAAGTAAGTTAAACCCAACTATAATCCTGTTGCAACCATTGCAATGTCCAAGTATGCGAATGAGGTCAGAACTGAGTTTACTAATCATTCATTCTTGCTGTAAACTATCCGTCCGGAACAATCAGTTGAGGTTTAATGGTCCATGATGTTTATAGGTACCAATCAACTTCCATTGTTAACCAGTGTCTCATTACACGATAGTGGCTTACCTGTAAAGAGAGTGATTCATTTGTGGAACTAAGAATCTGTAACCTGTGAAATGCTGCTTCTTGTTAGGGGACTGCAACTTCTGGTGTTAATGTACTTCGCATCATTTAATATACAATACATTTCGCAACGTAGTTATTTATTAACGAACAATTGATTAGTCGAATAGTATAGCAAAAATGTACCCCAGTCAATCTTTGCAGACCATATAAATTAAATATTAAATAACCAATTGAAGCAGATCAATAACACTGTAGTTAAAGCGAATTTAGAGCGGGGTTTTTTTTCGACAAGTTAAAATATATTTATAACCTCACTTTATAATAGGATTTTCTAAATATGTATTTGGGATTGTTGCTAATTAATTTCCTTACATTGTTTTGACGACCTTTCATAAGCCTAATAGCTCATTTTCCAACAAATTCTTGAGTATAATACATTTTACTACTTGACAAACCGTATATTCATAACAAGGTAATATCAATATACGTATAGCATTGAAGATATTTGGTGAATATCACTTTTAATTTAGATTCATTGATGTAAGAATAATATTATACACTAATTAACATACCCATACACCTAATAAAGTTTTTTCGGACCTAGGTTTACCATGCAGAAAATGGCAATAGCTACTTCCCTCTATAGGGAGATAAGTAGAATCACCAATGATAGCCTAAAATCCTCAGTGGAGCAAACTGCAGACCAATCTCCGATTTAACTTTTCTACCCAATTAGCGAAATTTCCATTTCTTTCGAAGATTTGTATATAAGTACTAGCAGAATACCCGTCCTTCGTACGGGGTTGGCGTATAAGTAACATGCTTATTGCAGTTATACTCATGCTTTGTGTTTGCAATGGAAGAGGACACAATTTGAGTAAATTTGATTCTTTTAATTTACGGAAGCTATAGAACACATACACCATAGCCATAATCACAGACAATATAATACTTTAACCATACATTACATTAAAGTATTATATTGTCTGTGCCATAATGCTCTACCACTACACCTAAACAAAAAAAGTAAATGATCGAATATTCACACAATATTGAAACATTATTTATAAAAACATAAACTTGTAAACAATCCTACTTTAACAGTTCTCATTGTGCATCACAGCTTTTTGTTGCGGCTTGGTTAAAATTAGCTATCCTACTAATAATATTATAAATGAGAAAGTTTGGATGTATGGATGTATGTTTGTGACAAGTGAACGCCAAAAATACTGGTCGGATTGGGCTGAAATTTGGCATGATGATAGCTCACATTCCCGATTAACATATAGGCATATTCTTATTTCAAAAATCCTTTCGGGCTCCGCCCCAGTGGCTCTGGAGTTTCCCATGTTAACCTTATGAGAAATGGAATTATTGAATCTTAACAGCTTTTTCAACTAAACAAGTTGGTTCTATGATGTTCATAGCATTAAAGTTACAAGGATTACCAACAGGGTCCAGCACTATTATTTCTTTTACATTTATGACAACAGCTAATTTGCAACCAAAAGGTGAGTGAGCGTAGCGAACGAACTTCAACCTGGAGGCGAGTTAGCGTAGCGAACGAGCTCCAACCTAAAGGTGAGTGAGCGTAGCGAACAAACTTCAACCAGGACGTGATTGAGCCATGCGAACGAGATAATCTTGAAAATTAAGAAGTTAAACGGGGCAAAGCCCGCGGGTTACAGCTAGTGTTGTCATAAATGAAAATACCCCCGCCGCAGCAAACCTGCAGACTAAGCGAATTTCCATTTGACTGATTGGATTTACACTGAAATGTCTACCTAAAAATATAACATTTATTCTTCATTTAAATAGAATTAGTTTAACAAGTACTTAAGTTTGCTGCATCAGGGAGGGTAAAACTGTTTTTTTTTTTTTTTTTGTAAAATGTGAATAGTTAGTAAGAAATAAAAACACTTTCCAAATTTGATCAAAATATGTTCACAAACAAGCAAACTACAACAGTTTACTTATTCTCCATAAGAACAACATGGGAATTTTAAATTTATAATTTTTTGGAATTTTCTCCGTAACCATTAGGCGCATAGTTACGCTTCAATATACTAAATTATTTGTTTTTTTAAGCTCTACAAAATAGTTTGGAAAGAAATTGCTAAATTTTATGTTTTTTGGGTCAAAAAAGGGAAAAACCTATTTTTACCCCATAAAACCCCCGTAAACCCCTGTTCCCATGATCCGATCATGCTGGATCGCGAACTCGTTCGAATAAACGTAAGTTTACACGTTTGTACCAAATTTCATCAAAATCGGATCATTTTTGCTCGAGTTATCGTGCTGACGGACACATATATATATATATATATAAATATATATATATATATGAATTTGAACGGATGGTGTTTTTGGCCTCTAGGGACCTCAAAACGAAAAAAAAATCGGTTTCGCGTCCAGGTCTTACCATGAGTACTACGGTAATAGCTTATTCCCTATATGGGAAATTCGCTAAAATTAATAGTGCTGCACCCTGTTGGTGAACCTTATAACTTTTAATAATATTGAATATCATAGAACAACTTGTGCAATTGAAACAGCTGACAGAATTCTTTAATCCCTTTAAATATGAATACTCATAAGGTTAACATGGGAAACTCCAGAGCCACTGGGGCGCAGCCCGACAGGATTTTTGAGATAAGAATATGTCTATATGTTAATCGGGAATGTGAGCTATCATCATTCCAAATTTCAGCCCAATCCGTCCAGTAGTTAAAGCGTGATTGAACTTCAAACAAACAAACAAACAAATAAACAAACACACAAACTTTCACATATATAATATTAGTAAGATAACTATCCGGAAATAATAAATTGCAGAAGTCGCCACTTGCACGAGCGTAAGAAAATCGAAACGTCAAGTACTACAGTCGTGATGTGCTGATCCCTCACGTACCCGGCGACCTTGAACTCTGCAAACACATTGTTGATTGCCTACGTGGCTCGTCTGAGTCTGGGCAATTGTTGAAATGCTTCAGCTAATGACATCGCAATACGTTCTGGTTCTGCGAGGGAACTACGTTGGTGTCTGGGAAGGTTTTATTGCGTGTTGATGTCCCTAGGAACGTTTACCCTCCCACCTTGACCTCAGGTCACTAGAAAACCGGTCGAATGTGTGGGTGGCGCGGTAACATGAAAATACTAAGGATTTGGACACCTAATATATTTGAACAGTCCTGACGATTTTACATAGATGCGCATCGCACAAATATACACGTTTTAATGGTTTGTTTTTTAATTCACCGTGCATGTCCACTTAATACAGATTATTTTTATTTCAGCAACTGATTCAATTTTGCGATTTAAAATAATTTTACTACTGGGGAACTGGCAATCCAATTAATATGGATGGCCAAATTTAGGGATTACACTAGAGGTGACACCAGTTTTTATATGCGTATTTTTTTCAATTCTGATATTCTAGTTCGTTTAGTTAAAACAATGAAACCAGAGAGATTTAGTTCCCATTCCAACCACAAACTTTAATTATTATATTTATTTTTGGCGAAAACCTTTAAGCCCCCCACATTCATGCAATTCATCTGAGTACATTTTTGCTGACCCAACAACGAGCCATCAATAATCACAAGTCTGTTTGCATTTTGGGCGGTTTTTAAAGACGCGAGAGAATAAAATTAGATCCGAAAGAAACAAACTTAAATGGATTGATTCTATGTAATTTACGAACAAATGCTGTACCTTTAGTTTGGTTGATTATTACATCCCTAACTGATGTATTCACGAAATAATAAATATCGATGAGGGAGGCTACTGAAGATATGGCAGAGAAGTAGAGAATGGCTATTTTACCCATTTTATACTACGAGCTTGTTTACAAACATTATTACTGATAAGTGGCCATTATTATTCAGAATATTGCTAAATATTATAAAAAATACTGCATTGTTACAAATACAAAACTTGCTCATTTCAAGTTAAAGCTTCTGATTGTACTGACTGGATTTAGATAACGCGTTTACCATGAAACTCTGACGAAACATTACTATCAGAATTAGGTAAATTTGGGAATGTAGTTTGCCGGAAACATAGGGCCGTCGTTGTTTTTTTTTCGGATGTATAGCACACTGTTACCTACACAATGGGAGGATTAAAAGGCAGATATTATCCAAGCGTTTGTTTATGAGACCTTGCGCACGTCACCCTGTGCAGTACCAAGTTGAAATTGGGGGTTTCATAATTTAAATGTTCTCAAGGTATATCCACTGCACATGTGGAATAACCAAACTATCTATGTTCGTTATTGGAATATTTTAATATAATTCCGATGATAGATAACGTTGTCCAACTGAATAAGACTTTATCATGATCATTCAAAATTCACATAGAAATTTTTTTCTTGTTTAGGTTTATTGTTATTCAATTGGTAATCTAAGATTTGTAGGCTAAAAATTGCTCATAATATAAAATGATTGAATAAAATAGACTGAGAGTAACTTATTGCATTACAAAGTGCTACATTTTATTGTGTTATTTTCAAATTTCCGAAACGTGCATGTTATTTTTATTTTTATGAATAACATTCTTATACATAGACAATAATTAGGTACCAGATAGTATATCAGTGGGTATAGTTTATATAAAATTGTGAATAGTGAGTATATAGTGCAGTAAAAATAAGAGAAAAATTCCATAAACCTAAAAAAAATTAGCACAACCGGGGAATTTGGTACAGATGTTGGGTGTACCTTCCTTTTGAACATACTAAAAGTCCCCTAAAATTGAAGCTGTGCTACGGCCGCCATATTGCAAAATGGCGGCATATTTCTGTATTTTTCGCTATAGTGACTTTATTATTAGAGATACAGGAAAAAGCTAAATGTACAAAATGTAGGTAATCTAAAAATACACATTTTTTGTATTTACTATCTTTCTCTAAACCCAACGGTTTTTGAGTTATTTGTTATTAAGAATATTTAGTTTTTTTCTATTTATCAAAAATAGGTGAAACACATGGAAATTGACCGTTACTTTCAAGGATTATGATAGTTTATCCCATTTAGTTAAATAGTGTGATACTATGAAATCTTAAAATTTCAGCTTATTTTATGAGTAAAACCACTCTGCCACAGCAAACCTGCAGACTCAGCAAATTTCCATTTGATTGGATGTTTTATTAATTGTATTTAAATAAAATTAGATTCAACAGGTACCTAGGTTTGCTGCTATAGGTAGGTTATTTTAGTGTGTTTTTTTTTTTGTAAAATATCAATAACTTAGTATAAAATAATTAATTTTCCAAGTTTGATCATAATTAATCTATAAACAAACAAATTGCAACAGTTAACTAATTCATAATAATAGCATGGTAGCTTAACAAATTTTGGTTGTGTTTACTAAAAATATGGCGATTATTCGTCACGATTCGAATACTAACCGAAGTGGTTTTCAAAAGGAGATGAAGCAAGTAATTTAAGTACTGTAATATTAACTCGTACCAAGTATCGGAAATATTGTATGCATTGAGGAAATCAACCATATTTTGTAAACTACGCAATAGTCATATTAATATTTTATACTCATTTTTACCCATTTAATAAATTAACATTTTAATATTTTGATGGCACTACCACTATCACTTTGATATCAACTAAGTGGGATGAATAATTGTCGTAAACCTTGAAAGTAACCGTCGATTGCGATGGGTTTCACCGATTTTTGATAAATAAAACTAACTATACTAATTAGTCACCAACGTGAACTAGACACGAAAAAAACACCCTTCTATATATAAATATATTTGGTTTGACAAAAAAGGTGTGGTTATTTAAATATAGTAGCTTAAAATATAGGTTAAGACCTGAAGTTCAAGCTAACAGGGTGAGTCAAAAAAAAGGGGGAAAAAAAAGAGTAAGAGAGAAAAATAAATGTCTAAGGTGGAAAACATTTTTTTCCACTTTTGAGGATAAAGGTATGGAAAGATGGAAGATGGAGATAATTTTGAGAAGATGGAAAGATATTTTATCTTTTTTATTTATTTCTGGAAAGAAAGGGGGGAGTGTAATGAAGTAGTTTTAAAGACCTCAGGTATATACCAAGAAAGGTACTTAGTGACATGAGGGAAGAGCACTGAGGGAAAAACCTGAGGGAAAGACCTGAGGGAAAGCACCAGGAAAGGTACTCAGTGACACGAGGGAAAGGAACTGAGGGAAAGTGCTGAGGGAAAAGTGCCCAGTACTTTCGCCGGGGGGCTGGTACTGGGTACTTCCCCCCACCCTCCAAGCACTTTCTGGCCCTATATAAGGAGTATCCTTGGGGGACTTCGCCAGTTGGGCCTCCGGGCCCGCCCCCGCCGGTAGGCGCCACCGGTGGGTCCCTTCCCCGCACTAGAGGCGTGTTGAGCTCGGTGCATCCCGTCCCTGCACTAGAGGCGTGTTGAGCTCGGTGCATCCCGCTCCCCCAGCACTAGAGGCGTGTTGAGCTCGGTGCATCCCTTCCCCGCACTAGAGGCGTGTTGAGCTCGGTGCATCCCGTCCCCCAGCACTAGAGGCGTGTTGAGCTCGGTGCTTCCCGTCCCCCAGCACTAGAGGCGTGTTGAGCTCGGTGCATCCCGTCCCCCAGCACTAGAGGCGTGTTGAGCTCGGTGCATCCCGTCCCCCAGCACTAGAGGCGTGTTGAGCTCGGTGCATCCCGTTCCCCAGCCCTAGAGGCGTGTTGAGCTCGGTGCTTCCCGTTCCCCCGCACTAGAGGCGTGGTGAGCTCGGTGCATCCCGTCCCCCAGCACCAGAGGCGTGTTGAGCTCGGTGCTTCCCGTTCCCCAGCACTAGAGGCGTGTTGAGCTCGGTGCATCCCGTCCCCAGCACTAGAGGCGTGTTGAGCTCGGTGCTTCCCGTTCCTCCGCACTAGAGGCGTGTTGAGCTCGGTGCTTCCCGTGCCTCCGCACTAGAGGCGTGTTGAGCTCGGTGCTTCCCGTTCCCCCAGCACTAGAGGCGTGTTGAGCTCGGTGCATCCCGTCCCCCAGCACTAGAGGCGTGTTGAGCTCGGTGCTTCCCGTCCCCCAGCACTAGAGGCGTGTTGAGCTCGGTGCTTTCCGTTCCCCAGCACTAGAGGCGTGTTGAGCTCGGTGCATTCCGTCCCCGCACTAGAGGCGTGTTGAGCTCGGTGCATTCCGTTCCCGTACTAGAGGCGTGTTGAGCCCGGTACATTCCGTTACTGTACTAGAGGCGTGTTGAGCCCGGTACATTCCGTTCCGGCACTAGAGGCGTGTTGAGCCCGGTGCAGCTGGTTGGCGTGTTGAGCCCCAGCATCCGTTTATTTCAGTTTAAGTCCCCGGTGGCCAATGGAGCTGCCTCCCGGGACCATGAATCCGTATGGAGGGGGATTAAGAGGCCCACCTCCACTATGTAAGAAGAGTGCCGTCTAGGAGAGATGGCAGTCGACATCCGTCAGCGTTGCTGGCGACATCGCGAGGAGCTGCTGCGCTTGGGACAGCGATCCGCCCAGCACTTCTCGGGCAGTCCGCATCCGACAGTGGGACAGGCAACTTCGTAAGAAGCTGCTGCGTTTGGGCTCTTGTTGGTGAGCCGCCCAGCACTTCTGGAGACAGAGGAGTCGACGTCCGACAGCGAGACTGGTGGCATCGTGTGGAGTTGCTGCGTTTGGGCTCTGGTTGGTGAGTCGCCCAGCACTTCCCAAGACGGAGCCAGTTAGAGGACTGCAGGAGCTGAGAGAAGAGGACTGCAGGAGCCGAGAGGAGAGGACTGCAGGAGCCGAAAGGAGAGAACTGCAGGAGCCGAGGAGAGGACTACAGGAGCCAAGGAGAGGACTGCAGGAGCCGAGAGAAAAGGTCTGCCGGAGCCGAGAGGAGAAGTCTGTAGAACCGTGCTGTTAGGACTCCTGAGAGCCGTGGAGCAAGTGGGAGAAGCCACAGGTTGGGCTTCACGAACAGAAGAGATTTGTATATATTGTATATAGTTTTTTGTGTAAATAGTCCTGAAATAATAAATGTGTTGTAATCCATGCAAGTGTTCAGTCAATCTGAGTCCTAAAATCCCCGAAAAGGTCTGAATGCTGTACAAAGGTAAAAACCTGAGAAAGTACGTTACATAAAATTTTTGCACGTCTTCATAAAATGCAAAACATAACATAAACCTTTAAAACGACACCAATTTTTTTACAGTTTTCCCTTAGTGTCTGTAATATTTTACTTTCTTTGTCCTATCCCTGAATTTGCGTTCTCTCCTTTGAGGCTTCTGTTCGATTACCTGTAACGTATCAATCACTCCCACGGGCCCTTTGTTATTTCTGGTATTTGGAGAATGTGTTGATCCTGATTTTCGGGAGCTTGGGTTAAGATGGTCTCTTCTAGGTAAACGACAATCATGTGAATAATGGCCGGGTTTGTCACAATTCCAGCACGTCCTTTCCCTTTCACTGGGTTGTGCTTGGTTGTAATGGGGGTTATGTTGATCTCGACTGTAATATCCTCTTCTATCATTATGAAATCATAGTGGTAAGCTTACTCTAGTCCAGGTTTCTTTCTGATGACTTCTATACGCTGTTTCTGGGTACAGAGATTGAGCGGGGTTTGTCGGAGGGTGGTAGTTAGCTGCAGCCTGCTTAATAGACTCGTATTCTCCTGCTGACTGGATCAGTTC
Source organism: Macrosteles quadrilineatus (assembly GCF_028750875.1). Lineage (NCBI taxonomy): Eukaryota > Metazoa > Arthropoda > Insecta > Hemiptera > Cicadellidae > Macrosteles > Macrosteles quadrilineatus. The sequence continues at coordinate 14,124,664 of NW_026542598.1, read as the reverse complement.
CCCGAGGTCCATTACGCCCTGTCTAACTCCATACAACTTATACTCTGGCAGCATATTTTCATATATCTGCACGAATTGCTGTTCTTTAGGATAACACCCGTGCCTTCTCATCAAGGTTTGAATCGCAACCAAAAAATCATGGAAAGGTTCATTAGGGCCTTGGGTTCTAGTACGGATTTCCATGGCTAATTTTTCCCTGTATCTTGTTGGAAGAAAATTTAATTCTAATGCCCCCACAAAATCAGCCCATGTTCTCCAAGACGACTTATAGTTGCGATACCACAATAAAGCCTTTCCTTTTAACAGCTCTGGTAGCGCTAGCAACAGACTATCTGCTTTTATATTATACACTTCTTTTAACTCATTCAGCCTTTCCAGAAATAGCACCACATCTTTTTCCCCATCAAAATACAGATTCCATTTCCGTACTGTATTACAAATTGAGCTATCAATAGTACTCACGTTTTCCTCTTTTGTCCCAGATGATGGACCAGCTGGACTGGAGGTTGACCCTCCTGGCACTGTCTCTTTCCTTGTGGATATCCCCGGGGCTGGTCCTCCCGTTGTGGCTCCTTCCATAATTCCTTCCTTGTTGGGTTCTTCTGTGGAGGTTGTCTCTTTCGGTGGCTTCAGGTCACCCTTTATGAAACTGCTGAGGGTGCGTCTGGCCTCCCTAGCGTTGGCTGCAGGTGGAAATCCAAATTTCGCCAGCTCCTCTTGTAGCTCGGCGATTTTCAGTTTGTAGATCCAGGACGTTCGAGGATTTCCCTTGTTTTGCTGGGTGGACAAACTCTCCGTATCTGATTCATCCCCGGACATTATGTGGATTATTTTCAAGCACTTTTTCTCCAAATATCAATAAGTCCTCCCCTGGTCTGTTCAACAAGTGTCAGTCAATTGGGTCCCTGTTCGGGCGCCAAAATATGTAACGTACTTTCTCAGGTTTTTACCTTTGTACAGCATTCAGACCTTTTCGGGGATTTTAGGACTCAGATTGACTGAACACTTGCATAGATTATGCATCATTTATTATCTCAGGACTAATTATAGAATCTATATACAATATTTACAGTTTATCTTTATATCTCTTGACAAAGCCCAGTCTGTGGAAGTCCTGTCAGCACGGACGGCTCTTGCAGACTCCTTCTCTCTCAGCTCCCGCAGTCCTCTACTCTCGGCTCCTGCGGAACTCTCCTTCTCTCGGCTCCTGCAGTCCTCTAACTGGCTCCGTCTCGGAAAGTGCTGGGCGGCTCACCAACCAGAGCCCAAACGCAGCAGCTCCACTCGATGCCACCAGTAACTGTCGGATGCAGACTCTTCTCAAAAAGTGCTAGGCTGAAGGTTGTCCCTTGCGTAGCAGCTCCTCACGCTGTCACCGACGGATGCCAACTGCCGCCTCTCCCAGACGGCTCTCTCTTAAGTAGTGGAGGTGGGCCTCTTCACCCCCTCCAGACGGATTCTTGGTCCCGGATGGCAGCTCCAATTGGCCATCGGGGACTTAAACTGAAAATAGCATAGAACGGGGTGTACTGGGCTCAACAAGCCTCTAGTACGGAAACGGGAAGCACCGAGCTCAACACGCCTCTAGTGCGGGGGACGGGATGCACCGAGCTCAACACGCCTCTAGTGCGGGGGACGGGATGCACCGAGCTCAACACGCCTCTAGTGCGGGGGACGGGATGCACCGAGCTCAACACGCCTCTAGTGCTGGGGAACGGGGTGCACCGAGCTCAACACGCCTCTAGTGCTGGGGAAGGGATGCACCGAGCTCAACACGCCTCTAGTGCGGGGGGGGACGGAATGCACCGAGCTCAACACGCCTCTAGTGCGGGGGACGGGATGCACCGAGCTCAACACGCCTCTAGTGTGGGGACGGGATGCACCGAGCTCAACACGCCTCTAGTGCTGGGGGAACGGGATGCACCGAGCTCAACACGCCTCTAGTGCTGGGGAAGGGATGCACCGAGCTCAACACGCCTCTAGTGCTGGGGGAAGGGATGCACCGAGCTCAACACGCCTCTAGTGCTGGGGACAGGGGTGCACCGAGCTCAACACGCCTCTAGTGCTGGGGACAGGGGTGCACCGAGCTCAACACGCCTCTAGTGCGGGGGAACGGGATGCACCGAGCTCAACACGCCTCTAGTGCTGGGGAACGGGATGCACCGAGCTCAACACGCCTCTAGTGCTGGGGAACGGGGTGCACCGAGCTCAACACGCCTCTAGTGCTGGGGAACGGGATGCACCGAGCTCAACACGCCTCTAGTGCAGGGGAACGGGATGCACCGAGCTCAACACGCCTCTAGTGCAGGGGAAGGGATGCACCGAGCTCAACACGCCTCTAGTGCTGGGGGACAGGATGCACCGAGCTCAACACGCCTCTAGTGCGGGGACGGGATGCACCGAGCTCAACACGCCTCTAGTGCTGGGGGAACGGGATGCACCGAGCTCAACACGCCTCTAGTGCTGGGGAAGGGATGCACCGAGCTCAACACGCCTCTAGTGCTGGGGGAAGGGATGCACCGAGCTCAACACGCCTCTAGTGCGGGGGACGGGGAACGGGATGCACCGAGCTCAACACGCCTCTAGTGCGGGGACGGGATGCACCGAGCTCAACACGCCTCTAGTGCTGGGGAAGGGATGCACCGAGCTCAACACGCCTCTAGTGCTGGGGGAAGGGATGCACCGAGCTCAACACGCCTCTAGTGCTGGGGGAACGGGATGCACCGAGCTCAACACGCCTCTAGTGCCGGGGAAGGGATGCACCGAGCTCAACACGCCTCTAGTGCTGGGGGAAGGGATGCACCGAGCTCAACACGCCTCTAGTGCTGGGGACAGGGGTGCACCGAGCTCAACACGCCTCTAGTGCGGGGGAACGGGATGCACCGAGCTCAACACGCCTCTAGTGCTGGGGACAGGGGTGCACCGAGCTCAACACGCCTCTAGCGCGGGGGAACGGGATGCACCGAGCTCAACACGCCTCTAGTGCTGGGGGAAGGGATGCACCGAGCTCAACACGCCTCTAGTGCTGGGGACAGGAAAGGTTATTGGCTATGGGTCCCTGTTCGGGCGCCAAAATATGTAACGTACTTTCTCAGGTTTTTACCTTTGTACAGCATTCAGACCTTTTCGGGGATTTTAGGACTCAGATTGACTGAACACTTGCATGGATTACAACACATTTATTATTTCAGGACTATTTACACAAAAAACTATATACAATATATACAAATCTCTTCTGTTCGTGAAGCCCAACCTGTGGCTTCTCCCACTTGCTCCACGGCTCTCAGGAGTCCTAACAGCACGGTTCTACAGACTTCTCCTCTCGGCTCCGGCAGACCTTTTCTCTCGGCTCCTGCAGTCCTCTCCTTGGCTCCTGTAGTCCTCTCCTCGGCTCCTGCAGTTCTCTCCTTTCGGCTCCTGCAGTCCTCTCCTCTCGGCTCCTGCAGTCCTCTTCTCTCAGCTCCTGCAGTCCTCTAACTGGCTCCGTCTTGGGAAGTGCTGGGCGACTCACCAACCAGAGCCCAAACGCAGCAACTCCACACGATGCCACCAGTCTCGCTGTCGGACGTCGACTCCTCTGTCTCCAGAAGTGCTGGGCGGCTCACCAACAAGAGCCCAAACGCAGCAGCTTCTTACGAAGTTGCCTGTCCCACTGTCGGATGCGGACTGCCCGAGAAGTGCTGGGCGGATCGCTGTCCCAAGCGCAGCAGCTCCTCGCGATGTCGCCAGCAACGCTGACGGATGTCGACTGCCATCTCTCCTAGACGGCACTCTTCTTACATAGTGGAGGTGGGCCTCTTAATCCCCCTCCATACGGATTCATGGTCCCGGGAGGCAGCTCCATTGGCCACCGGGGACTTAAACTGAAATAAACGGATGCTGGGGCTCAACACACCAACCAGCTGCACCGGGCTCAACACGCCTCTAGTGCCGGAACGGAATGTACCGGGCTCAACACGCCTCTAGTACAGTAACGGAATGTACCGGGCTCAACACGCCTCTAGTACGGGAACGGAATGCACCGAGCTCAACACGCCTCTAGTGCGGGGACGGAATGCACCGAGCTCAACACGCCTCTAGTGCTGGGGAACGGAAAGCACCGAGCTCAACACGCCTCTAGTGCTGGGGGACGGGAAGCACCGAGCTCAACACGCCTCTAGTGTTTGGGGACGGGATGCACCGAGCTCAACACGCCTCTAGTGCGGAGGAACGGGAAGCACCGAGCTCAACACGCCTCTAGTGCGGAGGCACGGGAAGCACCGAGCTCAACACGCCTCTAGTGCTGGGGGACAGGATGCACCGAGCTCAACACGCCTCTAGTGCGGGGGAACGGGAAGCACCGAGCTCAACACGCCTCTAGTGCGGAGGAACGGGAAGCACCGAGCTCAACACGCCTCTAGTGCGGAGGAACGGGAAGCACCGAGCTCAACACGCCTCTAGTGCTGGGGGACGGGATGCACCGAGCTCAACACGCCTCTAGTGCGGGGGAACGGGAAGCACCGAGCTCAACACGCCTCTAGTGCGGAGGAACGGGAAGCACCGAGCTCAACACGCCTCTAGTGCTGGGGGACGGGAAGCACCGAGCTCAACACGCCTCTAGTGCTGGGGGACGGGATGCACCGAGCTCAACACGCCTCTAGTGCGGAGGAACGGGATGCACCGAGCTCAACACGCCTCTAGTGCGGAGGAACGGGAAGCACCGAGCTCAACACGCCTCTAGTGCTGGGGGACGGGATGCACCGAGCTCAACACGCCTCTAGTGCGGGGGAACGGGAAGCACCGAGCTCAACACGCCTCTAGTGCGGAGGAACGGGAAGCACCGAGCTCAACACGCCTCTAGTGCTGGGGGACGGGAAGCACCGAGCTCAACACGCCTCTAGTGCTGGGGGACGGGATGCACCGAGCTCAACACGCCTCTAGTGCGGGGAAGGGACCCACCGGTGGCGCCTACCGGCGGGGGCGGGCCCGGAGGCCCAACTGACGAAGTCCCCCAAGGATGCTCCTTATATAGGGCCAGGAAGTGCTTCGAGAGTGGGGGAAGGTACCCAGTACCCAGTGAAAGTCCTGCGCACTTTTTCCTCAGCACTTTCCCTCAGAACTTTTCCCTCGGGTTACTGAGCACCTTTTCCTGGTACTTTCCCTCAGGTCTTTCCCTCAGTACTTTTCCCTCATGTCACCGAGTACCTTTCCTGGTGTTTACCTCAGGTCTTCTGAAACACTTCATTACACTCCCCCCTTTCTTTATGAAAACAAAAGAAAAGAAAAAAATTTCTTTCTTAAAACCAATATCCCATTCCAGGTCAAAATAAATAATGAGCTCCTTTTAACTAACTACAACTCTTCAAATATGAAAAAAAATCTTCTTCACAAAATGCAAATCATAACAGCAACTTCTCAAACAACATTTAAAATTAAACCAATTTATACAGTTTTCCCTTAGTGTCTATAATACTTTACTTTCATTGTCCTATCTCTGAATTTGCGCTCTCTCCTTTGAGGCTTCTGATCCTCCCTTTGCCATTTCTTAAGCGAAAACGACTTTTCTTTCTCAAATATAGCATTTACAATCTGGGGTTTCCCCAGAATTGTCCCTTTAAAATCTCTGGTATTGGGAACAAAATTTGATCCTCTATCTGGCAGAAATGTTTCATCTCTTTCTACGTAAAAATTTAGATTTAATTTAGGTTCGTAAAAACAGAATATAGGACAACTGTCAGTGGTATTCACGGTTTCCTTCCCTGCCTCTGGCACCTGTTGTATTGTGGTCATCGATTCTTCTTTACCAACTATTGCTGAAGATACAGTTGTCTCACACGGGGGATCCAGATAACTCTTAGTGCAGCTACTGATAGTATGCTTGTCATCTATGGTCGCAGAAGTCGGTGGACGCACAATTTTCTTCAGCACCTCCTGTAACTCATTCACTTTTCGTTTATAAAGCCATGATGATCCAAAATTCACCTTGTCTTATTGTGTATGTGGACTTTCGGATTTTAAGTCATCACCAGACATTATGTTGATAATTTTCATACACTATTTCTTCCAGTATCAATGAGTCCTCCCCTTGGTCTGTTCCACAAGTGTCAGTCAATCAGGTCCCTGTTCGGGCGCCAAAATATGTAACGTACTTTCTCAGGTTTTTACCTTTGTACAGCATTCAGACCTTTTCGGGGATTTTAGGACTCAGATTGACTGAACACTTGCATGGATTACAACACATTTATTATTTCAGGACTATTTACACAAAAAACTATATACAATATATACAAATCTCTTCTGTTCGTGAAGCCCAACCTGTGGCTTCTCCCACTTGCTCCACGGCTCTCAGGAGTCCTAACAGCACGGTTCTACAGACTTCTCCTCACGGCTCCGGCAGACCTTTTCTCTCGGCTCCTGCAGTCCTCTCCTTGGCTCCTGTAGTCCTCTCCTCGGCTCCTGCAGTTCTCTCCTTTCGGCTCCTGCAGTCCTCTCCTCTCGGCTCCTGCAGTCCTCTTCTCACCAACAAGAGCCCAAACGCAGCAGCTTCTTACGAAGTTGCCTGTCCCACTGTCGGATGCGGACTGCCCGAGAAGTGCTGGGCGGATCGCTGTCCCAAGCGCAGCAGCTCCTCGCGATGTCGCCAGCAACGCTGACGGATGTCGACTGCCATCTCTCCTAGACGGCACTCTTCTTACATAGTGGAGGTGGGCCTCTTAATCCCCCTCCATACGGATTCATGGTCCCGGGAGGCAGCTCCATTGGCCACCGGGGACTTAAACTGAAATAAACGGATGCTGGGGCTCAACACACCAACCAGCTGCACCGGGCTCAACACGCCTCTAGTGCCGGAACGGAATGTACCGGGCTCAACACGCCTCTAGTACAGTAACGGAATGTACCGGGCTCAACACGCCTCTAGTACGGGAACGGAATGCACCGAGCTCAACACGCCTCTAGTGCGGGGACGGAATGCACCGAGCTCAACACGCCTCTAGTGCTGGGGAACGGAAAGCACCGAGCTCAACACGCCTCTAGTGCTGGGGGACGGGAAGCACCGAGCTCAACACGCCTCTAGTGCTGGGGGACGGGATGCACCGAGCTCAACACGCCTCTAGTGCGGAGGCACGGGAAGCACCGAGCTCAACACGCCTCTAGTGCTGGGGGACAGGATGCACCGAGCTCAACACGCCTCTAGTGCGGGGGAACGGGAAGCACCGAGCTCAACACGCCTCTAGTGCGGAGGAACGGGAAGCACCGAGCTCAACACGCCTCTAGTGCGGAGGAACGGGAAGCACCGAGCTCAACACGCCTCTAGTGCTGGGGGACGGGATGCACCGAGCTCAACACGCCTCTAGTGCGGGGGAACGGGAAGCACCGAGCTCAACACGCCTCTAGTGCGGAGGAACGGGAAGCACCGAGCTCAACACGCCTCTAGTGCTGGGGGACGGGAAGCACCGAGCTCAACACGCCTCTAGTGCTGGGGGACGGGATGCACCGAGCTCAACACGCCTCTAGTGCGGAGGAACGGGATGCACCGAGCTCAACACGCCTCTAGTGCGGAGGAACGGGAAGCACCGAGCTCAACACGCCTCTAGTGCTGGGGGACGGGATGCACCGAGCTCAACACGCCTCTAGTGCGGGGGAACGGGAAGCACCGAGCTCAACACGCCTCTAGTGCGGAGGAACGGGAAGCACCGAGCTCAACACGCCTCTAGTGCTGGGGGACGGGAAGCACCGAGCTCAACACGCCTCTAGTGCTGGGGGACGGGATGCACCGAGCTCAACACGCCTCTAGTGCGGGGAAGGGACCCACCGGTGGCGCCTACCGGCGGGGGCGGGCCCGGAGGCCCAACTGACGAAGTCCCCCAAGGATGCTCCTTATATAGGGCCAGGAAGTGCTTCGAGAGTGGGGGAAGGTACCCAGTACCCAGTGAAAGTCCTGCGCACTTTTTCCTCAGCACTTTCCCTCAGAACTTTTCCCTCGGGTTACTGAGCACCTTTTCCTGGTACTTTCCCTCAGGTCTTTCCCTCAGTACTTTTCCCTCATGTCACCGAGTACCTTTCCTGGTGTTTACCTCAGGTCTTCTGAAACACTTCATTACAATATTCAAATTTGTTTATTGCAAATTTAAAACTCCCATGCTATTCTTATGAATTAGTTAACTGTTGCAGTTTGCTTCTTTATAGATAGATTTTGATCAAACTATTAGTTATTTTATAGTAAGGTATTGATATTTTACTTAAAAAACACACTAACCTGTAGCAGCAAACCTAGGTACCTGTTGAACCTAATTTTATTTATATACATTTTTTTAATAAAACATCCAATCAAATGGAAATTTGCTGAGTCTGCAGGTTTGCTGTGGCAGAGTTGTTTTACTCATAAAATAAGCTGAAATTTTAAGATTTTATAGTTTCACACTATTTAACTAAATGGGATAAACTATCATAATCCTTGAAAGTAACGGTCAATTTCCATGTGTTTCACCTATTTTTGATAAATAGAAAACACTAAATATACTTAATAACAAATAACTCAAAAACCGTTGGGTTTAGAGAAAGATGGTAAATACAAAAAATGTGTATTTTTAAATGACCTACATTTTGTACATTTAGCTTTTTCCTGTATCTCTAATAATAAAGTCACTATAGCGAAAAATACAGAAATATGCCGCCATTTTCCAATATGGCGGCCGTAGCACAGCTTCAATTTTAGGGGACTTTTAGTATGTTCAAAAGGAAGGTACACCCAACATCTGTACCAAATTCCCCAGTTGTGCTAATTTTTTTGGGGTCAAAACATATTTTTACTGTACTAATATACATAATTTGGATTCAGAAAGCACACACCGAACTCTATCCTTACTCAAGTTATTTAGGGGCTTGTGAGTCAACAAATCCTCACGACGTTTTCAGCCGATATTGAAATTAGTTCCATTGACCATAAATAGGGAAAGTAGACTTATCATTTTAATGTTAAATATCAAACTTGTTCTTGAGCGCGTTTTCAGATATGTTTTCTTCCTATTTCGGCAAATTGCATAATGTATATTTTAGTAATAAAATCAGAGAAAAATCAGAGGTTTGCAAAAGTATTTTTTATATTTGATTTTTAAAAGTTCAAAGTAGGTAGAATAACAATGAATAAAAATAAACATCAAAACACATCTACATATACCTGAGAGAAATATACATGAAATGTATTCAGTTATTTAAAAGCTTCAGGTCAAACATCAAGTAAAAGAGGAGTTGTCAAAAGACGATTACTGACACTGTGTTACAGTTCAGCCGAGGTGAGTACAGCTGTCTCCACCACTTGTATCAGTGAAAATCACAATTTTGTTGGTCCTCCTTCTAAACAATTATAAAACCAAAAAAATCTGTGAAAATACCGATACTTTCCTGAGCTAAACAGTACAGTTACAAATAAACACTTGTCGTATAGCTTGTAATAAGCCGAAGTGTATGCAATGCGTGTTTTGGCCGAGTATCAATGATGTGCCAACCTTCCCGCGTGAAAATCGAACATCAGTTGGCAATCCTGGCAATCGAGAAATTAATGAATAATGCAAAAGTGTTTGTAACCATGGGTCTTTGGCCTCCAATACTTAAGAGTGCTGTACTCAAGAGATTCTTCGAATTATAATTTTACACACCACTAAGGGTTTATTGTAAAATTTGATTTGCTGTTGGTTTTGTTGTGAATATTACAAAAATACATTGTCAAAAAAAATTTCGATAATTCAGTCAACACCCTTAGGAGTAGTCTAGTACTGTATTAGTAATTACGTCGGAGGCACTGCCTAAGAGCATTGCCACTCAAAAACGAGAATGCCGACAGCTACAACAATTTATTCTAAAAACATTATTTTGGTATGCACTTTTTGACAATTTTGAAAACTAAATCGATACTTAAATAATTATGTGAAAAGCAAAGTAGAAAGTACTTTGATCATGTTTTTATTAGCCTTACACTGGCAATCAAGATTTCAAAGGACTCATCGCAGCAGTCAAATACTAAGCACTTCTAGAAAAAAGTATAACATGTTAATTGATTTTAAAATTCTTAGCATATAATTTAGGTAAATATCTTTTCGCTATAAACTGAAAAGAATCTCTTGTGCAGCATTATTATTAACTAGCTGTACCCGCGGGCTTTGCCCCGTTTAACTTCATAAGTATTCGCATGGCTCATTCACGTCCTGGTTGAAGTTCGTTCGCTACGCTCACTCACCTTTAGGTTGGAGCTCGTTCGCTGCGCTCACTAATATTAGTAAGATTAGGAGAACATGTGATTTAATCAAGTTTACAAATATAATTTGGTTTAATTATTTTAAAGGAACTTAGTAAACATCGTTATGTAATAAATGTTATAAATATTACCTACAATGGCATATTACACCTGTTTGATTAAAACATTTAACAGGGTAATATTCCACCTTACAATTACCTTCATTAGATAATACAACAACTTTTAGTTTAGCTGACGGTCCAAGGTTGCTGACGTCACTGGGATTTTCACGTAATTGTTTTAGACTAGAAAATATGTGTATTAAGAGTTGGAGTGACCGTCACGCTGTTACGTCATCGAGCGTTACGGGTGACGTTAGGAAGACCCATGATCCACGGTGTGGACGTGGAAGCACCTGGACAAATCGGTTTCATGGGCAAAATCAGCGCCTTCCATAAGCGTCCGTGAACGCCGTGAACAGATAACAAAGAACATCGTCGCCGTGACTAAATAGTAAATAGCCAGCAACATTTAAACTAATAGTTACGCTAAAATAAATTTATGTTGAATACATACTTTTAACCAAGTCAAACTGAAAGGTCCTATAAATTAAGAAAATTGGAAGTATAAAACAATATTATCAACTATGTTTAATAATATTTAATTCCGGGTTTTACATGACTTACCGCGAAACACGTACACAGGCTTATGCCAAGTAAGTGTCATGCGAATATGACAATTTTGTGGGAAAGACAATCTATGGACATGTTAGGTGAAATGAATTAATTGTGAAATTCCTTGTACGCGAATTGCACACAGAGCCATATTCAAATACGTTTTTCTATACGTGTTCTATACGTTTTTATTCTCGCATCCTCTCCTATATTAACTCTCCTATACTTCTCTCCTATACTACTCTCCTATACTCTCATCTACTTAATACGAGCTATGTCTGTTTGTCTATCCGTCTGTCTGTAATATATATCTCGAAGTCGGAAGGGTTTTGGTTAAATTTTGGAATTAGGGACTTACGAACGTGATTAGTGACAGCCACTACCTCAGCAAAATTCGTATTTCGCTACACAACTCGTTTGAAAATGTTAAAAATTACCATTAGGCTTATGGGTTGTTAGTAACTATGTTGGTTGAACAAAATAACAAGTAAAAAGTAAACAAAAGACTTTAAACATGTGTTAATTAACAAGCCATCCACAGTATACTACTACTTATAAAATACATTGCAATGTGATAATCATCTGTTGATATATTGAGCAAAGATTACATTGGAGATTACTCGATATTGGGGAAAATACAAGTCAGTGTTGATTAGTGATGAGTGTTTCGTATTGGTGCCGTTTGAGTGCACTGGCGTCAACTCAATGTTTCACTCATATTTAAGGGTAGATTTTACAATTTGTATGCACTCTTTTATGTTTTACATAATTTCGACAGGTGTATTTATAATAAATTGAAATTCCACTGGAAGTTAAATAATAAAAAGCACAAATTAGTTGTAAAAACGTGAGTTTCCTTTATATTGCTTTTACAATCGAAATAAACTATACCAAGCCATGGCTCGGTCCCCTGGTTCTGAGCTACCGAAAGTATTCTTTCACTCTTTGACATATTCTCTTGTACAAGCGATAACAATTTGAACACAAGTTTTGTTTTTGCGTTGTTAAATCTTAACAAATAAGTTACCAATTAATATGTTAATCTTAGCTCTTAAATTTAAATCCTAGCTGATTTCGCTTAGTTGTTTCACAACTTCTTCTTAGTCATGTCGTGAGGCTTAGGCCTTCGTAGAAATCACAAATCTGCTATCACAAGTACTTGATAACCACCATTTATGATGGTAGAAATTAATTTCCAAGAGTCATTAGAATTATAGTGAGTGCTGCGAACTTTGGATTTCTGCTTTATTCCTCTTAAGTTTGAATGAGGTATGTAATTTACTGTTTCTTATTTAATCTTTTTTTCCTAATTGTAACATTACATAATAGTGCCTACTCTGCTATAGACGATAGTGATATAAAATAATCATTTCTCCGGCCATTTCTAAAGACAGTTTTAGTTTTAATACTTAAATTAGTATTACTATTCCTACACTTATCATGTAACTTACCTTCAAAATTGAGAAGGTAATGCCAGTATTCTATTATACATTTGTAGGCCTAAATTAATTATTCTTTCATAACGGTGATTTAACATTATCACATCGTTATATGATTCTAATACACTCATGCATCCTCAGCACAAACATAGATAAAACATACCCCCCCCCAAGTGTTGGTTAGTCTATGGCACAACTATATACAGGTGATATATATTATTTAAAAAGTGTAAATACCATAAACTTTTATTTTTTTTATTGAAAATATGTATTTATATAAAATAAACTAAGCAGGTCGGTAAGTCTAGTGATTGACTAGGTCTGCACTAATACCAAAGTAATTTGCTAAGACGGAAAACAATTTTCTGTGTGACAATGGGCTGCCCTGGAAGCCCGTCGAAATCGACTTCAAGCCAGCTTCCAAGTAAAATTATATCTCTCTTAATCGATTTAGTCTTCATCTAAATTAAAGAACCCCCACCACGAAGATCCATTCGGTTACCATAAAAATGATGGAATCAACTTGCATGAAAATAGGTGTCTATGCATTTACTAAACATAGAAAACGCGATTCCAAGTTCATATTTTATGAAATTCGAATGAATGGGAGTTATTTAAATACATTCTCGTGTTTATTGTCCTAGTTTTAATTTCTTCCATTGAATAACGTGAGGAAACTAGCAGTATTTAGATGCCACTATCAGATAGCTGCAATCAATATGGTTATTTACATTACATTTCCCTCAGTACCAAGGCGTTTCATTTATTCCCAGTTGGGTTGTGGCTGTGGTTGTGAGGCTTGTTAAACGTCTGTAGTTGTGTGGTGTTACTTTCACAAGCTGTATTTTACCTAAAGTTTCTAGTTTCGAGTGATGTATTGAGTCTGTTACGATGCGGTTAAGTCAAGAGTTAGTTTATGTTATTCGTCTTCGGCCGTGTCACAGTTGTGATGGCAGTCTTAGGAACGACGCTGAGAGAAGAGCAGGAGGATTTGTAATTCATCCGGAATGTAAAAGAGGTTAGTTAAATGTAAAATCACTAAATAATGAAGCGTTGATACTTATAGCACAGCTGGTCTCCTGGTTGAAGTGGGTTAGACCATAGACAAAAATAATTAAATATGCTGGGAGCGCCATGTAGTTACAGCATACGCGCTACGTAACTACACGGCGCTCCCAGCAGTCTGCGCCAGAACCTATGGTAACCATGGTAACCACAGCACGGCTGGCAGTATATATTTAATTATTTTTGTCTATGATTAGACCCTACTCGTGTACTAGAGGTTTGGACGGGATCAAGCTTGGTTGAAAATCTCACCACTTGACATTGTCTTTGTGATAATAAAGAGATCGAGTAGTTTGAGCTTATTTAAAGTTGTTGGTCCATATACTTATAAACCAAAGAAATCCGGATAACTTTTCCTGTAATAGGCCTAGATAGCATCTTCCGGTAAAAGAAAAGCAACATAATTGGTAATTTACGTATTTTTACGCTGAATACTGAATTTATAAAACTTTATTTTATGTTTAGGTTGTTTTCATTTTAAGTTCATTACTATGGTATCTAAATTCAATGGGTCTAAACGGATAATTTGTCAAATAAATTATGGTACTTTGAATCTAGATAATGTTTAGCTTAAACCATTTATTTTTACTCTATAAAAAACAATGACAATATTTTGGAATTGTTTGATAGTTTCACTCATATAATAGGTAAAAAATTTATTATCTACGTATATTGCTACCGGGTAACTGCTATTATAATTAATATAGAACAACTTTGGACTGTTCAAATATCTTTGAAAGGAATCATCGCAATCATTGGTCGGATTTTAACTCTTTATTTTGGATAGGAACTACATTTCATTAATTTTATTTTTGGTGATTTTTTCTAAATACAACTTTGATCAAGGGGTTTATTGTATTTTTGTTACCTTTCCCGTTAATGTTTTAAGGTATACGTGTGTTTTGCATCAAGTCGTTTTGTAATAATGTAATTTTTATTATAACGAAAGTTTAAAACGTTTTAATTTTAGACTTGGTTAAAAAAAAAACTTCCCAATAATCTGACGGAGGACAAAAATCCCTTTTAAACCGTGTTTATTTTAAAGTATTGAAAACTAATCAAACTATCTTGAGGCCTTGAAATTTGTTAAATTAATTAGTCTCAACTGTTTCGACTCTTACCTAATTGTTAATGTTAATGTTACTTAATGTTAATTTAATTTGTAATCAATAAAACATGAAGTTTGAACAAGACTGTCATGTCACTTGGTATGATATTAGGTGAACACACAGACAAGTGCTAAGAATATTCCTACAAACAAATTTTGTTAACAGTACGACATTTAGTAGTTAAAAAACCTTTTTACAAGATATTTTCCCATAACTTGACGTTTGGGTCGGTTAGAATACCACAATAATTTACCAATCTGATTGCCCCGTAACCTTGGTGTTTATGCCAATCTTATTTGAAGAAATATAATGCACATTTCTAAAGCAGATCCAACCAATCAAATTATTTAGCACTATCAGTGTTAGTTGGTGCGAACAAACATATGTTCAGTGATAAAATCAAATGGGGGACTTAATTAATTAAAATTGCTTTGCTTTTTTGTAATAGGTATTGTATACAAATCGATTATATTTTAATATACTCATACGTTTTAAGTATTTGATTACCAACGCTTAACACCACTCAAATAATGACCTTTAAATGCAATTTTTTATCTATTAAAACATGTATACAAAATACTGTATTCTTACTACAAGAAACCTGCAACATTATTGAATTTCCATTTACCCTGTTAAATTATATATACCAATATGTTTCCTTAAAATTGTGCGATGTATTCCATATACAAGAAAGCATTAATGAGTATGTAAGGTTCGATGCTACAGGGAAGGTAATAAAGGAGTTTTTTTTATTGAAATAGTTATAACTTGTGAAATGAATGAATCTGTCAAATTTTATCATAATATGAACATTGAATTAAAAGAATTTGTTGAATTTTTGTATTTAGCAAATTGACCCCTAAATATTTTATTTTTATGGGCATATTGGGTATCAATTTAAAGCTCTTTTCCTCTAGATGTGCCTTCTGTGGGTTGGCGTCCCCATCTTAAATAATTGCCATAATTAATTGATGTAATTGGTTTGGATGATAACCCTAGGAAGCCCTTCGTCCTATAAGATTTTAAAATTTCAGAGTTTTTGCTGAACTATGTTGTCAATAATTTGAACTTTTTCAAGTTTACATTTGTTTCCACCAAAACAGATGACCATGATACAATTTTGTTTACATCCATACGAAAATGGTGTTATCGTTGGCGATGTTTTAGTGAATTCAAGTAGCCTAAATATTGTAATGTTGTTTGTATAAAATGTAAAGAAGAAAATTAATTACGTTAGATTTTGGGTTTTGATATGATTTTCAATGGACAATTGTAAATTAATTCAAATATGTCACGGATTTTTAAGTCACGAAGTTATAAACAAGCAAACTACAACAGTATACTAACATATAAAAGTAAAAGCCCTAACTGACTCACTGACCGATTCATCACTAATTCTCCAATTTGCAAACTAGCTAGAAGGCTGAAATTTGGTATATTTAGAAAAAAAAATAGGAAGGTTAAAAGGTTTTCATAACGATTTTACTTAATGAATATTTAAACTACAATCCCTTAAAGTCCCAATGTTATTCTTATAGGCATTGAATTGTTACTACTAATTTGTTTATCATAAATAACCATATTTAATAAAATAATTATTTTATGATTGAGGAATAACAAGAGCTGGAACTGTATATTTTAAAGGAAAGTTTTTACCCTGAGGTTGATCGTGCCCATTGCCGTAAACACCCTAGCCAGCTTTTGATGAGCTGTGATTCACTAATTTATAACATGAAAACCTTATAACTAAACCACTACCTGAAAATGTAAGAATTGCGTTTACATAAATGTATAAAGGCCTGTAACTAAAAAAAATTAAAAACCTGGGGACATCAAAATAAAAAAGTAAATCAGCCTCGTGTCCAGGTCCTACCATGAGACCTACTGTAATAGCTTATTTCCTCTATGAGAAATTCGTTAAAACTAATGAATACATGAAAACATAGAAGAAATATAACTATAATTTGCTTTTTTACAACTATAATTTAAATTAAATATTATTTGAATTTGCTTTTATTCAACCTCCTATTGTTTACAGTTTGACCTGCGTTACAGAACACTCAATTATCACGCGAAAATAACGATCGCTTAGCCGACTTGAGTAAAACCAAAACCTTTATCAATACGTACTATATATTTCTAAATACTGCTCTAATATAGGCCAAATTTAAAAGGGGCAAAACTGTGTAGTGCTGTGGTCTCTGAATTGGTTTGTCACCCTCCATCCAGCTCCAAGCACCTTTTAAAGTTTTTCGAGAGCTCTCTAGGGTCGGGAACTATCTAACCAGGCAAGGTTAACAAACTTCTTTACCTATCCCACCCAAACTAATTGTAAACCTTGCGATGCGTTACATGGCCTTACATGAGGGTTGGGAGGTGGGGCGGTAGTGCCACTACACATTACATTGTCTCCAGTGTCGCCAACTGTTCAGCAGTGGATATACAGGATACAGTGATACCAACACCAACACATGAGTCAGCCAGTAAAGGCTTAAGCTGATAACGCTGCCCAAGGTACGTGCTGTTATCATAAAGAGTGAGAACAATTCAAATGTTATCTCGTAATTGTAATTGCATTGTTGTTTTGCACTAGTAAAACCGACAATCGTAGGCTGTAATGAGATTTTCATTCAAGCTGTACAGTGAGATGTATATGAATTAGTTTTTATTCAGAGCTATACTGTACAGTTTTTCGTCCTTTTGCTATTAATAATACTAGCTGATACCCACGGGCTTCACCCCGTTAGACTTCATAAGTATTAATAAAACTATTGATTGGTTAAGTTAACCTAAAATAAACAAAATACAGTAAAACAAACAAATAATCACACCTGATTTTAATAAGGTAATAAATTGAAATAATAACAAACAAATAAGTACAGCTGAGGTATTTTTAACATTAAATATATGCAAAGTTCCCTTTAGAAAGGAATTACGACCTTAAAGGGCAATTTATGAAATAATGGATAGTATTGCGCAAGGTTTCTCGTCATGACAAACATTTTAAGTATATGGTTTATGGGGGTGTGACTTGTAGTTTTCTTAAAAGTTCATGGGTGCTTTTGGCTTTATATATAGATAAGTATACGTATAAGTATAAGTAATTTGTTTAACATGCATAATTTATCATCACTCTGTAAAAGAAAATAAGCCACTTTTGTATAACTTGAAGAAAGCCGTGTATTGGCTTTCTTCAAGCTATACAAAAGTGGCTTATTGAAATATGATTTTGCAAGTCCCAAAGAAACGAGTTCGCGTTTAGCACAACAGGAGAACTAATTTAATCAGTTTGAAATTAAATTGTTCGAACAATATATATACTGTAAATTGATGAGAGTATTAGATTATTTATTTTATTTCAAGACTAGCAGTGAAATATATTATTACAATGTAGTACGATGAAGAAAAGTGGAATATTCAGTAAAAAATAATAAAATATCTATATATTAATTTGAAACTGTTTTTCTTTGTGACAGCTATTTTGAGAGAACGGCTGGGCGTAGAAACTCGGTAGAGGTGTCTAAAGAAAGGTCCTGGTCTGTAGATGAGCCATCAAAAGAGAAACATGGAGAATTCCCTCGGGGCTCTGCCCCAGTGTCTTTAAATTCCCATCCCATGTTATTCTTATGGAGGAAAACGAGGTTTTTGTCACAGCTAATTTGAGAGAACGGCTGGGCGTAGAAACTTGGTAGGGGTGTCTAAAGAAAGGTATTGGTCTGTAGGTGAGCCCTCAAAAGAGAAACGATGTAAATTTCCTTGGGGCTCTGCCCCAGAGGCCTTTAAAGTTCACTCTGCAATTTTGTTTACATTTCGACCATATGGATAATTTTACACTACTTTTAATGAACCAGCTGTTAATATTAAAATTGTATTCAAAGGTTTACTGAAACTGTCAAAATTAAATGTTTACATTATTATTTATGATTTTAAATGGATTCTCCACTGCATGGCAAGTTTTTATAGTTTCGACAAAATGATGAATTTGTGATACGTTTGAAATGTTTTGTTCAAAAATCTATGCTTTATTGCTCTTAGAAAATTTTAAATTATGAAATAAGTGTGACTTATCAATTTCAAAGGAACATATAACCATAGATAAAACCATAGACTAACCAACACAAGTAGACTTCTCATCCCGTTGTAAATTTTGAAGCACGTTTTTCGTGTCTAGTTCATGTACGTGACACAAAGGCGCTAGTGTCGATGAAACTTTGTTTCCATTATTTTAGGGTTAATTTCTTGATTTCTGCTTTACTGTTTGGTTACATAACTAGGGGACAAGTTATTGTTTATGATTAGATCGTATTATTTGGTTAAACGAGGTTTTAAATGGGTGTAATAACGGGAAACAAATTGTAAACAAAACACGACCTCTACATAAACCGTACATGAACTAACAATAAAATTGACTTCAGCTGTTCCATAAGGATGAGAAATCTAGGAGTATGTTTTATCTATGATAAAACATACTAACCTTTGACTATTAATACAACAACTTAAGTGTTAAGTTATATAACAACTTCTGTATCCAATAGTCAATGATATAACTATTCCTTATCGGGTTAGCTTATACATATTTTTAAATTCAAGAAAGAACACCTGAGATTCATTTATTGGTATAACAGTTTTTGATAATCGGGTTGATAATTATGTCATAGATGAGTACGTTGAGGATGAGAGCTGTGTTCAAGTTTTGGAATAGACTAACTACGGAGTCTATGGTTTTGGTAAAGTAGGTGAACTAATGTCAATTCAGGTATTTAAAAAAAAATGTGTACACAGTTTTTACTTTGATGTACACATGTAGCTAGGTTGAACAACGCATCTAAACCTCACTACATACAAAACATTTGGAAACACAACAGTGTCATCACATCTCATCGCATTTGCATAATTTGTTACCAATGCTGGACTAGGTTATGGATTTGGTTCCGCAAATGTTCAAGATTTGTAATAAAATTTCCTACAATTATGGTTCATTCCAATCCACGATATACATGCACAGCTTTATGTGATCTATATGGCCAAGGCAAAACTACCCCATAAGTTAATGAATTATCAAGTAAGAACAGGATGATTACATACATGGGTCGATGTGGCAAGAGAAGGATTTAAAATTGCTGAGATCGAAGTAAGAATGTTACTGCTTTCTGGAGAATCAGATATTTTTATAAAAAAAAGATGAAGATTTACATCTTTTAAGATAAATCCGGATACAATCTGAATGATTTTCCTAAAGCAGTAAAATTAGTGGTTAGTAATAAATATTGACTCTTTCCGTAACATGATAGACTAATTATATGAACTCATTCTCCCATATAGTGAAAGTGGCTTTGGTATGAAACAAACTCATGAACAAACAATTATAAGACTTCTAAAAAACCTTTTGGGCAACCTAAAGCCGATAAAAAGAAAGGTAGGAAAAATTGTGTTAAACGAATTCATCAATCACGTTTTTTAAGGAACACAATCGTCATAGGCCTACTTATTATTGCTTATCCTCCCTTCATATAACTAAGATTTTAATGACTTCACTCTATCCAACGCAGTTAGCTGAATTTACATAAAACCTCAAGATTAACCGTCGATTTCGACGGGGTTCCACTAGTAATACATTATTTTAAAGGTGGATCACTTAAAATGTATGGTCTGGCTATAATTACTTTCTCGCCTCACGATTTCTAATACTGAGAACAACTTAAGTAAAAAGTTATAAGTTATAATATTTCCTTCATACTACTGGATCGATTTCATTAAAATAAAAATATATAAAAGTTCTGACTTGTATGACAATATAGTACAAAGGAAAATTTATGAAATAAAAACGATAACATTAACGAGACATCGTGTTGCCATCCCGCCAAAAATACAAGGAACATTAATTATCTTATTCATGAACCTTGAAAACCCTTGTAAAACAGTTCTCGCTCGTGATTTTGATAACACACCTTCCAACGTATACAGAGCTATCATTGGTCAACTGTTTTTTACAAAGATGACTATAGAGTTACTGATATGAGGTTTTTATAACAATACAACATTTATCTGACATTCTGTAAGAATTTCGTAGATTGATGTTACGGGGTATTTTTCCATAGTATAATAGGTAAAAAAATAAAATAAAATTATTGCACTTTTCTTTTCGTTGGACTATTTATACCAACAAAACAAAACACTATACGCGAAAATTGTGCATCCCAGTATTCTTTTAGTGTTATAAAGTGCAAATCGCAAATTGAAAACGAGTAATAACTGTTCGAAAATTTCTTATTTAACGTACATTTATATTAATGGAATGCATATAACATTGTTTGATATTGGTCGATTTCGACTGAACACTCTAATCGTAGTAGGATCCATATAGAAAACTTTTAGCACAACTAACTAATAATTAATTTATCTAAGTAAATTTATGTGTCAAATTACAATGCATATACAATCATTAGATATTTCAAATTTTAATTGACTGGCTCATGTAGGGTAGTAATATTTAGTACAAATCGAAGTGATAAAAATATATTTCCTGTAACCGTAATACAGTGGCAAATTTTCCACTACTTGCATTAGAAAACAAAGGTACGACGACGATTGCCCATGAAAGTAAGTTTCATTTGTAGCGACGTCAGGAATTATAGCCCGTCCTAAAATTAAGTGCAGTATTGGCAATTTATAAATAAAATCGAAGTATGTTTCAGGCGTAGAAAATTAATTTGTGTTCAAAACTAAATTAATCAAAGAAAGTTTTCATCAAAGCAACAAAAATATTGGTACATTGTTTATTTTTTATCAATCTGTTTTTGTCTTTGTGTAACATGAATTCATTTATTTAATCATGGATATTTTTAGAAAAAAAACAAACAAATATGAAATCATTTTTATAGTAAAAATGTCGAAACTATTCTTGTGAGTGTGCGTGCGTGTCCACGAGATGGCAGGTGCATGACCACCTAATTAATATGATCATTATACTTCTGAAAATAGAACTAATGGTGTTACTGACGTCAGCAAGTAATAAGTGTAATTTAAACTGTTAAAATATTTATGGGAAAAACACGTAGGCAAATTTCAAGTGGGTGGATGTAATAATGCGAATGGGTTATACCGATTACAGATACTTCCGCTTTTTATAATAAGAGATGGTTAAAAATATCAAAGACAAATATTTAGTACAACGAGGGTCAATTTAATTCAGAGTCAAAAAGAATAATAATAGTAGCCATGTGTTAATCAAAGAACGTAAATAAAGCCAAATACAACGTTTGTCCATTAATCTATTTACTTATTTAATACGCAAGCAGGATTTTTGTGACAATTACTCCTCCGAAACTACTGAACCGATTGCCATGTTTTTGGTGTCATTGGAAAGAGCGTAACGTGAAGTTGTGCAGGAAACTTTCTTTTTAGGGAAATAATTAGAGAGTGAGGCCCTGGGGCCCTTTAAAGTTTTGTATTTCTCCATAAGATTAACATGGCAAACAAACATTGTTTTGAAACTTCAGCTGTTGTCAGAGATTAAATATTAAAAATCAGTCTCCATGGAAGCATGAGAAAATTCACAATGTTTACATTTGCTTTGACATTTAAATGTAAACAACCCGAACCGTCAAATGTCTATTTCACAATTTCAGACAGCTGATCCAAAAAAATAAAACAACTTGGTAGGTTTATTTAATCTTAAACTTTATGATGGACTATCCTACTAATATTATAAATGAGAAAGTTTGGATGTATGGATGTATGGATGTATGGATGTATGTTTGTGACAAGTGAACGCGAAAAATACTGGTCGGATTGGGCTGAAATTTGGCATGATGATAGCTCACATTCCCGATTAACATATAGGTATATTCTTATTTCAAAAATCCTTTCGGGCTCCGCCCCAGTGGCTCTGGAGTTTCCCATGTTAACCTTATGAGAAATGGAATTATAGAATCTTAACAGCTGTTTCAATTAAACAAGTTGGTTCTGTTCTATGATGTTCAATAGCATTAAAGTTACAAGGATTACCAACAGGGTGCAGCACTATTATTTCTTTTACATTTATGACAACAGCTAATTTGCAACCAAAAGGTGAGTGAGCGTAGCGAACGAACTTCAACCTGGAGGCGAGTTAGCGTAGCGAACGAGCTAACCTGAAGGCAAGTGAGCGCAGCGAACGAGCTCCAACCTAAAGGTGAGTGAGCGGAGCGAACGAGCTCCAACCTAAAGATGAGTGAGCGTAGCGAACAAACATCAACCAGGACGTGATTGAGCCATGCGAACGAGATAATCTTGAAAATTAAGAAGTTAAACGGGGCAAAGCCCGCGGGTTACAGCTAGTTTATTATAAATCTATTTAAATGATTATGAAACTTGTTAATTGTAAACAGTCAATGTGCAAATTATCTATGTTGTATTAAAAATGGGTATAGTTTTGGATGTTGGTTGGGGTTTAATGATATAAGCTATTCATAATTGAATTTTATTTTAATGATTTGGCATATGAGTATGCTTATGATAAATAACACCATTTCAGAGTTCTGCCAGATTTGGCCTAACTCTGTTCTGTAGAGTTTAAAGTAGCCTACACCTTATTGTCTACAAATTGGCTAAATAAATTAGGTACGGTACATTATAAAAGCCGACAGCCTTTTTACGTTGACTTAAATTGTAAGCTTACCATTTCCCGTCCATGGGCAGTTTGATAGTTAAAATTTAACCCTTTAAACTGGAATAGGACTGTTATGTAAATTGTGAGTATTTCCATTAGTTAATAATCTTTTAGTCGACTCTTAAAAACAAAATCGGAAATTATGAATGTTATTAGTTTTTAAACAAGTCATTTGTTTATAGATAGCTCCTGTACTTCTTTGCAATTGCTCGATTTCGAGCAACATGTACACTAGTTAGCATAAAATAGCCCATCAGTTAAATTACAGGGAGAACATCAGCGTTTTAATTATTATTTTTTTACTATTTTCTGGAGCTAAAAAATTGGTCTGGTAAAAAATAGCACGATGTAAATAAATACATCAAACCTATGTATATTGTTTTATATCCTTCATCATCTTATGTATGTAAATGATAAATGTATGTAACTTGAAGAAATTATTGAGTATATTATAACTACACGTTTGTTGACAGTATCTTTGAACAATAATTAAAGGCTCATTAACTTCTACTCCGTTTGACTTAAAAGCTATCGTGGTCAAAATATGAGGGATGTTTATTGCGGTTTCCAAATTTATCGTTGCGAAATAGATATGTTTGTGAAGCTTTAAGATTTTATAATTATGTCATACGTCTTGAATTGCGTTATTTTTAAAATATACAATATAGCCTAATTTAAATGATTCTGAAACATTCTGTAATTTAATTATTGACTAGCAAATCTCAAACTCATATCTAAGAGTTTATACAAATTAAAGTTTGGGACTGGGACGAGTATATAACAAAACAATAAAGTGTTTCGTTCTATTACAAGAAAAGTGAAGGAACACTTTTTAAATATTTATATAGATGTTATTCACAACCAACATTTAGAAATTGAATATATATTTTAGCTATCAACCATAGTAGGATACGATATCCTGATTTTAGTATGATTTCAATAGGATCACAATAGTTATAATATTCTAAAATTTCAATTTAACATCCTTCCTAACTAATACAACACGTATTTTTTTATCATCAACGAAAATTGTGTCAGATTTGAAATCAAACGCTAGTGATTCTCATCAAGTTAAATGTTTCATTTTGTCGGCAAGATAATGCACAATTTTGTTACATTTTAATTTACAGTATTTTTACAAATAAAGAATTTAATCAGTAAAATAAGCAACCCATTTTTTGTTAGAAAATTGTTTTCAAATTGTATATTTTAAGAAAGATAAATTTTACAGGCAGTTATACATTCATCTAATAATGTTGTAATAGCTGTTTGATACTCAGGATTTATAACAATATATATTCGATTTTACTATACCAGAACAATTTCAAAACATCAGTCAAAATTGTAAATATTTTTCCTACACCAACCTTTTGTTCAATTATGATCAATGACTTTTCCTTGGAACGATAGTTTACAAAACCATACAGTTATAGGTAAAATCAAGCTAAATCCATTTTTAAGATAACCTCATGATTGCTTCCTCTTAACATGTGTTAGTGGGTAAATCTTAAGAAGTACATTTCACGACCGAACTAAGTCATATTTTTTTAGTAAGTACAAAGTGATGGTAAGGCCAAAACAGTAGCAAATCTGTCTAGATAAGAACAATAAAACCGCTATTTGTTTTGAGATAAGTTAATTTCTGTTCCTTCTGAGTTTCACCTAGAATTACAGAGGCAACTTACAATTCAAAAGTTATAGTAAAAGTTTCTAAAGATTTATGTCTCAAACTCTAAAGTATAACACCCAACGCATGGGTCAAGGCAGGTTTCTGATGCATACACGTTAAAAAACAAAAACATACAACCATGTTTGGATGTTGTGTCCCATAGTTTAATAAATGTTCGTTTATATGTTTACTGTCCTGTATAATTTTCTTGAAACTATTGTAGATTCACTGTTGTTTTCTGTTTATCTTTGTTTTATTATTGCAATAAATTTAACCCTTGCTTAGTCGAAGCTGAATGGACTTCATACTTATAATATTCAAACTTCTGTTTTCGTCATTTCAAATTAACCAACGTAAGGTTATCATGACTTTATCATTCTTCCCCTTTTGTAGCAACGCACAGCTCGGATATTTAAAGCATTTGCCTATTGATATAGAAACATTGTAAGATACATTTTATAGATTGTATTTGGGTGCAACATTTATTACTACTACTACAAGAATACGTAGGAATAAAAATAATAAGTTGATTATAGGTTTATTCTTTTCTCTGATTGGCGTTTCATCATCACGAGAATCCCTCTCCGAATCTTCCCCTTCTTTCTGTATTTTCAATTAACAGCACGAAGAGCTGAATTTAGTTACGTAAGCTGATACGTGTTATCACTGTACAAATGTTTCGTCCGCAAGGACACTCGCTGTTTGCCACGGATCACATGCAGATCTTGTCACATCACATTTACATCAGTGCCACACTCACCTTGTGTGACAAAGACTGAGATTAATTTTAACTGCCTAAAATTTGAAAATTTAAAAGTTTTGAAAATTAATTTTAAATTGTTGAGTTGAACAATGAATGATCCGTTGCTCTACTATATACTCTGAATGCAGGGGGGGGGGGTACCTTTAAAAACAATCTTAATAAGTTAAAAAATTCAACCTAACTTTTAAAATGTCATAGTTTTCTAAGTATTGCATTCTTAAAATTTTTCATAACAACGAATACCAAGGAATATGATATTATAAGCTTATCTGAATACCATCTTATTTATATGTTTTGGTAATAATAATCTTACTAATATTATAAATGTGAAAGTTTTTGTGTTTGTTTGTTTGTTTGAAGTTCAATCACGCATTAACTACTCGACGGATTGGGCTGAAATTTGGCATGATGATAGCTTACATTCCCGATTAACATATAGGCATATTCTTATCTAAAAAATCCTTTCGGGCTTCGCCCCAGTGGCTCTGGAGTTTCCCATGTTAACCTTATGAGTATTCATATTTAAAGGGATTAAAGAATTCTGTCAGCTGTTTCAATTACACAAGTTGTTCTATGATATTCAATATTATTAAAAGTTATAAGGTTCACCAACAGGGTGCAGCACTATTATTTTTTTTCATTTATGAAAACATAGCTAATTTTAACCAAGCCGCAACAAAAAACTGTGATGCACAATGAGAACTGTAAAAGTAGGATTGTTTACAAGTTTATGTTTTTATAAATAATGTTTCAATATTGTGTGAATATTCGATCATTTACTTTTTTTGTTTAGGTGTAGTGGTAGAGCATTATGGCTATGGTGTATGTGTTCTATAGCTTCCGTAAATTAAAAGAATCAAATTTTCTCAAATTGTGTCCTCCCCCATTGCAAACGCAAAGCTTGAATATAACTTCAATAAGCATTTCATACTTATAAGCCAATCCCGTGCGAAGGACGGGTACTCTGTAAGTCATATAATATTTCATAAGGTTATAAGGCTAACATCCAACTTTCCTGTGGTAGGCTAACAGAGGTATCCAACACAGAGAAGGGTACGTGTCCATTTTGTTTACTGTGAGATGATCTCATTCCCCACGTGACACCAAATTATCACCTGGTCAAAATACACTTTTGTGATTGGCGGAATTTGAACACAGAACTTCAAGACAAAGGTTTCGTTCTGCCTAGAACTCGCCACGATTCATTAATATGAGAGTAAATATTTAACTACTACAGGCTGGGTGTAATTTATGTCAACACTTAGCTAACTATAGGTTGTTGTAACTGATTATGGTAATTAAAATTGCTGCTGCATTTTTAAACGCACTGTCAATGTAATCTTTGAATAAAACTAACAATGAAATCGTGAAACACGCAATATTTTCTTACCGGATGTTGATGTTATTAAAATGTGGTAGACGTCCAAGTATGTAAACTAAAGACATGAAGGGTTAGCGAAAGTTTCCATTAATGCTTATATTCTTAATTGAATTCAAATTATATCTTAACTACTAATGTAAATTAAAGTAGTAGCTTCCCATGAGCTTCGCAATATAAACTTCAATCTAAAACAAATAGTTAGAATTTTCGTAGCCATTTTCTACTTAATGCTCAGAATTTTCAAAGTTTAAAACAAATCCTTCAGTAAAAATGTCAAAGTGGTATATAAGTATATGAAACTTTTATGTACAGCAGGTTAAATGTCAAGTAAAATGTGTTGGTTTTCCCTTTCCACCAATCACACTAGTCATCAGGCACAGTCGGAGACTAGCATGTTTTATTTATATTTAGAGTACGTTTCTAGATAGGTCATAAAAAATACCTGGAAAACGTATTTCATTATGATTGGTCCAAACATTTGATACTACATATTGCATATTATAACCGATGAAGTATGCCATTCAGCAAATTGAGGATAAGGCTTATATATTGCATTTTAATTACAAGTAGATTTAATTATGCAGCCTTTAATTAAAAATTTGTTTTTATATGGCTAGAAAGCTATAATAATACATCTCAAAGGTAAATTGTATCAATATCATGTAATCCCAAAGTAAATTGTATCAATAGGCACATATCATGTAATCTCAAAAGTAAATTATTGTATCAATATCATATTATAATTTTCTGTAATACAATTCTGCAAACCATGCGACAAGGTTTATGACAAATCTAATAACAAATTAACATTATTTTGGCGTATTTTACTAATTATTCGTCGTGACGTAACTTCAAGGAGGGGAAAACCAGTTTAACCAGCCTGTCATCGTTTAGCTTTAAGACCACTTTCGAAATTCTCAGACGCTTCCAAGTTTTCTTTAAAGATATTTTTATTATGCATACCGCTGAAGGACACAAACAAGTTAAGTAGGTCACCATCGCAGTTTTAAATGGTTGTTTTGGGTCAAGAAACACATTTTAAAATCATGTTTGGACTCTGATTCGGATTGCTCTATCATAAAATGTTTATGGTTAGGACAAAGAGAAGGGAGATAGGCTAAATATAACAATATATGAAAATACAGTTTGCACATAAAATTTTAAACCATATTGTTTAGGCCTTTACATCCCTTATTCCTTATACAAAAAGAATATAAACCAGTAGAAAATTACAAACTAACAATGAATGATATATTTTTGCCAAGCATAAAACATATTTTTATACTTTTCAGATATTAACTTTTCAGATTGTTGGATCTATTGTTCACAAAACGTCAAGAAAAAAATTAAATTTGTATTGGGAAAATTTTTTAGGCATCTTCAGTAGCGACATTCCTTGTATAAAATTCCTAAGCGAGCCCCGATGCCTTAAATTCAATGAGATATTCAAGAAAACATTTTCTAAATATTAAAATATGGGGAGCAAGGTGTTCAATTGAGTGCTGGGCTATGGTTCCCAAGGCACTGGGTTCAAATCCGGCCAATTGTAAAAGTTTTTAGCAATTTGAAAATATCACGACACTCCAGGCAAAGGAAGTGGTTTGGGGCCAGAACGTAGCGTCCTTCTAGGATGTTAAAAATATACATTACCCAAAGTTAAAACCCTACTGAATGATGATTACTTGTACGCTTACCAATAGCTAAAACATCTAGAAATAATAAAAATCAAAGCTACAGCGACAGTTAATTTCCTAGTGGTTCCTACGATTAGTATTTTCTTTATAGTACATTTATGATCCAAGAGGAAATGAACAATTAAATGCGTCAATCATTGTATACAAGGTTGAGTTTTCTGAATATTTATGTAAAACCACGACCCAGTACAGATGACTGCGTGCAGAGAATTAATGTGTGTTTATGAAACTTGACTATGAAGATGTAGGGCAACATACGCTCCACAATAACCCAACAAACCTGATGTTTAGTGGTTAAAATATGTTCGACTAGATAAAGTTAACTGTTTTTACTTCAACTGATTTTAATTCAAACAGATTAAATCTTGGGAGCAGGATGATCTGAAATGAAATGCTCTATAAGATGGGAAATTTTAAATTTGCACTTTTTAATTTCTCCTTAACCAATAACCGTACAAAAACACTTCAATGTACTAGCTGTGTTTAAGCTCTTTAAAATTATTAGAACAGAAACTGTGAAATGTTATGTTTTTAGGGCCAATAATGAGAAAACCCAATTTCTACCCCATTAAACCTCCCACAAAACTCAGTTACCATGGTCTGATCGTACTGGTTCGCGAACTCATTCAAGTTTATCCCGCCATACATCTTCAAGCAAAATGTCATCAAAATTGTACAACAATTACTCTAGTTAAGGCATTCGCGGACGTGTATATAGAAATTTGAGCTAATAGTGTTTTTGTTCTCTAGGAACATCAACATGGAAAAGTAAATCAGTCCCGGGTCTGGGTCTTACCGTACCACCTACGGTAATAGCTACTTGCCTATGGATAGTAATTTGCTAAAAAAAATAACACAAAACAACTACGAAACAATCGTTTCCTTAAAATAAATGGATAAACTTGAATGAGTTTGCGAACCAGCATGATCAGACCATGGGAACGGGGCTTTACAGGGGGTTTTATGGGGTAAAAATTGGTTTTTCTCACTTTTGACCCTCAAAACACAAAATTTCCCAATTTCTCTTTAGACCTTTTTAAAGAGTTTAAAAAAACAATTAATTTAGTATATAAAAGTATTTTTGTTCGGTTAATAGTAACGGAGAAAATTAAAAAAATTGTAAATTTAAAATTCCCATGTTATTCTTATGGAGAATATTGTCAAATGTCGTAGTTTGCTTGTTTATGGATATATTTTGTATTTTGATCAAATTTATTTATTTTGTACTAAGCTATCAATATTTTACAAAAAAACACACTTTATTAGTTTCCTTATAGCAGCAAACCTAGGTACTGGTTAAACCTAATGTTATTAAAATATATTTAATTGAAAATCAATTAAGACAAATGGAAATTCGCTTAGTCAGCAGGTTTGCTGCGGCGGGGGTATTTTAGCTAAGCTGTTGTTTGGTAAGTTTCGATATTAGATGGTACTTTTACAACTCAACTTTGTGGTATTCAACAATAACAAATTGAATGTTTCGCGTTGAGATGGTACAGACTCAACGAGTCGTGTAGTGACTGTTAATGACTTGCACGACTGATAACAAGAGTACACAAGCTGATAAGGGGCTTGACGTTCCGCGACCGGGCGAAATCTACTGATGATTCTGTTGAACATTCGACCAACGTGTAACTTGTGCTGTGTCTACGCCTAGTAGGAAGATTGAAATATTTCAGCAATAGTAATTGGTCTTGGTATAAAATGGTAGACGCATGTGTAACGCATTTCTTAACCCCTTTTGGACTTGCTAAAGATTTATAAAACTGTTCCTTCTCCGATGTTTACTCGTATTTTAAAACTCTTTTTGGGAATTTTCATACTCAAGGCCCTTTCTAGCTGTACCTTTATGGAATGGAAGAAAATTTGTTCTAAGTAGTTCACCCCAATGGCTTTCGAATTTCCAGGGTTCATTTTCTAGCAACATATTTTTTTTCTTTTCACTTATTTTTTTCATGCAAGGTTTAGGAGTATATTCCTAATTTTGCAATTCATGTATAACGATGTATACTGTACAGAAGATTTATAACCATGATTTATAAACCTACATTATTTGTTTGTAGGATTGTCCTACTCGTAGACAATGTAATTATATATTTTTATTTTCCTGACAATTCCTTTACAAGGACCAATAAACATGATATGATCAACTGACGCTATGAGAAAACTAAGTAGTTTTTAACAGCTAATTCATCAAATAAAAAAATTTAAAAACAGAGGTAAACAAATAATTTTTAATTTTAAAATCTACTAAAGTATACTTGATGTAGATAAGTATACATTGAAATACTACACCAATTTGTCAATAAAATAATTTTTAGAGGTGTAGAAGCAAAGAAACTGTGTAAATTTAAATACACACATTTTTGAATTTCATAAAGCATTAAAAGTTTTGTCCTCATAAATAGGCCTTATTCTAATCAATATTTACTAATCATATTTTTTTAGCATCGTCAACATTTTTAAAAGTAGTTTTGGAAATCAAAATTCCTCAGATTTTCGATAAAAAAGGCTATTTTTTATAATTGGAAACTGCCTTAAATACCACACTCGTAGCGTTCACATAAAAAGAGGTCACGTTTATATGGAAAAATTTATATTTCTGTACAAACATACATTATTTCCAGTATTCCAACCAAACAACACAAAACAGCGTGCTTTCATTATTCACGTAATCCGTGTACGTTGAAAATAAGTTGGCAACACTTAAAGATATTACAACTACGACTACGATCAGCTGGTGCAGAGTTTCCCATTTCGTTCAATGTTTGGATTAAACCTAACCTAAAAACGTGTTGTACAGTGTTTGAAAGACTAATTATTTATATGCTTTATAGTAACTGTAGGAAAAATATAATGTGTAACAAGAGTGCAAACTGCCTTATCTGCACTCGAGAAACTTCCCACACTTGCCTACGGCTCGTGCGTAAACATCTCTTGTGTGCATCAAAGTGCCTTTTTGCCCACTAGTTACACAAATAACTATTGTAAGACATGTTTGTCAAACTTTTTGAAAGTAATGTGTTCTGGGAACAACTGTATTACTTGTATTTAATATTTTTTATCCAGCACATAAATTAACGATTCTGAAATAATGCACGCTTTCATATCAGACAAAAAAGCCAATTGTACGATGGTTATATGTAAGAGTATAAATAAATATTAAAACAAAACAAAGTTTCAATCAAGAGAAAAAGGATGTAGAAATATATCCCAATGAGTTATTATATTTTCCATAATACTGCAGCACACCGTAGTGCAATATCTAACGACACTTAACTAGCGTAATTAGTTATTACCCAGCTAATGTTATGTAGTGTTGGCAGATGACATACTCAGACATTGCAGAGTTGCACACACACACACGCACACACACAAGCAGATGCAGATGATTCAGTCAGTGGTGCGAGATGAGTTAGATAAACCTAACCTAACCTCTACCAGTAGCAGTCATCGCGCCGCGCTGTAAGGCAGTGCGGGAGTTGTGTCTAGTTAGTTGGGTTTGTGCGGTTTCTTCAAGATGACAACTGACGGGTTGTACACGGGACATAGTCGGCGATGTTCGGCCCCGTTTTTATTCCAGGACACATCAATATTCCCCAAAAAACCGAGGGGATCCATCATTTCAATCAGCAGTAAGTGTTTGCCCGGGTTATGTTGGGGTCTGTTTTTCACAATGAGTAGTTCGTTTATCGATTGTTTACGTGCTGCAACTAACCTACAAAGAATCAATTTACCTAAAGATTAAGATTTTTTAATGATTTGTAGCATTGTAACTTTGAATGTAACGTTAAAAATGTAAATCCATATTTTACATTTTTGGACAGGTGAAACCTCTTTTATAATAATTCATCAACGCGTAAATTAAATTATCTAGTAGTATTTTAGTTTGAAAAAAATGTCTACAGGACCTATAGCTGTAAGTGCACTATCTGCATATCTAAGGTTGTTATCAGTTTAATATTGATACAGTAATTTTCCATGACTATCGTCTTGTACCGTGTAAATTGGTAGTTTGCTTAGCAAGGTTTAGTTTATGGCATGACATATACAACACAGCAACTTTAACTGAGTGTAGTCACTGATACAATAATGTTTATTTTTCAGCTTTTAAAATTATTTACACTTCTAATTATTGTCGTAAGCTTAATCGTTTTAGGGGTTTTTTATGTTCTACATTCAATCCGTTAGCATTTTTCTCATTTATTAGACGTCTAAAACAACTAATCTAAATTAAACTTAACACTTACGATAGAGATAGTAATTTTTTTGAAATGCAATCACAATATTGCGTTTAAAATAAGAAACTCAATTAAAACTTGTTTATTTGTATGAACATAACCTTTAGACATACTATTATTTTTTCGAAATGAACTGTTTTTTTTTTTGCTAGCACCCACTCTTAGCTAAACCTATAGATATTTTTTTTCTCACCATCAAGATTCTAACAATTGGTTTTTAAATGTCCTAAGCACTGCGAGCCTTTTCCATAACTGGGGGTTGAAAGAATTGTTTAAACAGATGACCATGCTATTCAATTTGCAAACCTCTTTCAAAAAGACAGGCGATCCTCTTCTAACGAGTGAAAGCTGTGCAGTTTCTAATCTAATTTTGGTTTGGATTAAAGACCTTATTGTAGTACGACCAATTATCCCAGCGGGGGTCTAAATCACTTTCGAATTGTTAAGTCTCGAAACTCGGGGGTCGAACGGGTGAGTAGGTCTGCAATCATTAACGATTATAGAGCCAATTCTGTATTTACTTACAAGAAAAATAAGTAGATTTCTGTTACAGCTGATTAAGTAAAAAAACAATTACTTGACACAACACAATTACACACAATTACTTACAACAAATAATAACTATTATTTAGTGAAAGGTCAAGTAATTAAACTTTCATAAGCAGCCCACTTTCATTTTCTACGGTCTTTCATTTTGTAGTTCTGTTTGTAAACCATATAATAATTAATAAACTACATAATTATAAAGTATATAAGTCTAGTCAGGGATTTTTGTAAAAGACATAATTATGATGTGAGAAGTAAATGTTTTAGGTTATATTTACAGTTGGAAGGCAGCTTGTTTTATAATGCCAACCCTGAGGGTACGACGGCACGTTTTTCAACTTCAGATAAGATTTAATGATCCCTTAAACAGTAAAACATGTATTTACCTTTAGAAACCTATTGTTAAAATGAGATGTTTTCAATTAAACTAACACTATAGTTTAACTACTAGAACAGTTATAGTTTTATCACAAGTCTGTAGTTTGATAGTAATATAAGCTAGTTTACACAAACATGACTTATTGATTGAAGTGACCATTAAAATGACATACAGTGGCCCATCCAAAGAAGAAGGCTCTTCCTTTCTAAATTGAATGGCTATAATTTTATTTCGTGTTAAATTTAATTTTCTCTTCTCTCTTCTCTGCAATTCGCACAAATGGTATCTTAATTAACGTTTAACATTCTCTTTAAAATCGTTAACAGCCCTTCGAAAAACGAAGATCAGTATAAAATTTGTATATAAGTAAAAAACGTGTAACTTGAACATTTATTCGGCATGCAAACAGTACTTAGAGTTTGTGAGAACTAGACTTTTGTTTAGTTGACTGAACAAAGCGGTTTCTCACATCGACTGTACATAAAACATGGGTGTGTAATTCCATAGAATTATATCTTGCATATTTCCCCACAAAGCAGTTTTCTTGTAGTCACTATTTGTGTTTTGCCCTACAGACGCTCACAGTTTCAACTTGAATAGTTTTATTCTTAGGAGGTTTTGTTAAATATTACTTTACTTACTAACTTACTGCCATGGCCAATTGTACCCAAGCTACTTGGTCCCGCCAACACGTTGTCGCCAATTCTCTCGGTCTATATTGTACATTATCTATATTATTGGTACATTCTATACATTAAAACTAGTTTGATGCTAAACACTAGTTTTAAAAACACAGTAAACACAAGTATTTCTTGACTGTTATTTTCAGCACTTAAATATCTTCAATGAACAAATCTGGCTCCCTTGAATTAATTCGTGAAATTGTATCGTATTCTTAACAAATTTGATCTTAGCTGTTCTAAAAATACCACTTTTGAACCTTGCCTGGATATTTTGTCACAAGAAATACTGTTAAACTGTAAGGTAAAAAGTTAAATCTGATATAGGTACTATTTATAAGACTGTATGCTAGACAGGTGAGGACCAGTAATTTATGAATGGACCAAATACTAGGTGAAATCAGAATGAAAAACCTCATTGCATAAACTCACAACGAGTTCACATGTTATTCTATTGAAACAATTAAATACTGTATTGACGTGAGGTGCGCTGATGTTGGCTAAATCCTTTCTCTTATTTAGAATGGGTTTCAAATAAAAAATTTCTGTCAATAAAAAAATTAAGGTCTAGTTAAAAGTTTAAAAATAAATAGTGAATCACGAATCAAACCCCTTAGAACTCAAGCCCCTCATGTTGGACTCAAGCCCCTTCAAATTTAAATACACTTATCTATAAAAGTTGCAAAAATATGTTACAGTATATCTTATCACTGTATGCACATAAGTACTAGTTAAAAGTAACAGTTTTCTTAGTAAATAAAAAGGCTCTTAATAAATAGATCTAATAAATAAACTGGCTCTTGCAACACGTCCAAAACTGTTGGCAAAGTAGAAATTTGCTTATTTGAAAGTTATGACCTACTGAATATTAGAGAGCTTAGCATGATAAAAGATCTTACCTCTTTAGGTCCATTTTAGGACTAGCCTCAGAATTCGTATAGTTATCTATAGCGTGGATGAAAATTTTAAAACGAAATTTACGTTCTAAGGAGAATTATGAGGATATTTGGAATCCAGACAGAAATTCGGTCATTTCCACACCAGGCCCTGACGTCACTAGGATGTTCAAGGACACCCGGATTCCTGTTCAAGGACATTAATCCTCCTGACCTCTCCCTCGCACATCCTAGCTGAACCTAATTACTGACCACGATGTGGCTGTTCTGCCCAACCACTCGTTAAGCCGTATTTCATCCGAAGATGATGTAATTCCAGTCTAAGGAGATATTTTTGGAACTAATCATTGATACTGTGTCGAGACGATGTAGTAAGCAACAAAGCAAGCTGCGTACAATCATGAGGTTTGGGGGAACCTCTGCTATATTTCGTAAGGTCGAATAGTTTGTAGACTTAGCTTGCTTGGACGATGTGGTTGAAGCTGTACAGTTAGCCAATCTGATGTTCTCCATTTGTCTGTGTTGTCGTCGTGTGAGATGGGTTAATACAAATATGAACTGGTTAGCTAACCTTGAAATTAGACTGTTCAAACAATTTAAAAAATCCTGAGAACCAGATGAAGAGAGGGAGGTGATTAAGTCAGTAATAATTTTCTGTTCATTAATTTCTCCTGAAGTCCCAGGTTCAAATCTCACCAAATCATCGATAGATTTCATCTTAGTAATGATGCCGCAACTCCTAGGTAACGTGAAAAATCAACCCGATTTAGATAAAGACTAGTGTCCTACAAAAATATATATATTTTTGCTACAATCAAATTTTCAAACATACCTGTTAGCATTGCATTGGATGAAAACATATTTTTCCTACAGTCAGCCGACAAAGTTGGTTTCCTTGTACTGCTTATAGTACAGAAAGCTGCTAATTGCTGCATATTTATACTTTGCCGCACGGTTTATACTTTGTCGTACGGTTTATACTTTGCCGCACATCAGGATTCATACGAAACAACACAAAACAGCGTGGTTCTATTGTGCAAGTAATCCGTGTACGCTTGGAAATAGGTTGGCAACACTTAAAGATAACGAGAGGTCGTCCAGTGGTCGAAACTCGACCAAAAATACGTAATGTACTCACTTATCTATTTTCACCCCACACTGTAAATAAAACATGTGATTTGAGTTTCTTCCATTTGTTTTGGTTTTCTGTTTATATTTCGTTGTTATTTTCGTTACCAGCATGGCAACGCATAAGATCCATGTTAATATTTTCAAATTTTTAAACTCATTTTTTGTGCTTATCTTTGAGCCTATTTAAATTTATAAAGGGATTCTGCACACCTACAGGAAAATAGTTTTCTAACGGTATGCGTAGATTTTCCCTACGATGAACACGAGCTGAGAAAAAAGGTTTTAAAGAAACATGCTTGCCTATTAATATATAGATAGATTATACTATGAGCAGCTGATTGACTATTATAACTACGAATTAACCTGTCATTTCGTGTTTATAGTTTCGGTATTTCTGAACTTACTGGACTTTTCTTTAACGTTTTTAAAACATTCCTACGATCTTAATAAACAAAAAAATACCTTTAAAGCATTTTTTTAAGGCGCGGAAACCACTTCAAATTACAAAAACATACGGAACTATATTCTCAAAACGCGGAGCACATTTCTTGCCGAGGAAAAATAGCGGAGTGATACGGACCGCGGGTACTACTTTCTCTAGGGCACCATTTGTGTTGCCAGCTGAACCTAA
Organism: Macrosteles quadrilineatus; assembly: GCF_028750875.1. NCBI lineage: Eukaryota > Metazoa > Arthropoda > Insecta > Hemiptera > Cicadellidae > Macrosteles > Macrosteles quadrilineatus. Next base: position 14,087,506 of record NW_026542598.1, on the reverse strand, counting down.
AAACGTGTTGTATAATGTTTGAAAGACTAATTATTTATATGCTTTATAGTGACTATAGGAAAAATATAATGTGTAACACGAGTGAAAAAGGCCTTTGCTGCACTCGAGATCATTCCGCACTCGCCTGCGGCTCGTGCGTAAACATTGCTATCGTGTGCAGCAAAGTGCCACTTTCACCACTAGTTACACAAATAACTAATCTATATACAGTACGACATAAAGCTAATTCTAACCAATTAAAGCATGAACTAGGTGTACAATTCAAGTTGTAGGCTTGCAATATTGAACGGATTCTAATACAATACTTTTCCAAAGTCAATGCTACATCTGTTTAACGTAAATTGGATGTCTACTTTTAGCATCCAAAGTCATCTGTTTACTTTTTGTACTTCATCTGTTTCTCGTGAAAGAGATCTCTAAAGTATCCAAAGTCAATGGTACATTTGGTTCACATAAACGAGAAGTCTACTTGCAGTATCCAAAGTCAATGATATAAGGCTTAACATTAATTAGATTAACTTACTGGATTAACATAAATAGAATGGCTATTTGGAGCATCTAAAGTCAATGGTGCATTAGCCTAATTCTGGCCACCCTAATTGGTAATCATTGTGTAGGAAATTATGCTCAACGATATTAATCCTATTGTTCTTCTCTTTTGTTCTGTATTTGTAGTGTGCTAGTTTAGATGATTTGTTTACTAACATACGGCTCTTTGTTTACCTTTTTTTATTGTTATCTTGCAAATAATTTCATGGTGACCAATAAAACCCATATAAACAAATTTAAATTCACGTACAGAAAAGCCATGTGGTGCGATTTGTTCCATTTCAGATTACCTTCCCATGGTTGGTTACTATGAATGTGCTAACTATCATGCGGATCGCTTCAGCCGTAGTATTTGTAAAACAAAATCAGGGTCAGAGCTTTGCTTGTTCCACTCAATGAACCTTTGGAAACAATATATTTTCTTGAAAATCCCAGACAAATTCGTTTACGAATATCCGAGTACAGTTCATACAAGTCGGAAATATTTACTTCACATAGGCTACATTAAATACACCTGATACACATCGAGCTCACACATTTGATGCATCCAAATATCTATCTATAATCTATATTCGTAAGAAGTGTTTCTTTCGCTACTTTATGTGATACCAAGATCCGATTCGCATTGACACACATGTAGTGGCATTGGTTGTGTAAGCCGCTTCGTTACGAACGTTGTGTTGAGTGAACACAGGTGTGCTCCAAATGAGAGATCTCCAGGTGTACCAACAATACCACTCGATAATTGACACTGTTTCCAACCAAAGTCACCCGTCTATTGATAACTGAAATTGAATTGACATTTGGACATTGATCATCTTACAAGACAGAAAAGGGCGCTGTGTTGACGAGCTGAGATTTTGATTCTAATAAAATGGTTGTATATTTTTTATTTAATAGTCAATGATAGTACTGACCACAATGATGGATGAAGGTGCATGCAAATATTGTATTTTTGTATGTCAACTCCTATTGAACAAGTATAAACTATATGCTACTAGCTGTAACCCGCGGGCTTTGCCCCGTTTAACTTCTTAATTTTCAAGATTATCTCGTTCGCATGGCTCAATCACGTCCTGGTTGAAATTTGTTCGCTACGCTCACTCACCTTTAGGTTGGAGCTCGTTCGCTACGCTCACTCACCTTTAGGTTGGAGCTCGTTCGCTGCGCTCACTTGCCTTCAGGTTAGCTCGTTCGCTACGCTAACTCGCCTCCAGGTTGAAGTTCGTTCGCTACGCTCACTCACCTTTTGGTTGCAAATTAGCTGTTGTCATAAATGTAAAAGAAATAATAGTGCTGCACCCTGTTGGTAATTTTTGTAACTTTAATGCTATTGAACATCACAGAACAGAACCAACTTGTTTAATTGAAACAGCTGTTAAGATTCAATAATTTCATTTCTCATAAGGTTAACATGGGAAACTCCAGAGCCACTGGGGCGGAGCCCGAAAGGATTTTTGAAATAAGAATATGCCTATATGTTAATCGGGAATGTGAGCTACCATCATGCCAAATTTCAGCCCAATCCGACCAGTATTTTTCGCGTTCACTTGTCACAAACATACATCCATACATCCATACATCCATCCATCCAAACTTTCTCATTTATAATATTAGTAGGATGATTATTATTGCTATATTTGTTATTCTCATTACCACATAGCCGCAATATGTTAATGTTTAATTTCTATATCTAGTAGGCAGTACGGCAGATATGAGTTAAGTGGCTTGAATTAAAATCGCATAGCCATAATCTTTTGATGAAGTCAATCAGAGTCCATTCTGACGTCATTATTGATAATCTCTCAATTAAAACCTCAGGAAACCACTCTCTCAGATTGTTTCAATTTAAAACATCCTAAATAATTACCCTTGTTTAGTTTTGATTTCTATATTGTGTACCCATATAAACCAAAAAAGCAGAATGCGTTTTTTAGCGGATACCTATATACATAAAAGCTGTTAGCTGTTACAGTAGGTTTCATGGTAAGATCTAGACCTGAGACCGATTTACTTTATTGTTTTATGTCCCCAGAGCTCAAAACACCATCAGTGTTGTGCGTGTGTGTCCGTTAGCAGGATAACTTTTCAGTTCAAACTTTCAAATTGAAACTAAATCAAATTACAGTACAGTTAAATAATATTGTGACGTATACTCTTACGTCAATAACCATCTGTATTGCCTACAGAACGTCACATGATACATTTATTTGGTCACATTTTCGCTTGGTTTTCTAGCAATAGGTAACTCGTTTACGTTGTTTGCTGAGCTGGTCACATTTTAACATGGTTTGCTGAACATTCGGTCACAATTTTGCGTGGTTTGCTGTGAAATTGGTCAGGTTTTCGCTTGGTTTTCTAGCAATATGTCACTTTTTCACATTGTTTGCTGAGCTGGACACATTTTCGCGTGATTTTCCTAGCAATCGGTCACATTTTCACCTAGTAATCTGAGCAATCGGTCACTTTTTCGCCTAGTAAGCTGAGCAATCGGTCACTTTTTCGCCTAGTAAGCTGAGCAATCGGTCACTTTTTCGCCTAGTAAGCTGAGCAATCGGTCACTTTTTCGCCTAGTAAGCTGAGCAATCGGTCACTTTTTTCGTCTAGTCAGCTGAGCAATCGGTCACTTTTTTCGCCTAGTAAGCTGAGCAATCGGTCACTTTTTCGCCTAGTAAGCTGAGCAATCGGTCACTTTTTTCGCCTAGTAAGCTGAGCAATCGGTCACTTTTTTCGCCTAGTAAGCTGAGCAATCGGTCACTTTTTCGCCTAGTAAGCTGAGCAATCGGTCACTTTTTCGCCTAGTAAGCTGAGCAATCGGTCACTTTTTCGCCTAGTAAGCTGAGCAATCGGTCACTTTTTCGCCTAGTAAGCTGAGCAATCGGTCACTTTTCTCGTTATTTGTTGACTCTCTCGCACGCCTTGTTTATGCCACCACGCTCCAACGAACACAAGGTCGAGGTTGAGGCTGTTACGGATGTTCCGCTACCGGAAGAAACAAATTGGTCGTGGTCGAGGTGGCCGAACCATTTCATGACTGGTGATGTCACCTCGAATGTGGCAATGAGGGTATTAAAATATTATATTACGTTACTAGTCCTGAAAATAATGTTTACCGGACGAGTGTGGTCGTTCGTGGGATTACTATACGAGTCCGGTACACACATTTTGGACGAATTACGTACGATAGTTTACGCCATACTACTTAATCCGTACAAATCCTTATATATTTCCACCAACTAAAGGACTAAAAATCACTAGTCATATTTTTGTTTATAACCACTCATTGCCACGCAAATACAGTATAATCAGCTGATCGGTGTCCGGCAAAACTCATTGCAGAACAGTATTACGCAATGCTGGCGGCAAACAGCTATTTTCTGGACTAAATCCTTGCGTGGGAAGTTCGTCAAAATAGAGTAGTGTGGTGTAAACACAATTATTTGTTTACAGTAGTTACTAGCGTAAAATACATATCAATATCAAACAGTCAATAGCTTTAGCAAATAGATAGATTGTCATTAACAACTATTTTATCATTAACTATTTCACTTAGTATTGATTGCAGAGTAGCTGGCCAGGCTTACAGTATTTACGAGTGAAGTATGGCTTAATCAACTCCTAGTTTTTACTAATGTCAAAACACCTCTTTGCACTTTACTCCATGCCACGGTTAAATTCCTCTCTTTCTATGTTGAAAACCCCCATTCAACTAACATAGGAACATACAAATTCAAAAGGACAAAATCCTCAGGGCAATTTTTAATGCAGAAAATGCTCATTTAGGGAGGAATTTATTTACGCCGATACCAATATTTTGTGGGTACATACAGTTAAGAGAGTTAAAAGAGGTTAAAGCAGTTAAGAGTTTATCTAAGACAATTATATTTTTTTTTTATTACAGCTACTATATTAACTAATATCGTATATCTACAGCTAAAAAATCACATATAGAGTGGTATTTTCAACACAAGAATAAAACCTTAAGTGATTGCGTAAAGCAAAATCACAATGAAGTAGTTATAGTTCTAGCTTCTTCGTATCACTGTATGGAACATTAACTCTGCCACGGCCATTGTAACTTTATGTTTGTTTACGATGAGTAACAGTTGAGTCATTTACTACTTAAATCGATTATTTGTACAAGTTAGTCAGTATTGGTCTTATAAAAGCCCACCAGGATGATTTGTTTCAATTTTAAAACGTTTTTATTAGCTCGTTTTCTTGTCCGGTACAAATTTTGCAATCAATTTTAAACTATTTTCCCGATGAGCTCACAAATGGAGGAGAATGCAATAATATATCATTTTATTTTCATATTTCCCTTGGGCTAAGCCCCATGGGCTTACAAATTTGCCATGTTTACATTTTTAAAGAACGTAAATATATCAATTTAAGTCAGCTGTAAATGCTCACCTGACATGATACCAGTGATGACATGATGGGGGTGCTTGTCTGTAAATTTGACAGTTCAAAGAGCAGAGGTTAAGAGGCACGGGTTATGCTCCCGAGATATTCTAAAATATAAAACAAGCATTTCAAAGTAAAGATAAAACATCTGATTACAGATAATAAGGTTTTGGTTATGTACAGACCACATAAAAAAGATTTAACATATTTACACATTAAGGACTAAAAAGTGGGAAATAATTTATAAATAAAAATACTTTTACAAAATGCCACTTTTTAAACTCACTAAAAAGTAGAAAATAATTGATAAATATGTGGAGATAATAAATACTTGTAAGATTTAAAACGAAAAACGTAGGACGCACGATGCGGAACTTAGAACTAAGAAAACCGTTTAAAAGAATTCACAAACCTCAGGACTCTAAAGTTGGACACACTATTACATAAATGATTGTGTTACCTACTTGTCACAACATAGGTAAAATTTAAACTGAAATTGTCACCGATTTAAGACTAAAGTTTTAAAATATGTCAGTAATGTCATAAAGGTTTAATATTTAACAACAACAAAAAACAAAACAAAACAACATAACAAAAGAACAGTTTTAGTGAAAAATTGAGCGCAGATAAATTATATCTTTACTTAACAAATTCATTTATCTAAGAAGGGAACATTTTGTTAAACTATACGTGTATTTCTGCATTTCATTTATCTGTTTAGTCTACTTTGCATAGTTTATAACACGCGCGTAAGTTGATAGATAATAATAAGACAAAATATCATTGCATTTTCAATCACTTTACTAACTTTTTAAGCTGTACTGTAAACATCGTAAGTGCAATCTTCCCTAAGTAATTTTGTTTTAAAATATCTATTTATATTCTAGGTACGAGTGTTTAAGGCCTCAGTCGTGAGGTTGACAGTCGTAATGCACTGATAACAAGTCACGCGGATGCATCTGCATCTAACCAGCTACTGTTTATGCAGATTACAATAGTGTTGTAATGGCTGTCTTTGTAATTTGTTTGAGGCTGTTTTTATCTACCTACACAACATAATGCCAGTTCTTTTTTGTCGTCGCATTTATACTGTCAACTCAATGTCGTGTTTGCCCCACCTTCACAGCCTATGTCGTCAGGTTCTAATTTGGACCCGTTTTACACATTAATTTAGGCTAGGGATAACGAGTAGTGTCATTGTCGTTTGGATGGATTCCATTGGTGATTGGCGGGACTTTTGTGACCCAAGTCCCGCGCTCTGTCACTAGATTTAATGTCGTCAATGTTGCTGTAGTTCCTGAAGACTGTATATTCGATGTCACTGTAGAAATATTAGATAAGTAAATAAGCATGTATTTGTGAAACACCCAGCTCCACCAAAGTATGTTATGGCGCGCCTGAGATTCTGAAGGTTGGCAATATGGATACAGTCCTTAGACTGCCTACTGGGCGCGGGACGGCGCATTTCTTTTTCGTCTTAGTGTTACTAATCGATTAATTGGTTACTGTGTCACAATTTCGTTGTAGCGAAATTCCCATATAGGGAATAAGCTATTACCGTACTACTTAGTTGTTACTATTACGTTACTTTTTAGTTTTGAGGAAAACCCCTAGAGGCCTAAAACACCATCCGTTCAAATTCATATAATATACGGTTTTAATATTTATAAATGTGTGTGTTAGGGGTTTATATGGTAAAATTAGGTTTCTACCATTTTGACAAAAAAATACCCCCGCCGCAGCAAACCTGCCGACTAAGCGAATTTCCATTTGTCTGAATTGATTTTCAATTAAATATATTTAAATAGCATTAGGTTTAACGAGCACCTAGGTTTGATGCTACAAGGAAACTAATTGATCCTTCTTAACTAATTGATAATTGATAATAAAGTGTGTTTTTAGTAAAATATTGATAGCTTAGTATAAAATAAATAAATTTGCCAAGTTTGATCAATATATATCCATAAACAAGCAAACGACAACATTTTACAATATTCTCCATAAGAATAACATGGAAATTTTTAATTTACAGCTTTTTTAATTTTCTCAGTAACCAAAAACCGAACTAGAATACTTTTATATACTAAATTATTTGTTTTTCTAAACTCTTTAAAAAGGTCAAAGAAGAAATTGAGAAATTTTGTGTTTTGAGGGTCAAAAGTGAGAAAAACCAATTTTTACCCCATAAAACCCCCTGTAAAGCCCCGTTCCCATGGTCTGATCATGCTGGTTCGCAAACTCATTCAAGTTTATCCCACTTTACACCTTTAACCAAATTTCATCAAAATCGGACAAAAAATAATCAAGTTATCGCGTTCACGGACGTATACCATACACAACACAAAACATGCACAATAAAAATAAAAATCACACTCCAATCATCATCAGACCCAATAGGCGAATGTCGCCTATTTCGCCTATTGGGTCTGATGATGATTGGAGTGTCCAATCGAAATCGATCACCACTTACCATCTTTTGTATATTTACCGTCTTGTGAGTAACAGTATAAGCGTAAATATATGTTTTAAGTGTTATAAGACGTATCTTTATTTACTTTCCGTAAATTTAATAACACGTACAATGCTGATCAAGAAGTTATTTAGTACAGTAACTCCTTCGTCCAAGCGCCGTGTATTGCAGGATTGCAGGACCTGTACCTATATTGCGTGGTCCAGTTTGAAGGCGTTCCTGGAAACGCTGCGTTCACAGACATAGATTGTCAGATTGGCATCCTATTTTTGGTTTGGTCTAACTTTAGTTTAAAAATATTAACTGCTAAAACATTGTTTTACCGCGCTTTATTTGAAGAATGGTGTATTTATTTATGGATCGTCAGGTAACCACGAAAGTCTCCATTTACACATTAGAATACTTACATTTAGCCTATAAATAATTCTGGAAGCCAAAATTTTGTAATGGTCACATGAATGAGTTCTTGTATGCCACTAACTATCTTAAAAATGTTTTATTGTTGAATTGTGATAGTTTTAAGCGGTAAGTTTACAGTTTAAAATACAGAGATTTAATTTAAGACTTACGTTAACCTAACATATAATTTACCAAATAACATGATTTACTATAGTATTTTAATAAATTAATCAATATAAAAATAATCACAAGATTGTTCTTTTACAGGTAGGCGGCCGTCACAACTATCTGTCAACAATCTTGAACGTAAGTTGATGTTATTTTTGATTTGTTCTTTAACATTTAGAATTACATCAATTGACGATTGATTTAGGCTTCACTCTAATTAGGAAGGAATGTAGTTTCTGTGGCAAATATACCACCACACCCACTTTATAATTAATTGTTATAATAGACTATAATTTATTAGCAGTACTGTTAGTTATTGCATTATTATGTTTATCAGTTTTAGACAAACATGTGTGTTTTTTCATTATTTACTAAAAAAACTGATTAAATGCGTGTAATTTTGTTACAAAGCTTTAAAATGTAAATTTGTTTGCCAAATTCTGATCCTCTGAACTGTAATATATGTAAGTACGCTTAAAAACTAAATTTTAAATTTGTTACTTAACGTGGAATAATTTATTTGTCAAACGGTTGTTTATGAACCCTGATGCTATAATGTTTCTGAATTTATTTCAGTATTTTAATCACACAGAGTGCAATAACTTATATATATACAATCTAATCATATTTACCAATCAACGCCCATATTTTACTGTAATAAGCGCTTTCTTATATAGGTCACTAGTGTCTCTGTTGCTCGAATTCGAGCAATTGCGAAGTATTAAAGGCGTTATTATAAAATGGATAACAGTCATAATTTCCGATGACCTTAAAAAAAGTCAACTCAAGATTATGGAAATACTCACGATGTACAGTACTTAACATTTGGATATAATCTACATTTCTTGTAAATATTTATCAAAAGCTTATTTTGGTTTTTAGTGTTTTCTATAAAATATTTCCTACTCATAGCCACATTAGGTTGTCCATAATAATGGTTATAAATTCTAAAAAAAATCATTATTTATATTTCTTCTACTTGGTGGTGTTCTATGACTTACAATGTTTCCATAGTTTGCAAATCGTCTCTTTCAATGATTGCTCAAGCAATGGAGCACAGTGTTAATTCAGTTTTCTTTTTAGTTTATTAAACTGTCCAGGCTTACTCACTTTTTTCTATTCTAATATTTACGCCAACCCAAATTCAAATAGTAAATATTTCATTTCAACCAAGTCAGTAATGTTTGTAGCAGAACGTTTTCAATTGCAAATAAAATACTAACAGCTTAATAACTGTTACATATTTGTACATATATGTTCTTCATAAGGATAACATGGGAACTTAGCCACTGGGGCAGAGCCCAAGGAATTTTTGAAAAAATTAAAGGAAGTTTACAAATCTACACACCTAGACGAACATTTTGGTATATAATCTGTGGGATTAAATGTAATATAATTTGTAGAATTTAGTATGAGAATTAATTTAATGATCCTCAAGTCAAGACATGTGTATGTGTCAACATTTATATCGGAAACCTAAGTTTTATACTTTTACCTAACCCGCCATGTTAAACTTCCCTATCCCAAGCGTGATGTATACAACTTCCTTACTTCTCGAGTGATGTAAAGTTGAAAAAAACTCACTCGGTGATGTAATGAAACCCATTTAAATAACATTGAGTGGATAACTTAAAAAATATACCTCTATGGAGCCAAAGACGTTCAACGCTAGAAATCAGCTGTGTGTTTGAATTTTATTGTTATGCTTTGAAGAATTTTCCTAACCTAGCTTTTGTTTGTAAATGAACGTTACTGTTAGAAGATGAGTGAAATTGATAATGAAGCATATTGCTCGTGACCTCCTGAATATTGTCGGGTCAGGTAAAATCTTGTACGTTACACGTTACGCAAGAGCGTGTTTACATCACTTCGGTGAATTATGCAACTCGCCTTCGCTCGTTGCACAACATTCACCTGCGTGATGTAAAAACGCTCTTACTACACTTGTAATGTAAATAGATATTACAGTCATTTTCCTGATTATGTATTTTTACGAGTCAGTTTAAATATCTTAGAACTTTGCACTACATACCGTGAATGCCATTTTATACCGTTTTAGTGTTTGATAATTATTTCACACAACCAGATTTGCCGTCCTGTTTACTTGTTTTATATGTACACGTTTTTTCACGATTCAATACTTTGATAATCCATTGCTTATTTTTATAAATTTGAAAATGATTGTTCATAATATTCACCTAATCAGTCGATCTAATATATTTTTTTGATACCATTTACAGCTAATCATTCGATTTATAACTATAATCTACATTTACGTATCTTAATTAAATATACCTTATTTCATTAATGTTATGATTTCATTCGTTATACTACTTTACTGAATCAAGTTGTATAGTAAGAACTGGTGTGTATCATTTAGTTTCTGTAAGAACTCAGATAAACACTTTATGTAAACACTAAACACTAAACGTAGTAATGTGTAAGTAAAAGATACCCTAACCGCAGCAAACCAGCAGACTAAGCGAATTTTCATTTGACCGATTAAAAGTATCTTTTATATTACCTTAAACGAGTCAGATTTGTATCCTATTTAAAAATAAGATTAGGTTTGCTCCTATATATAAGGTAGGAGTGTGTTTTTGAATGTTAATCGATGAGTAGCTCAGTATGGTTGAATAAACCTGAAAAATTATAAAAAATATATCCACAGATAAGCAAAAAACGGTTGACTTATTATCCTTAAGAACAGCATGTGAACATGGAACCATAGATTTTTTATTGTATCGATGACCGTAGACCATACACGCTTCAACGTATCATAGACTAATAGGGTGTTTTATCTATGAACGTACAGTACGTTCCTTACTTATCTATTATTTGTTTGGAACGAAATTGCAAAAATCAATGCTTTGAGGGCCGAAATGAAGAAACCCCCAATGTTTACCCCCATTTAAACCCCGTGTTCAAGTTCCCATAGTCTAATCATACCAGTTCACGAACTCGTTGGAATAAACTCTGGGTTTACAAGTTTGTACCAAATTCCATACGGGAAATTCACTGAAACAGATTTCGATGATAGGCAATTGTAAAACTCCTTTTCGACCAGAAAAGATAGCCAGTTACCATTAAACTAAAATCATTAGGCTATTGAGCAATGTTCTATTTAAACAAAACTGAAAATGTTCCAATCGGACCTAAAATTGAATTGCTAAAGAAATAGAATGCCTCAAGGTAAAATTGGGTGCCTTTTCTATCGTTTGTACTAATGATAGTCCTGGATATTTATCTTCCCATTCATAATCACACATTTCAATATAAATCTATATGCAGCCAAAACAAATATTTGTATCAACATTTTCTTTAAAGCAGAGTCAAAGCTAGTAAAGTCGGAATATTTGGGACTCACAGTTCCACCAGCCGAGGACGAGTTATCATCACCCTTAGCTCAACCTTTAATCTACATGAAATTTGCATTCTGTCAAAGCTTACATCTATCTTACCGGCTCCGTAACAGTATTGGTCACATTTTAATGGTTTACGGCTAGCTGATCTCCAAAACATGAATCCAGCAATAATTGATAAGTAATATTATTATTGGAGCAGACACCTCCTCTGCAACTATTCTCCCTGGCCTTGTAAAGGAGCTTCCATTTACTCATATTGCACTGTCTGCCAAATTTGTTTGGATTATTTTTGGGTCTAGTGGATTCTCCACCTCCACTATTCAAACAAATATTAATACCTATCATTGTAAGTTGGAGAATAAAATTGAAGATCTCATCATACTGAACCCAAGGATGCTAGAATTCACCAACTTCACCGTGGATCTACCATCCACAATAAGTTAGTGGGATTATTGAAGGTGCCAAACTGCGAAAGAGTTATCACGCTATGTTACCTTTTCTCGATATAGATGTGGGCAATCTGAACAGTTTTTTCATACTACAAGTTTCATCATTTCATCTACAAGCTGATATTCCATTTTTTGGTGTGGGAATATGGTAGGAAATAACTAAATAACATATTATGTTCTTATATCACATTTTAATATTATAAGATCCTTTTTAGCATTGAAAATGAAAGTCCTCTATCTATTTCTTTCACATTTTGTATCTTCAACTATTCACAAGCACCTACAATACTGTAGAGCAATACGAGGTAGGACTAGGGCCCAGAGGTGGGAGGCCGCAGCTACAGTCGCTAGCCGCAGTGTATGGCCAAAGCTGGGGTCCCATACTGCCACTAGCGACTGTAGGGTCTCCCATTTGGGTCCTGGTCCTTCCTCACGTAGGTCTAGAGGCAAGTAGGTACTGACTAGGGACGTTAACCGCAGTATAGGACAACAGCTTGGTATATGATCCTAGTCAGTACCTACATGACTGTAGACCTACGTGAGGTAGGACTAGGGCCCAGGTGGGAGGCCACAGCTACAGTCGCTAGCCGCAGTATAGGTCCACAGCTAGGTACATGATCCTAGTCAGCACCTACATGACTGTAGACCTACGTGAGGTAGGACTATGACCCAGGTGTGAGGCCACAGCTACAGTCGCTAGCCGCAGTATAGGTCCACAGCTAGGTACATGATCCTAGTCAGCACCTACATGACTGTAGACCTACGTGAGGTAGGACTATGACCCAGGTGTGAGGCCACAGCTACAGTCGCTAGCCGCAGTATAGGTCCACAGCTAGGTACATGATCCTAGTCAGCACCTACATGACTGTAGACCTACGTGAGGTAGGACTAGGACCCAGGTGGGAGGCCACAGCTACAGTCGCTAGCCGCAGTATAGGTCCACAGCTAGGTACATGATCCTAGTCAGCACCTACATGACTGTAGACCTACGTGAGGTAGGACTATGACCCAGGTGGGAGGCCGCAGCTACAGTCGCTAGCCGCAGTATGGGACCAAAGCTAGGTACATGATTCTAGTCAGCACCTACATGACTGTAGACCTACGTGAGGTAGGACTAGGGCCCAGGTGGGAGGCCGCAGCTACAGTCACTAGCCGCAGTATTAGACCAAAGCTAGGTACATGATCCTAGTCAGCACCTACATGACTGTAGACCTACCTGAGGTAGGACTAGGGCCCATGTGGGAGGCCGCAGCTACAGTCGCTAGCCGCAGTATGGGACCATAGCTAGGTACATGATCCTAGTCAGCACCTACATGACTGTTGATCTACGTGAGGTAGGACTAGGGCCCAGGTGGGAGGCCGCAGCTACAGTCGCTAGCCGCAGTATGGGACCATAGCTAGGTACATGATCCTAGTCAGCACCTACATGACTGTTGATCTACGTGAGGTAGGACTAGGGCCCAGGTGGGAGGCCACAGCTACAGTCGCTAGCCGCAGTATGGGACCAAAGCTAGGTACATGATCCTAGTCAGCACCTACATGACTGTTGATCTACGTGAGGTAGGACTAGGGCCCAGGTGGGAGGCCGCAGCTACAGTCGCTAGCCGCAGTATGGGACCATAGCTAGGTACATGATCCTAGTCAGCACCTACATGACTGTAGACCTACGTGAGGTAGGACTAGGGCCCAGGTGGGAGGCCGCAGCTACAGTCGCTAGCCGCAGTATGGGACCAAAGCTAGGTAGAGTTTGTGCGTTTCTTGGTGAAGCCTGGGGGGTGGGTGGTTAGAGTGGCTCTAAACCGGTTTTGTATGGGCTTCAACCCTACCCCCAGGCTTCACCAAAAAACGCACGACCTCTACATGATTCTAGTCAGCACCTACATGACTGTAGACCTACGTGAGGTAGGACTAGGGCCCAGGTGGGAGGCCGCAGCTACAGTCACTAGCCGCAGTATTAGACCAAAGCTAGGTACATGATCCTAGTCAGCACCTACATGACTGTAGACCTACCTGAGGTAGGACTAGGGCCCAGGTAGAAGGCCACAGCTACAGTCGCTAGCCGCAGTATGGGACCATAGCTAGGTACATGATCCTAGTCAGCACCTACATGACTGTTGACCTACCTGAGGTAGGACTAGGGCCCAGGTAGAAGGCCACAGCTACAGTCACTAGCCGCAGTATGGGACCAAAGCTAGGTACATGATCCTAGTCAGCACCTACATGACTGTAGACCTACCTGAGGTAGGACTAGGGCCCAGGTAGAAGGCCACAGCTACAGTCGCTAGCCGCAGTATGGGACCAAAGCTAGGTACATGATCCTAGTCAGCACCTACATGACTGTAGACCTACGTGAGGTAGGACTAGGGCCCAGGTGGGAGGCCGCAGCTACAGTCGCTAGCCGCAGTATGGGACCATAGCTAGGTACATGATCCTAGTCAGCACCTACATGACTGTTGATCTACGTGAGGTAGGACTAGGGCCCAGGTGGGAGGCCACAGCTACAGTCGCTAGCCGCAGTATGGGACCAAAGCTAGGTACATGATCCTAGTCAGCACCTACATGACTGTAGACCTACGTGAGGTAGGACTAGGGCCCAGGTGGGAGGCCACAGCTACAGTCGCTAGCCGCAGTATGGGACCAAAGCTAGGTACATGATCCTAGTCAGCACCTACATGACTGTTGACCTACCTGAGGTAGGACTAGGGCCCAGGTGGGAGGCCGCAGCTACAGTCGCTAGCCGCAGTATGGGGCCATAGCTAGGTACATGATCCTAGTCAGCACCTACATGACTGTTGATCTACGTGAGGTAGGACTAGGGCCCAGGTGGGAGGCCACAGCTACAGTCGCTAGCCGCAGTATGGGACCAAAGCTAGGTACATAATCCTAGTCAGCACCTACATGACTGTAGACCTACGTGAGGTAGGACTAGGGCCCAGGTGGGAGGCCACAGCTACAGTCGCTAGCCGCAGTATGGGACCAAAGCTAGGTACATGATCCTAGTCAGCACCTACATGACTGTTGACCTACCTGAGGTAGGACTAGGGCCCAGGTGGGAGGCCGCAGCTACAGTCGCTAGCCGCAGTATGGGACCATAGCTAGGTACATGATCCTAGTCAGCACCTACATGACTGTTCATCTACGTGAGGTAGGACTAGGGCCCAGGTGGGAGGCCACAGCTACAGTCGCTAGCCGCAGTATGGGACCAAAGCTAGGTACATGATCCTAGTCAGCACCTACATGACTATAGACCTACGTGAGGTAGGACTAGGGCCCAGGTGGGAGGCCACAGCTACAGTCGCTAGCCGCAGTATGGGACCAAAGCTTGTTACATGATCCTAGTCAGCACCTACATGACTGTTGACCTACCTGAGGTAGGACTAGGGCCCAGGTGGGAGGCCGCAGCTACAGTCGCTAGTCGCAGTATGGGACCATAGCTAGGTACATGATCCTAGTCAGCACCTACATGACTGTTGATCTACGTGAGGTAGGACTAGGGCCCAGGTGGGAGGCCACAGCTACAGTCGCTAGCCGCAGTATGGGACCATAGCTAGGTACATGATCCTAGTCAGCACCTACATGACTGTAGACCTACGTGAGGTAGGACTAGGACCCAGGTGGGAGGCCGCAGCTACAGTCGCTAGCCGCAGTATGGGACCAAAGCTAGGTACATGATCCTAGTCAGCACCTACATGACTGTTGACCTACCTGAGGTAGGACTAGGGCCCAGGTGGGAGGCCGCAGCTACAGTCGCTAGCCGCAGTATGGGACCATAGCTAGGTACATGATCCTAGTCAGCACCTACATGACTGTTGATCTACGTGAGGTAGGACTAGGGCCCAGGTGGGAGGCCACAGCTACAGTCGCTAGCCGCAGTATGGGACCAAAGCTAGGTACATGATCCTAGTCAGCACCTACATGACTGTAGACCTACGTGAGGTAGGACTAGGGCCCAGGTGGGAGGCCACAGCTACAGTCGCTAGCCGCAGTATGGGACCAAAGCTAGGTACATGATCCTAGTCAGCACCTACATGACTGTAGACCTACGTGAGGTAGGACTAGGACCCAGGTGGGAGGCCGCAGCTACAGTCGCTAGCCGCAGTATGGGACCAAAGCTAGGTACATGATCCTAGTCAGCACCTACATGACTGTTGACCTACCTGAGGTAGGACTAGGGCCCAGGTGGGAGGCCGCAGCTACAGTCGCTAGCCGCAGTATGGGACCATAGCTAGGTACATGATCCTAGTCAGCACCTACATGACTGTTGATCTACGTGAGGTAGGACTAGGGCCCAGGTGGGAGGCCACAGCTACAGTCGCTAGCCGCAGTATGGGACCAAAGCTAGGTACATGATCCTAGTCAGCACCTACATGACTGTAGACCTACGTGAGGTAGGACTAGGGCCCAGGTGGGAGGCCACAGCTACAGTCGCTAGCCGCAGTATGGGACCAAAGCTAGGTACATGATCCTAGTCAGCACCTACATGACTGTAGACCTACGTGAGGTAGGACTAGGACCCAGGTGGGAGGCCGCAGCTACAGTCGCTAGCCGCAGTATGGGACCATAGCTAGGTACATGATCCTAGTCAGCACCTACATGACTGTAGACCTACGTGAGGTAGGACTAGGACCCAGGTGGGAGGCCGCAGCTACAGTCGCTAGCCGCAGTATGGGACCATAGCTAGGTACATGATCCTAGTCAGCACCTACATGACTGTTGATCTACGTGAGGTAGGACTAGGGCCCAGGTGGGAGGCCGCAGCTACAGTCGCTAGCCGCAGTATGGGACCATAGCTAGGTACATGATCCTAGTCAGCACCTACATGACTGTAGACCTACGTGAGGTAGGACTAGGGCCCAGGTGGGAGGCCGCAGCTACAGTCGCTAGCCGCAGTATGGGACCATAGCTAGGTACATGATCCTAGTCAGCACCTACATGACTGTTGATCTACGTGAGGTAGGACTAGGGCCCAGGTGGGAGGCCACAGCTACAGTCGCTAGCCGCAGTATGGGACCATAGCTAGGTACATGATCCTAGTCAGCACCTACATGACTGTAGACCTACGTGAGGTAGGACTAGGGCCCAGGTGGGAGGCCGCAGCTACAGTCGCTAGCCGCAGTATGGGACCATAGCTAGGTACATGATCCTAGTCAGCACCTACATGACTGTTGATCTACGTGAGGTAGGACTAGGGCCCAGGTGGGAGGCCGCAGCTACAGTCGCTAGCCGCAGTATGGGACCATAGCTAGGTACATGATCCTAGTCAGCACCTACATGACTGTTGATCTACGTGAGGTAGGACTAGGGCCCAGGTGGGAGGCCACAGCTACAGTCGCTAGCCGCAGTATGGGACCAAAGCTAGGTACATGATCCTAGTCAGCACCTACATGACTGTAGACCTACGTGAGGTAGGACTAGGGCCCAGGTGGGAGGCCGCAGCTACAGTCGCTAGCCGCAGTATGGGACCATAGCTAGGTACATGATCCTAGTCAGCACCTACATGACTGTTGATCTACGTGAGGTAGGACTAGGGCCCAGGTGGGAGGCCACAGCTACAGTCGCTAGCCGCAGTATGGGACCAAAGCTAGGTACATGATCCTAGTCAGCACCTACATGACTGTAGACCTACGTGAGGTAGGACTAGGGCCCAGGTGGGAGGCCACAGCTACAGTCGCTAGCCGCAGTATGGGACCAAAGCTAGGTACATGATCCTAGTCAGCACCTACATGACTGTAGACCTACGTGAGGTAGGACTAGGACCCAGGTGGGAGGCCGCAGCTACAGTCGCTAGCCGCAGTATGGGACCATAGCTAGGTACATGATCCTAGTCAGCACCTACATGACTGTAGACCTACGTGAGGTAGGACTAGGACCCAGGTGGGAGGCCGCAGCTACAGTCGCTAGCCGCAGTATGGGACCATAGCTAGGTACATGATCCTAGTCAGCACCTACATGACTGTTGACCTACCTGAGGTAGGACTAGGGCCCAGGTGGGAGGCCGCAGCTACAGTCGCTAGCCGCAGTATGGGACCAAAGCTAGGTACATGATCCTAGTCAGCACCTACATGACTGTTGACCTACCTGAGGTAGGACTAGGGCCCAGGTGGGAGGCCGCAGCTACAGTCACTAGCCGCAGTATTAGACCAAAGCTAGGTACATGATCCTAGTCAGCACCTACATGACTGTAGACCTACCTGAGGTAGGACTAGGGCCCAGGTAGAAGGCCACAGCTACAGTCGCTAGCCGCAGTATGGGACCATAGCTAGGTACATGATCCTAGTCAGCACCTACATGACTGTAGTCCTACGTGAGGTAGGACTAGGGCCCAGGTGGGAGGCCGCAGCTACAGTCGCTAGCGGCAGTATGGGACCAAAGCTAGGTACATGATCCTAGTCAGCACCTACATGACTGTAGACCTACGTGAGGTAGGACTAGGGCCCAGGTGGGAGGCCACAGCTACAGTCGCTAGCCGCTGTATGGGACCAAAGCTAGGTACATGATCCTAGTCAGCACCTACATGACTGTAGACCTACGTGAGGTAGGACTAGGGCCCAGGTGGGAGGCCGCAGCTACAGTCGCTAGCCGCAGTATGGGACCAAAGCTAGGTACATGATCCTAGTCAGCACCTACATGACTGTAGTCCTACGTGAGGTAGGACTAGGGCCCAGGTGGGAGGCCGCAGCTACAGTCGCTAGCGGCAGTATGGGACCAAAGCTAGGTACATGATCCTAGTCAGCACCTACATGACTGTAGACCTACGTGAGGTAGGACTAGGGCCCAGGTGGGAGGCCGCAGCTACAGTCGCTAGCCGCAGTATGGGACCAAAGCTAGGTACATGATCCTAGTCAGCACCTACATGACTGTTGATCTACGTGAGGTAGGACTAGGGCCCAGGTGGGAGGCCGCAGCTACAGTCGCTAGCCGCAGTATGGGACCATAGCTAGGTACATGATCCTAGTCAGCACCTACATGACTGTTGATCTACGTGAGGTAGGACTAGGGCCCAGGTGGGAGGCCACAGCTACAGTCGCTAGCCGCAGTATGGGACGGCAGCTCGACCGGTGACTACTACGCGTGGTACTACCTGTGTCGCGAGTGTTGTGCATCTCCCACTACTTTATTATTCATTCATACTCCAACCTGTAAACATTATCTAACAGTAAGTCGCCCTTTCTTTTACAATAGTTTTTGGTCCGTTTTTAATTGCAATGTTTAACGATATTTAAATAAATATTTTGTTACGGTTTAACAATTTTATGTGTTTATGAAAATATAGATTGTTTTATGTACACTGTATATATTATCAGTGGATACACTTATCTTTAACTCAATGTTAATCATGTACACCCTTTATGTATTGTGATGTTTGTTTATGTTTCGTTAAAGGTTGTTGACTTGTAAACAATGGTGTTTATTTGTTTTTAATAAGTTACACTCTGCCTTACAAAAATATAGTTTTTTTAATCAACGTCAACTACATGGTTGAAATTAAATCCAGAGAGGTATTACTGACTTTGAAAAGTTTATTTACAGTATCATTAGTTTGCAAACGTCTTCCTTTCCTTTTTTTATTACTATTTTTAATAAATAATTTTTAAATTTTTTTCTTTTATTTTGTCAAGAGTAAATACCAGGATCTACCTAAGAAACTCTTAACTGTAGTCAACTTCATGACTAGATAATGTAAAAAAAATTGACGAAATTTGATCGATGTTAGATGTTCTAGCGTAATTTATTAAGGCTTGTGGTATTTTTTTCATAGTTATTTTTGGCGATTATAAGAAGTAATTAACCATTTACAAAGGTGTAAAATTAAAACTTTTGAAAAGGTGTTGGTTAATGTATAAATCTCAAATGTGTAGTATTTATGGCTGTCTTTCAAGATTATTATTCGTAGTTTAGGAGTTTTTAGGTCGAATCTGGTATGATGACATGAAAATAACTGATGAAAAATAAATTAAAAAACTAACACCAATTAATGGCGTCCGATATTTAAGCCCCCATTCAAATGTGTTGACTCCACATTTACGCAAGGAGAAAATATTTGAAGAGCCTCTGTTTTACTGATTATTTTAGCTGATATAATAGATTTTGTTTTAAAGGTCGAAGGGGTATACAAGATAATTTTGTTGAAGCTATCTGTCCTTTTTCGGTGCACACTAGGATTTTTTGTATATATAGTGAATCACTATTTTAATATTTCCACAGTTTGGATTTTTTATTAAATACTATAATGAATTTATTTTCACCCTTAGGGGTTTAAATCACAAATGAGTACAATATCGTATAAATCGGTTCCATAATTTATAAGAATAAATTCTATTACCAATTGAGAATATTAGAATCCTGAGGAGTTTATTTGTAGAGATTACAACGTACTTAATGTATAAAAACTCAAATTAACATTACAATTAATTTGCACGAGATAGTTAGTTTTAATTTTCAATTCCTTTCTTCAAGTACATGTTTACATCTAGGTTATATCGCCGTAACTAATATCAATAACCGTAACTAATCATCCATGGTGTTGTGTTTAACAAAACGACAAAACTGACTAACTGCGCGTTGTTTGAAATCAATTATTATATTCAGTAGCAGAGAGTTAGTTACACTCTAATTAGGGATATACAAGACGTTGTACAATACTTAATTGTATATGTAATTGTTCTAGATTTTTCTAATTCCCTTTATAAAGAGTTTAACTTGGAATAACGATATCATATCCTATTTAAAAAACTAGTATTATTCTTTAGCAGGAACTAAATTTCTATTAAAATTATATGTTAGGGTTTGTTTATACTTAATTTGTTAACCTTTCTAGGACCAAAAGCCTACAAATAAAATATAATAATAATAAGGCATATTGCATTAGTATAAAAATGTAAATTTAAAGTATTTATAGAATTCAGAGAAATGTGTCCTAGAATAATAAAAGTGCATAAACCTTTTAAAACAACTTCCAAACAACGTAAATTTGTTTAACCATGATCTTAAACTATTTTATCACCGTATTAGGGTTTGGGTCCTTCATTGCTGTATTACTAGCCGAAACCACGAATTGATACACAGACAGTAGAGTAACCATACAATAGGGTAAGTAAGCGGTTACTAAATTATCTGTGTTGATACTAATGGCTTTAGGGCAAAAAACCCTGTAATTTATTAAGTTAGATATTCCATAGAAATTATTAACATGGTCATATTTTGTAGTTTATTAGAATAGATAGTGGTAACTACAATACGTACATTGTTGTCGTTGCCTGACAACTACAGCCTCAAAACTCTAAATTAATATTATTGATTATAATATGTTCAATTATTGGCTTACGGTACCGTTTAAAACGTTATGCTAAGTCTAGGTTCTAAAATTCTTGCATGTCACAGATTTGTTGGTATTCTAACCAAAAGTAGTTATTTACAGGATGAACAGAATTCTATATTTAAGTAAGTTTACTTAAATACTAACAATAATTTTTGAGAACACTCTAAGCATTGTCATTGCTTAGCAAAACCAATATTAAAATTCAAGCAAAGTATAGTATATAATTTTCAACTGTTTGGATCGTCATTTTAAGATTGTAAAAATAATTGTGTTCTTTGCCTTAGCATATAAAATCAGCTTTAATGTGTTTCTTTTAAAAATTAAACCTCTTGGACCTCAACACATCTCTATACTTTATAGTATTCCAAGTAATTTGCACTATCGATGTTATTTTTTATGTAGTTTATTCCCAAATTATTTCTTTATGTCGTAGGGTCAAAACTGGCATGTGAAGTAGCTACGTTGCGTTTGTACATAGGATAAAAACATTTTACTAACTTACAATAAAGCTTACAAACTACAATCTTAACGTCTTTGCTAAATCAAAATATTTACAGTTCAAAAAATTTTGGCTCACCATTTTGGCTCTTGGTGCTCAATTTTCTCAAAACTACTGTTTAATACTGCACAGCTATCACAGAGTTGTTAAATTAATATTTTCAAACGATAACTTGTCTGACATTTTCTTTTATCTTATGTGGAGCTTTAGTTATTTAATAGTTTTTTTAACTGTTCAACAACGCAAATACGTTGAAACTGAAAGAAACAGGACCACTGTGATATTATAATAAATGTTTTCACCTTAAAACACAATATAATATAAAAATATTTAAAATATATCATTTCACTAATATAGGCTAGTTTACTAATTCACTTTTTAATTTTGTTTTTAACAGTTTAAAATGAAATCCATTTATACTTAATTTTATGAACTAATTCATATTATATTTTGAATTTTGTCATAAATATATTCTTACTACGACTGAATCCTCAAATCTATTTACTTTTGTATGCAATGTACACTGTACGGTTTACACATATTTCGCATGTATTTTGACTGATATTAAATTATAGTGATATTAGATTTCTTCGATTCACCTCTTTTCTGTACAATAATATTATTATTTGTTAACATACACCTTTTTTATTTCCATGTATGGTTGTATTTTATGTACCAGTAGCCGTATCATTGACTCCAATTATGGCTACTTGCGAATTTGTTATGAATTAATAAAATAAGTTTGGAAATTAAAATGATTTGCGAAGGGTCCGAAATAATGTTTAGTAGTTTTCACGTTTCTCATTCTTAGATCTGATTTGCTGTGATAGGTAATTGACTTGGAACTCGGAACCACCCTGTTTATTTTTTAAATTAAAAATGTATCCGTTAAGGAGGAGGAACAACTGCGTCCAGATATACTATACTAGAGATTGAGTTTCCAATTGGCTTAAATACCGAAACTACATTTTGACGTTCGTAACAGGGCCAGGAGACACAATAATATGATAAAAAGTGGAACTAATTCAATTTTTTAACCAATACAATATTGTAGCTAATCTTATGACAATTTATCCATGTGCACGTTATTTGATGACTAATATAAAACAGATTTTAAGTAGGCCTAATAAAAATTCCTAATTTTGGATTTTTTTGTAACATAAAAATAAAAATATTTAATCGCAATACATAGTAAGTACATAGTAAGTAGTAGTACATAGTAGCAATACATAGGAAGTACATAGTAAGTAGTAGTAGTGCATAGTAGCAATACATAGTAAGTACATAGTAAGTAGTAGTAGTACATAGTAGTAATACATAGTAAGTAGTAGTATGTAACAATAAGTAGTCGATAAAAGCGATATATTGTTATGAAACACAATTAAATAATACAGTGTTATCAGGGATCTGTGTTTTTGAATGGACCAAATTTTTAAAGTAGGTTATTTGTTAAACATTTATTTGTAGGGATTCAGCTTGATACACATACAATTTAATAAAAACACGCATCACTCAGTACCTAGGGTGAAATTGATTTGACTCGCAACGTAAAAGAAATACATATAAAAAAACAGAGTCCAATTTCTAAAGTCATGTTTCTCGGAGAATTTTGATAAATGATGCTGGGCCGCAGTTACAAGGAAAATTCTTAGGATAACCCTTGAACTGCAGATTGTTTACACACACACACACACACACCCTACTGTCTGAAGTCGTGAATGGAAAGTTAGCTGGACAGTAACGAGCTGGTAGAAAGTGAAATTTAAGGGCGAAGTCTCAGAGTTTCCTTAATAAGCATTACTGCCTGCTTCTTAACCTCTGTATTTGTGATAACCAGATACTTTAGGAGAAAAACTACAATTCAAAGAGTCATTTCTGGTAAGTGACACTTTATACGTGAGATAACATTGGTGGGTATGGAGTACATTCCAGGAAACTTGCTATACACAATATATTATAGTACATTGGAGTCGTACATTTTCAGCTGTATTAATTTTGGTACTTTGAGTAACGTGTTAATAATTTAAGTTTAGGATAAAAAATGTATTGAATTTGCGTTGTGACATCAACGCGATTCATGAATGTCTATCTCCGTTAATTGAGGTCCTTTTGAAATATGTTAAAATGAAACACCCAACACGAAATAATAAATGTTATACTACTTTACAAATATTTTTATTAAAAAAAAATGTTTAATTTCGTTAGGCACTTGTAATTGTAATAATATCGTAAATTTATAATACCGTTTCTAAATGTTCATGAATACAAAATTAAACATGAAATCTATCTTTTGAATCCTTAGATATATACATAATCAAGCAACCAGTGTTGTTTTGAAATAGAACACAATGAATCTAGAGCATTATAGGAATGTGATGTTTCAAAACCACAGTCATACCGGATACGTGTTAAGAAGAAAGTATCAAACCTTCTAGAACTGGAGACGATCAGTAGTGGCTCGGTTGTTAAAAGTGTAAACATGTCAGTCGGGTTTAATAGATATTCAAACTTAAACCACATTGGAGTCTCAGAGAAGTTTTGATTTGCAATACAGGTAAAAACACAACCTTTACAGACTGTAAAAAAGAAGTTCAATCACACGGGGGAAAATCATAAATCTTGTGTATCGTAGTTTCAATATGTTTCAAAAATTGTTATTTCTGTTGGTCATAGTGCAGAACACAGTAGTGATTTCCAACTCAATTTGTTAAAGTTTATAAATCCCAACACTTTAGACCAAAGTATGTTAAAACTTAAAAGAGTTCTTTGTTTGGGGGGTTTCAACTATGTGAACATAATTATTAAATACTTCTATGGACTATTTTCTTAAGGGATCCCCAATACAGGAGCGTTTTCCTTCTGTAACAGACCCATCTGTTTTGCCGTATTTTAGAATCCGAACCAAGAGGTTATGTCATCTTAACATTAAAAGCCGTCGGTGACAAGCGGTATTTGAACCTGGGACATGAAACATGTATCGTACTCACGTTATTTCTAAACAAGACTTTTCAATGCTTAATTTAGTTTTGTTTAGCCTATATATTTTAGTTAAGTAATTCAATTATTTTTATCGTGTATAATATCTATTTGACAACGTCCAAATCTCAAAGTTAATTATGTAAGTAGTATTTAATAAGTACATTATTGCAAGCATGCCCTTGACTAGTCGCACTCGACTGAATTCAATTGACTAAACAAGAAACTGCCGTTAACGTAACTTGTTATCTTAGTAGTGGTGCCAATGAAAATTAAAATAAGTCTGGAACCTAACATCGGAACGATTAGATTCTCATGTAATGCATGTCTCACACGCTGTTAAAGTTGTAGTAAAATAAATAAATGAATACTTTGCAACCAATTTGGATTGAATTTCCCATTTTACTTAGATAAGCGACATGTCTGTTTACTTGTTAAATGTGGGTCCAACAGAACAACAAATTATTGACGATGAGTCCCAAAGGTCCAACGGAAGCGGAAGGTAAGCGTTGCATCAGGACCGTGAAGACCGTGTGTAATTGGGAGGTTGGCCGTGGCAATGGTCAGCTGGTCAGTCGGTGTATTTGGGGGAAAGAAGACTCACAACAATCGACAATCAGCTGTTCGTAGACGTAACTGTCCGAGTTCCGAGAACGAGTGTTGGCGGCAAGGCGACTAGTGGATGACCTCAAGGTTCTGTTCCTGGTTCGATACCGTACTGGAGCGACAATTTTGCAATTTAAGTGCAATTGAGTAAAAACTGTGAAGGATACACGGACTATTTATACACTGGGACAGTCGCCGCGGTGAGGTTGCATAAACAAACAGTTGAGTTTTGTACAACTGTATTTGGAAATATTTTTACCAAACTGACACACTAAGGTATTTTAAGGTATTCAATCCTCGTTGTTCGTTAAATTATGAAATGACATCCTGTGTATATGGAAACCTAACTAGTTCATTGATATCTAGCCATTGACAATATATCTATAGTATTTATTATTTTAAATAAAGCTCATGGCATATCATACATTTAACCCTACAATCAGATTAACGTGATCTTTGTTTTTGTACTTTAGACAATTTTTGATTTTAAAAGATCGTCAGAAGATACAATTATTATGAAATGTAATGTAACACCGGGTAACGTCGTCAATGTGGTTATTGCAAGATATGTTTGATATCATCAAGCAATTTTGATCCCGTCACTTGTTAATGTGATTTAACAACTTGAATACGCAACAGGCTGAAGAGTATCTGCTCAGCATATATCGGAAAACGTCCCGCAATAAAATAAGCCCACGTTATAGTGTTATGTCATACTATCCGATCATTACATGGGCTAATATACCGGGTGTCCCGGAATACTCCCCCTCTAGTTAATTTTTGAACGGCTAGTGTAAGGCACTTTTTGTGGTATTTTGAAATTCACCCTCCGCCCCCAAATAGGTTTTACTGGGGGTAGCTTAAAATTTTTAAGCGCAACCCCTATCAAATAGCACATAATTTGAAAGAACTTTTTAAAATAATATTAATTCCTTAAAATTGACTTTGATACGACGAATTTTCAAAAAGTTATGGCAAGAAATGTTGGACGTTAATTTAACGACGGGAACTTTATTTTTTATGGCTGTAAATGTTCAAATAACCTTCAGTACACGTGACCAGGGTGATGCCATGCACTTTTTAACATGATTAAGAAATTTCATCACCCACCCCTAATCAGGGGTAGCTGGTAGGGTTTTGATTTTTGTAAATACCAACCCCTATTTGTGGGTGGGTGATGAAATTAAAAATCATATAAAAAAGTGCATGACATCACCCTGGTCACGTGTACTGAAAGTTATTTGAAAATTTACAGCTATGGAGAAAATAAAAGTGATGGAAGGTAAAGTTCCTGATAAATTAACGTCCAACATTTCTTGTCATAACCTTTTTTAAATGCATTGTATCAAAGTCGGATTCACGGCATTCATTTCCGTTTAAAAATCTTTTTAAAATGATGTGCTACTTGACAGGGGTTGACATTTAAACATTGTAACTACCCCCAGCAATCCCTCGTTGGGGGTGGGGTGGGCGGGGTGCATTTTAAAATAACACCAAAGAGTACTTTACATTACCCTAGTAACGTGTATCGAAGCTCGTTTCAATATATCCAGCCGTTCAACAATCAACCAGGGGAGGGGACTATTATGAGACACCCTATATGTTTTAGAATATATTAATATTAGCTTCATTTACTGTATTTAATAGCTTAAACATTAAACTCTTTGAAATTGAATTGATTTGAATTTAATTTGAATTGTTTTTCTTTGGAAGTAGTTTGGAATTGTTTTTCTAATCATTCACCGTAAACAATCCCTAAAGCCGAATATTAATAATTAAGTTAGTTGGTTTATTATAGGTTTGAAATAGAAATGTAAACGAAATAATAATAAAATAAAATATTTAGGAATTATGTCAACACAAAAAATTTAGATTGCCAGTTTCCTAACAAGTGGTACAGAAATCTGTTTTTTTTTAATTTTTTTTACTTTCTACTTTATTACCGTATTTGAATACCGTAGCCTATATGTTCACAATAAATAAGTGTCTGCTTATTGTTCCAAAAATTAAATAAACCAATACCTATATAAGTAATACATCATATAAAATGGCATACCTTTTAACAAATCCTTGAAGATAAGAAATGCGTAACTTTTGCTAAGCTTGAATGTTTAACACGAACGGCGATGTTCTCTCTTCAACTACTTGTCCAAGACTCTCACTACTGTTTACATTGTTGTAACTTGCTAAATAACAGACACACAGCCCATGTGAGTAACACCTAGCTGTGAGATGCTTACAACGGGATCAAAACATGTTGAGAAGATTATGTTTAGTTCTCTTTAACTTAATGGTACATGGACTTTGCTTATACAGTAAATGGTACATTTATAATTCAATTTTGTTTGATAAATTGATATTAAAACTTATTTAATTTTAATTAAATTAAATGGGGGTTTCTAGGTCGTGCATTAATTGCGCCCAAGACTTAATTGAGCTAAGCCTAAACCAAGAGTAACTTCCCTCAAAGGGCCCCAAAAAATGTTCAAGAGTTGCGCCCAAGTCCAAGCCAGGTATGGGTGATTTGCAGAAGGAACATGTACCCGGTAGAAGGAATGTTCTTGTTTACATGTCACCCTTACCTATCCTAACCTAACTTAACCTAACCTAACCAAACCTAACCTGACCTAACCTAACTAAACCTGACCTAACCAAACCCAACCTAACCTAACCTACTCAATTATACGGTCAAAGAGGGCCGCCACTTGGTGCAGTTAATGAACGTATTGGGTGGCTTCCTGGAGTAGTTGGAGCAAATCACAATACCCAACTACCTGACTCAGGTCAGTGGGCGCAATTGATGGCCGCCCGTTTTCTAGCCAAGATTACGTGTTTTAATTTTCTCCGATCGGTCTAGAAAGC
Organism: Macrosteles quadrilineatus; assembly: GCF_028750875.1. Lineage (NCBI taxonomy): Eukaryota > Metazoa > Arthropoda > Insecta > Hemiptera > Cicadellidae > Macrosteles > Macrosteles quadrilineatus. The sequence goes on along the minus strand of NW_026542598.1, from coordinate 14,059,437 downwards.
GAAACAACCGTTTTTGCAATTTAAAAAAAAAACCTCATGTAATGTAACTTTTAGGGGATTCTTCTCATGTGCTTTTATCAAAATATTTTCAAAAATCAGTTTTTAAGAAAAGTCTTTTAACTTCTTATATTTCCAAAACTAAATTGAGGAGGGCTGTGAAGACCAAGTCTCATAATTTTTAAGAATGTTCAAATTAATCAAATTTGCTCACGATGTCTCCAATCAAAATTATATGAAATAGTCATAACTTCCAATACTATTAGAGCGTAATTATAAGACAACTAAATTTAATTTTTGACAGTATGTCAGAAAAAAAAATTGATTTCGGGACGTAATTAGACTGGCCTGTTGTTGGTTATCCTGAACATTATGGACTTTATGAATTAGATCCCACAGAACAAATTTAGGGTGATTTAAGCACCACTATTCATAACCTTTAAGGGTTCTTAGCTATTTCATAATGACAAAAAAACTGAAACACTTAATTCATGTTAATTAGATGTTTTGATAATAAGTTATCTATGTAGGGCCTGCATTCACTCATGAACATGAACATAATTGTACGAACTGCATACATTTTGCTTTAATACGAGTGGTTGTTATGTAAGATAAACCGACAAGTTGTCAAATATATAATATAACAAGGTGTAGAGTTTACTTGTCAGGATATTAGCCACTGTTGGTCAATATAAACATTCCCCATGGTTACTCAACGTCCGCGGCCATTGTTGAGTGTTACATTGACACTATTGCTTTGATGTGTTGGATTGTTGATCTGTTGCGGTTCATTAATTTATAAAGCGAATCAACCGTCTAACTTTCGTATTTGTAACAATTCAACTGATTAGAAAAGAATGTGTTAGTAAATTGGGTTGGTTCGCGCACGATTTATGAAAAATCAGTGCAGTAAAAGTTGTGCATTAATGTAATGTTTATGTTAATGTAATGTTGGGCAGTTGAAGTAATTTATGTATGGTAATAACTATGTGGGGTAGGTTCATCAGAGAAATATGATCATCTCATTGGTATAGTTTATAAATAGTGCAGCGCCTAAAACACTTCCTTGAGGAAGTCCGTGTATTAGTTTTTTCAAAAATACAGGCGAAATATCGAGTTAGGTTGCTCACAACACGAAACTATGTATGGTGGTTAAGTAGTAAGCTCTACTGATAGGAATGAACTTAACAATTGAAAATGAACCACTGGTGTCGTGTAGATCATAACTAGGCTACAACCTCATCAAGGAAACATACATTAGTATTTTGATTGCGATATTGTCTCAACTTATTCACGTTCCCACATCAAACTTATTTTCCCACGTCAAAGACCTACTACAGATTTTCTTAACAAATATAAACAATTAAAAATATACTTTCCCGATAAATGTAGAAAGAATAAAGAGGGTGTATTGCGTGAGGTAAATACGTTTTAACTAAATTTTCAGGTTGCAATAAAAAGTACATACAAGGAACACATGACAATTATTGTTCTAGGTCGTAAACGGGGACGTCAAAACGTGTATTTACCGTGTGGGATAGGTTCATCAGAGAAATATGATCATCTCATTGGTATAGTTTATAAATAGTGCAGCGCCTAAAACACTTCCTTGAGGAAGTCCGTGTATTAGTTTTTTTCGAAATTACAGGTGAAATATCGAGTTAGGTTGCTCACAACACGGTTTGTCAGTGACTTTTGTACCAGGAAACTTGGCAAAGGTAGTTCTCTACGTGTTTTACGCACAGGCATACTTTAGATCCAGTTCGAACTAGTTAAGTTTCGACCTACATGTAATATTATTGCTTAACTATCTACGCACCCGTTCTGACAAACTATGATTTGTTTTAATAAATATTTGGGTGAAGTTGACACGAATCCAGAGTTTCAGCTTAATCGCTGTTGTCAGTCAGTAGTGGTTTCGAGGTCCATTGACGGAAGAGTTACCACTGATAGGTGTACTTCTGTCCAAAGTCATAGTTATTAAAATGTCTCAATTCTATGTCTATTTACTCCATGAACAACATGCTAATCTACATACTACATATATTAATTTCCCATTTAAAATTATTTTGAATAGTAATGGACGCAGGAAGGACGATCTGTTATTGGGCTGTTCTTTGAACAGGGCCTCCAAATATGCTTAAACATCGCAAGTACAATAAATAGTAAACTACTTTGTTTTATATATCTGTAGGCCTACTTAGCCAAATTTTCTATCAAGAAACAAACTCAGGAGCAAAACTTGAGTTTCAAAAATAGGTTTAGTTCAGATGGTAATGAAAAGTATACACAAATTATACATGTTTTCTTTTGAAGTTTGTAGTAGGCTAAAGCTTTTTTAGAAAAGTGCGTAGACTTTAGCAAGCAATTAGTCTAATATAGCTAAATTAGTCAGCTACATATAACCAACCGCATGTTAACACGGTTATTTAGCACTAACTGCGTGTTAAACTTGCTAACCAGTTGCCAAAATTGCTCCTTGTGCTAAGTGTGTTAACCGTTTGGCAAAATTTTCCACTCATGATTGTGGAAAGAATTCGTTCACGTGGCTGAAGCGTGCTGAAGCGTTCACAAGTTGACATGCAAATTAATCAATCTGTTGCTGTATTGTTTGTAACGTATCACAAATCAAGTTTCCCGTCCATTGATCGTTTAAAGAGTTTTACTAACATAAATGATCAGAACTGATACATTCATTTATACCTTTTAAATCAATTTGTTCATTACGACTATGTTATTGAAAATGCCTCATGTGATGAAAGTAAATGCTTTCTCCTCCAAATTTCTTTCTAAAGTGATTGGTTTCATATGTAACAATCTTGCTTGCCAAACGCCATTGGCTTGGGATACTGTTATTATTATTCTAATATTGTTGTAAACACTTGAGCCCTAGATGATATTAGACTAAATCGAGGTTTGGTGAAACTTTCAAGTGCGCTGTCAGAGAATATAATGAACTATTTTCTCTTATTTGAGGGCAACTTTTAAAGTGTTTTCTTTTAAAATAGGTTTGCGGCGAGTAAAATTACAAGGACCAGATAATAATGGTAAAATATAAAGAAGTGATTTCTTCTTATATTATTCAGAAAGATACATTAAAATCCTCCTTCGCTGATCCAGAAGTATGATCAGTCTATAAAGGAGAACGTTTAATCTATGATATCACATTACCCTAAATTAATTAAGTACAAAGTTAACTGTTTATGACAAATTGTGTAAACCTTTCAGATGGACATAGTAATTTCCAATATACTGTTTTACATATTATATTTTATTAAAGCTGTTTGGATAGTTAGTTGTATGTGTGGCCAGAAAAAAGTATTTTTTTATTTAGTTACGACTTAAGATTTTTTCGGCTTTATTTTATTTTACATTATGTCCTTTCAGCAACACCATTTTCCCAAATTGCAGATAGAAGTTCCCGTTCTTTAACGCATTAACATATGAGAGCGACGAAGGTGTCCATGAATGTTTCCTTTTATTTGATCATGTTTGTCTTCATACCTCCTGTAATTACTTCATTGTGTCTAATGTTATGAAATCTCTTGTACACTCAAAGTGCTTAGATGAGTCATCTTGTTTCCCATGAATGTTAATAATTGCATTTCATTTAGTTAAGTTCCCACAGCTTTCAAATTGCGCTGAAAATACTACCTTGTTGTTTTACGTTGTTGTTTTTCCAAATGTTGGTTTTGTTCCACTTCATAATTTATACGATCAATTTAAATTTGCCATAGTTTTAAATACTTTGTCAAAGCCGTGGACGATTTGTATGCATTTTATACAAAAACATAACTTACATTTTCAATAAACTAATAAACACGTCATTATTGTTATAAACGTTATTACCATGAAAAAGTACACTTTTAAGTTAGTGGTAATAGTTAATACTTATAATAATTAAAACATTTCAAGGCATAATTAATTGTATACTGTAAAAATACATATTTTTATTACATACAACTTATTTCGTAGAATACATTTTATAAATCACAACTAACTACTATCAATCACAATTCTAATGGGTTGTTTTCTTTTCAGGTAAGTTTTTCTGATTCTGGATGATTCTGGTAGTTCACCAATCGTAAGTACTAAGTTTACTTATTGAACTATACTAACAATGCTAACTGTTCCATTATGTTTTACTTGAAAATTTTCGGTATGACCAACACATAAGACATATCCATTTTATAGTGTAGTAGTATTTAATCAAATTTTATGCAGTAACTATTCCAATTAATGCGAATTTACCTTAGTAATACATTTATTTACAAATTCAGATATTTCTCCTATATTATTTACTTAACATGTGAAGAGCCTACTAAATAGGTTTTGAGATTAAATTTCAAATCATCAAATTTAGCTAGGCTTTCTATGGGTAAACCATTTTACGTTTTTAAGTTCAGCCTTGGAGCGCTAGCAAGAAAGGTCTCTCACTCTACAGTAATGTTTAGATCAGCCGGGTCATGTATCTATTTTGAATGTTTCTATTATTGCGAATGTCAAGTTTTTGTCAAACAAAGAATGTAACAAATCGTACCGTCCAATAATCATAACATCTGGAAATGTATAATTTCACGGTAGAGTACTGTATAGTTGCAGGCCTATAGACAAAGACAAATTTTGACGAATACACACTATTTTTGGAAACCGGTATTTTGAAGTTATACAGTTATTAGGTTACAGTATTCGTTATTAGGTTATCTATGCAACGAAAAACTTAACAACGTTCATCGAGACTAAACAACCACTTGAAGATCAGTGGGCGCTAGGACGGCTGGGCAGAGGCGAGCGAGGACGTCGACTTTGCACGACAAGAAACTGGAAATTGCTGAAATCTGCAACAACTGGTTCTGGACCGAGTCTTAATCAAACTACGCCTAATCGCATTCGCTTAATTGCTCTCTGGCCTTCTTCCAAAATGATATGTCTGCAACAAGGCGATTTTAAGTGATTAAAATGTTTACATGTTCATTAGATCGGTCCCAAATGATTTTTTGCGAATCACATGCGAAATATTTTCGATATAATTCCAAACTTTACTCTTAATTTGATGTGTTTTGGGGTTTTCTCTATGATCTGAAACAGCTATTTGATCGTAAATTTTAGGTTAGGTTAGGCAAGGTTTCATAGTTTTACAACATATAGGTTCTATATTAATACACAAGTCGTGATAACCAAGAAGTACTCGCAGATTTTTTATGTTGTGAAACTATGTTTAACTTGGACTAAAATAGTACGCAATAACATTATTGAGTTCACGATGAAAAAAATATTATTTTTTATAAATAATTGGTAGTATTCATTTTGCGAATAGGGCTAAGTGATCTTGCCGACAAAGCATATTCATTTAAATTACAGGTGTAGTGGACAAGTACATGACCAGTGAGCGTGTAGTGACGCAGACTTTAGAGGTCCGTGACCCGGTAACTAAACACTTCATTCGACGGTCCGTGAGACACGAACATGCACGATCAACGCCCGAACATGAATAACGACGCGAACAGGAATTTGCGTCTGTGTTTGTGGTGCTAATTAAATGGGCAGCCTGGCTACCTGTAACAATTGATGTAAGCTCAAAATGTTTCTTTCGTTCTGTATAGCTTTATTTTATCACGGGGACATTTTATATAGAGTTCACCCGGAAAAATTAAAAATACTGTGTATTTTATTTTCTCTTTCACCAACGTATTTTGATTTATCTGCTATAGTGGAAAATAGAAATACTAAACCACCCTTTGTGTGTTTTATCCTTGAAAATGTTAAAAAAGACAACACGTTTGGGGAAGTCACGATTTATCTTTAGTATACTGTGTACTACAGTCGTATAGCACACACCTAAATAATTCGTAAAACTAACAATGTTCAGTAGATGAAATTGTATACAACAGTTGGGTATTGTTTACAAAATTCCTAAATACATTGCTTCGTTTCTAAATAAATTAGCCCACTAAATTTACAACAGTTGGTGAAGATTGCGTAGTCGTAAGAAATAGCAAGTTCACAGCTGCTATTTGCAAATACTGTACTCCATTGTTACTTCTCAGGTTCTCACGAGCTACCATGTATTGAAACATCAATTATTTCAATTATTTGTGGTTGGCTGTGACTGGTGTGAAAACATATTGTTTATCATTCAAGATGAATCTTTTAGCCATAAACCCAAGTTTCTTTGAATTTGAATAGTTAAAAAACATTTTTGTTTCTTTAGATTACGGTAGCAACTTATTGATGATTGATTCTACATATCGCTCACCTCACAGCCACCGAATTCGAGATTGTAGAAATAAATCCGATGAATCAGGAATAAATCTACGTCTTTACTTTAATCCTACATACGACCGAGGACTATTCGTCTGCGTTTGACACACATTTATCACTCTAGTACGTTTTCTGTGCTGGAAGTGAGGCAAGCTAGGGTCTGTAGAGTTGGTCAGTACCTGATGAAGCAACGCCTCTCTCTCCGCTCACGAAACGTCGGTCTCAGTCTACTGCAGGTGAATAGCCTACAACTATGAACAACGCGGCTGAATAGCAAAAAAAGTTAAATATAACTATTTTAAATTCATCCCTTCAATCTAATATTGGCTATCTTAAATTGTATTGATTTTTTAAACTGTTATAAAAGCTTTTGAGACTGCACAATAAATGTGTGAAATATATGTATGTTCCTGCAATCGTTGCTTACTGAGATTGTTAGGTTTACAATAATTAAATAATTTACGTTTGGAATTTATTATTGTTTGTTTGCACATTTTGAGATCTCGGTTTTCACTCTCTATGTTTCACTATGGTTTCACCGTTTTGATCCTGAGAAAAGTGATGTAGCTTTTTAGCGAATTTCCCATATAGGGAATATTTAGCGAATTTCCCATATAGGGAATAAGCTATTACCGTAGTACTCATGGTAAGACCTGGACCCGGGACCGATTTTATTTCATTTTGAGGTCCCTAGAGGCCAAAAACACCATCCGTTCAAATTCATATATATAAATATCTAATATATAAAATTCTCGTGTCACAGTGTTTGTCTGCAAACTCCTCCGGAACGACTTCACCGATCGTTATGAAATTTGGTGTGTAAATTCTGTAGGTATGCGAATCGGACGTAAACTATTTCCCGTTTCGAAATTCTTAAAAGGGCTCCGCCCCAGTGGCTCTGGAGTTTCCCATGTTAACCTTATGAGAAATGGAATTAATGAATCTTAACAGCTGTTTCAATTAAACAAGTTTGTTCTGTTCTATGATGTTCAATAGCATTAAAGTTACAAGGATTACCAACAGGGTGCAGCACTATTATTTCTTTTACATTTATGACAACAGCTAATTTGCAACCAAAAGATGAGTGAGCGTAGCGAACGAACTTCAACCTGGAGGTGAGTGAGCGTAGCGAACGAGCTAACCTGAAGGCAAGTGAGCGCAGCGAACGAGCTCCAACCTAAAGGTGAGTGAGCGTAGCGAACGAGCTCCAACCCAAAGGTGAGTGAGCGTAGCGAACTAACTTCAACCAGGACGTGATTGAGCGATGCGAACGAGATCATCTTGAAAATTAAACGTAACGGTACTTTCTTTCCATCGGTCTGTCTTAGGGGAAACCTATAACTTATGCGATACGAAGTTCGCCGGGTCAGCTAGTATTTATATATATTTAATGTTTCGAAACATGACCGAGGTGTTCTTGATCATTGGGCTTTTCATAAATGGTCCTGACTAATGAAACAGCTGGTCTTAGTTAGTAACAAAGCTACAGAAGGCATTACACTCCATTCTACACCCATCCTACTCGTATTTGGGTTACAATACGCACATTATGTCGTCACATATGTGATGTTTTACTTATTGCAAGTTAGAGCTCGCATAAATAATCTGCACAGTAAAAAATTTATTTAATTAAATTTAATTTTATTTTGAAAATCATGCATATTCCAAAACATTGTTAATTTTTTTACATTTAAACGTGTAAATACAAGTAATGTTAGGCAGTATTTTATATCGAGACTTTTGTAGTCATTTCGTAACCATGCAATACATTTTCATAACGGGTTTGGAAGTAGAATGTGATATCATCCACAGGCAAGACTAAGTCTAAAAATCAGTTAACGTACATTAATGTAAGTGAGATGCATAATTTTGCTCAACTGAGCTGTCTTGCGAAGGACAAGAATTGCAACTGGGTGACAGTGAAAGTGTTCGTGGGTTTATCTGTCTCGAAACCCACACGTGACACAGACAAACTATGGAATGTGAGGTAGAGAACTCTCCTATCGAGAACTTTAGTAGGTGTATACAAACATAGATTAAACATACTCCCTTGTGTTGGTTGGTCTATGATACAACCTAGCCTTTGAGTACAAGCTGGTCAAATGTTGGAGGGTGATATGTAGTGTAACTTTACTACGTGATCTTGTCGTACCATTGGTTTGACAATACTACTAATCCGTACTCAATTATACTCAGCTATTGAACATAAAATTGAATACAACATTTTCCTATTACAAATGTTCTGAATAAAGATTGATTTGTTAGAAAAATATATTGTGATGATAAACACGATATATGGGTACTGATATGGTTGTATTAAGCTTAGTAGGGTTTTTTACAATTTAGAATAAATATGCTCATTCCTCTGTAAGTTCTGTAACATTAATCTTAGCGGTTTTATTGGCACTGAGACGAAGAAAACTCACCTACTTAACTGTTACTATTTCACATTGTTCAAACATAAACTTTCAATATGTAGCTTTATGGATAGTAAGTTTGCACTCGTGTTACACGTTATATTTTTCCTACAGTTACTATAAATCAAATAATTAGTCTTTCAAACAATTTACAACACGTTTTTAGGTTAGGTTAAAGCCAAACATTGAAGGACAAAATGGGAAACGCTGCACCAGCTAGCTGATCGTAGTTTTAATATCTTTAAGTGTTGCCAACATATTTTCAAGTGTACACGGATACGTGCATAATAAAAGCACACTGTTTTGTGTTGTTTGGTTGGAATAATGGTGTGCGTCAACGTAAGGCTCTCTGTACTAATATGTGCAAGGAAGCCCACTTTGTCGGGTGACTGTAGGATAATTACCTCCCAGAAAAGACAGTCATGTATGTAGCTTTGTCTGTAAGTACGTGTTTGTGGAAGATGACCAAAAGATTGAATAATCATAAGAATTTCAAAATAGTAGACAATTTAAATGGAACCTGCAATCAATATCATCGGTTTTCTTCAAGTTTTCATAGAGGTATTGAAAGGGAAATCCGTCATACGGCCCAAGCTAGAAGTAGATTCAGGAGAGTAGTTGGTCGTCTATATACCCAACTATGATGGTGTGTGCAATGAAAGTTGGAATGTTCCGTTACGAGTCATTAAGTGACATTCCGCCAGCTTCTTACATCATTGTAATCACCGAACTGCTTTGTGCAGTTTATAAAATCTTTTATACGTCTGCAATCAACTGTGAGCTGTTTCTTATCATTAGATTTCTTCAGGTTACGGAGTTGTTAAATATATAGTTGTGGAATTCAGAGTGCACAACTTCATGCCTATATTTCCCAATAACATTTTTTTAAATTTTAAGTAATTACTTTTGTGCTATTAAGATTAGCTTAGTATTCACGACCATGAATATGAATTGTACTAAATCATACAATTTTCTTTCCTGATGGTTTTTAGGGTCAATACCAATGATTTGCCAATTATGAAATCATACTCGTACAATATCTATTAAAGTTCGTCTGCAAGGTGCTATTTTATTTATTGACTCTCGTCTTAATAACTTGTTACTTCATCACAAAGTTTAGTATTTAATTGCACCATATATGAAATTGTTACGTAATCAGATCGTATTACAGACTCAGAGATTGGAGCTTACTGAATCGAACTAAATATTCATAATTATAGAAAGAACAGTAGAAAAAATTCAACACTCGTCGATCAAGTGAAAGGATTGTCGTTATTATACTACTTACTCTATGGACGTCCTTCTGCAATTACTCTGTGTAGCTCTGATTCCGCTTCCCGGACATTCCTATCTTATCTTGCACTTTCTCGACGGCGATCGCAACGACCGTGAAGGGCTTACAAAAAAATTTGTTCATGACAGTCTCTATATCCAGCTACTGTACAAGTATTGTCGATAAACAATAGACTAATTTCAAATGTAAATAGACAACAATAATATTAAATTCCATCATCACTTATTCGAAGGTCAGTGCTATTAAGAGGGCTCTATATTACTTCGATACAAGCGTTGCATTCCAGCCATCATTACAATGAGAAACGCCAAGCCGTATTCGAGTGGTCACGATGTACTTAACATGTCATTGGTGTCATTGTGTGGCAGATTCGCGTATCGAACCTTCACACCACTTGAGTTATATTTTCCACAGAACCTCTAAAGGACCCCCTTATCAAAAGTAGTTGTTCATAAACCATTTGTTATAATTATTCCTTGCACTTCAAACTGTTTAACTGGCGGCCATTTTTAGTTTTGGGTTCATATGTATTAGGAATGACTATATGGTGGTTTAGTTGCTGGAAGAACGGTCATCAGAATCCAGTTGCAGGGTTTTAGTTCTAAGTTGAGGGTCTCTAGTTTCAATTTGCAGGTCTCTAGCTCCAATTTGCAAGTTTCTAGTATGCAGTTGCATGTCTCTAATTCCCACTTGTAGATCTTTAGTTGTATATCTCAGCTGCTTACTTAGTCCCTAACTACTTACTTAGTCCCTTAACTTAGTCCCTAGTTTAACGTTTGTAGTTCTCACTTACAAGTCTCTAGTTCCCAGTTGAATATTTCTATTTCCAAATTGTAGGTCTCTAGTTCCTAGTTAAATATTTCTATTCCCATCTTGTAGGTCTCTAGTTCCCAGTTAAATATTTCTATTTCCAAGTTGTAGGTCTCTAGTTCCCAGTTAAAAAATTCTTATTCCAAGTTTTAGGTCTCTAGTTCCCAGTTGAATATTTCTAGTTTCAAGTTGTTGGTCTTTAGTTCCCAGTTTAACACCTCTAGCTGAAAGTTTCTGGTCGCTGGTTATATTGCACGATGTGATTTGCACATTCTCGATTAGACAGCCTGCAATTAAAAAGATAACGGGGTCTCTGGTACAGCTCAAGATGTATGGAGTAAAGGGGGTACAGCTCAAGATGTATGCCGCAACTCTCTCGTAGATTTGGACAATATTTAAAGCAATTCTCTGTTCTTGCTGTTGACTACCTAAACAGAGTGGTGAGCGGTCACCGAGTAGAAGAGATTCCTTTTTATATTTTATAGCACTTAAAAGAAGAATTTATAACTTTGAAACAGTGCATCGGTTTCACTAACCGGTACAGGATATTTTACACGCCTAAATTCATGAATTCTTTTGATTATACTATATTACTGTCACAATAAGTATCCAAATTACCAGTCGTATTATTCAATTAGACAACATAACTTTTTTGCATTAAAGTTCTTTAGCCAGTCTAGCCCAATTAAATTTAATTGATTTTATGATTATCGTTTTTATTTCATCATCAACGCTCGTTTAGCTAACGTAACACGATTTAGTCCCAGATTTTGTCGTTACAATTAAACTGAAGGCGATACATTAATGGTATTCAATCTTACCCACTCTGATGCTCCCAAACAAAATACAGTCCAGAAGAGTCGCTAATCATCGTGATTAGGGGGCGGGAGACCACTTTTCCATCGGACTGTACATATTCGCAAATCGCTCATGTTGAAGTGACTGTACTCTGCCCCCGATCCGCCACTTCGCAAACTGTGGATCCATCTTGACCGGCTTTCTAGTGGCTTTCTGGGCAGGTACAGCTTTCAAAATATACCATTTAGGAATTAATTATTCTAATACGGTGAAACTAGACAAAAAGTGTATTGTAAGGCTTGTCTTGGGCACTCGTCTACAAGCAGTTGTGGTAGTGGGTCACTGTAGGTCTCTAGCAGTTGGTTCTTTCCACTGTTAAACGGTCGAAACTCACCAATCGTGACCTTACGATGAAACGTAGCTCGTTTCCAGCCTTTCAAACAAGACAAAAGATTTCCTTGTCCCCGTTGCTTTGTGGGGTTTAAGTTTATTGGTCGCATTTGGAATCAACCCGAATCGACCGTTTCGTAAATGTATGAGGTAATTCCAGAGATGTTTATGACACCGAAGGTTTGCAAAAAGGTCCCTTTATGAATATGTAAAATGTTGTTTCTTAAAGCATCATCTACCTCAATGTCTTAACGTCCTTCATGAAGCAGGAGACAAGAATGGCGTTATGTCACCACAATTTATGGCTCACAAAAACGATTCAACCCAAATCGTTATATTTTTCAACCAAAAATAACGATATTATTTTCATCCATAATAACCACGCTCTTTCACGCCAAAGACCTTTAAAAACATTTTAAGTAAAACATTCAAACCAATGATTAAAAATATAAATTTCGTTGAATTTTTCAATATAAAAAAAACTACCACGGCAAATGATTCCAGAGTTGTGGAGAAGATGTTACAGTAATTACTTTTGAATGCTATAGTTACAAATAGTATATCTCGGTTTCTCAACATTAATTACCCTAGTTTCAACAGCCTGTCTATAAATTAATACCCTACACTTCAGCATCAAAATTAGCTAATTAAAAACTGCCTTTCAACAGTTCAATCCGTTCCACAGGATGTCGTTGTGCAATATCTCACGAGATCCTCTGAAGACACCGATTCTCTTGAACTTTGCTGATATCTGCAGTGCAGATTGTGATTGCATTGTGCAAGGTCTGACCTCTGAATATCGTAACCACCGCAGTATCGTCCTCCGCAGCTCCTGACCCCACATGGTCAGTAGGAGGTCCTATAATACCAGGGATTGGGGGAAAGTCAACGTTGATGCCATTTAGATCAAATTAGACTGTGAGCTCTTAGGACATGAGAAAATCTGGCATAGAATTTTAAGTTGATAGACGAAATTGCCTGTGAGGTCTTGGGACACAAGAAAATTGGGTTGTATTTAAAAGTTACTTGCAGCTAAATAAAATTAGCCTAGGGGCTTTAGAGCTCGTGGAAAGGTAGAGGAAGTGGAGGAAGTGGAGTATAATTCAAATTTCATACCAACTAGAGAAATTCGTAAAGAAAAAACTTTATCTACTAAAGTAGAGTTATTGAAATGTTTACGTCCTCTTGTAACGAAAGTTTAGTTGGGTTTTTACATTATTTTGGAGCAATATGGTGATTTAGACTGTAATTCACTATGAAGGGTACACCCTCCTCTTTTCACAAAAGGCTTTTTATTTGCTGTATATTCTAAACACTTCTTTCTAGATTTTTTATTTGGATCGAATAAACTGTTATATTCTCATTAAAACGACCGAAAAAAATCTTGCATTGCAAGATTAACTAGGATAGTTTTGCTATCTACATGAATTATAAGGATCTTAGCTAAATTTGAGTCTAAAGATACATATTTATTTGAATATAAACATTGGTCCACGAACTAGATCAGATGTATTAACAGATATCAAAAGTTTTACTAAAATTTTAAAACATTGCGTTTGTTATAGTAATTGCAGTTACATTTTCTACGTATTTTAAAATACCAGATTTTAATTTTTGATTTGCCATGAGTAAATGTAATATTTATTTGCACCCATAATCACGCGATTCCTTAAATATTTCAGATAAATTTACTTTCAAACTACAGTATATGTATTGAATTGTCATAAATACCTGATATATTGTGGTTTAAGCCAACAAATTGTGAAAGAGACAGTAGGAGTTGTTGAGTATGTCGGCTTTGTCAACTTGCTTTCCCTGCCACGCCTGTCTCTGTACAGACGACTCCGGGATCTTCTCCTTGACACTTGCGTTTTCGTCCAGTTGGTTACCTGCCTGGTTGTAAGCTGTTTCTAGTGTATGCTATCCATTGCTTACAAATGAAAACAAAAATAAGATGTAAAAACAAATTAATAAATTTTGCACTAAGACTAGCATCGCGTCCGCTGTACGACCAGAATAGTTTTATTTCAAATTTACTTGTGCCCGGTCCAGTGTCTTAAATATTTTCTAAATGCGTTTTTGTGTTCATCATGCTGTTTCAATTTGTGTATGATGAAGAAGGCGTCACACTTATACCGTAAACTTTCTCTAAATTTCATTTTAGATTTGATAAAGATCATATGACTCGAAACAACACATCAATGGATCTATCAATTGACTACTCAACACTGATATTAGAACAGAAAACTGTATGGATCATAAACATAAACATATGTCGTCACTGGCCCGAATATATACTAATAACCATAACATATAGTCGTAATTTGAACTTTTTTGAAGGCTGTATTAATACGAATTTGTTTATTTTTGGGCCAGTGACGACAGTTGTTTATATATTTTTTATTTTTAAGCGCGTTTTCTGTTTTAATATCCGTGCTGCTCAATAAGACTGAAGAATACGGCACGTTACCTTTATACTTTAAGTCAATGCGGTTTAGTAAACCTTTCGCCTTATCTTTCTACTTATTCTTATTATGAAAGTTTTTATCCTAAAATCTTCAGCAGTAATTATTTAAAACGTCTACAATCCAAAACATGAAAGCTGTTACAGTTGATCAGCTGTGTTTCAGACCGGCGCCCCTTGAATGGAAAAATCCAATTACGTGGGTGAAATAGAGTCAAACAAACACATACAACATAACCAACACAAATCGCCACTTCAAGTGACCTTGTCAAATCAAGCTTAACATTCACTTTGTGAATGTCGCCCTACCTCCTTCACTTGCATTAACAGTTGTCCCCTGCTGTCCTGTGGTTGTGGTTGTGGTGCTGTGGTGCTGTGGTTATGCGGTAACTCGTGCGGTACAACTCCCTATCGTCAGGGAGACATTGACACATATGCACAGATAAGAGTGCAACAACTATGCACGTCGCTTACGGTTAGTGAAGTGCAGTTCTAGATTGCGGGAACGAGTGGGTTTTGTGACGTGGGAGTGTGTGTCTAACTGGAATTGGAACAGCTGAGAGAAAATATTCTAAGGTAAACGTTGTGTTTTAGGTATTCAGCGCATTTTTTTAATGGTTTATTTTATTGTATATCAAATTGCCTTTGGAGATCGATCGTATATTAGAAATCCCTCTCATGGCATACGTTTTGCACTATAAATACTATAACAGCCAGAACCTCTATCTGTATCAGATTTTATACTAGGCTATAGCTCTATTTTATCTGGTTATCTATTTTATCTGGAAATGCTAACTTTTATTTGGTTACATTGGTGTTTGCGTCAAACCTTGGCAGTTATTTTTTCTCATTACAAAGTTCAATCGTGTTTAAATCGAAGCACATTAAGACCAAATCTATGTATTATTCTATTTTGGACCATATTTCTAACGAATGAAAATATATATCGTGTTAATCAAGCCAATAAATGTAAACACATCTGGAATTTACTAAAAGTATAATTAACTCAAGTATCTAGGAAAACAAAAACAACAGATAGTTTTACCTCAGTCGCTTCGGCATCCATAAACAGTTTATGTACAACAAACAACATAGGCATGTCAGTGAATGGTGTAAAACAGAAGATGACAACATAGAACTCAATTCATATAATAGTGAAGGTGTAACATAATATCCTCACGAGGGACCTCTGTGTTGTTTTTGCCGCCAAGTCCTTCACAGTTTGTTTTGGCGGGCGTGAAATCTCCCATCATACACTTGGTCATAATTTCATACCGATTTTGCAATTGTTGTCGGTTGGTTACGGATCCGCTTGATAATCCAATAGTACTTAGAGTATGAAGTTAACTATATATTTTTATAGCGGCGATGGGTTTAAGTATCTTTATCTTTGCAGTTGTATACAAAAATATTTATATTTTTTATTGAGTGAAAATCTAAAACCTGTTATTGATGTGATCGTTAATCAGTAGAGTCCCTTTAGTCCGAAATGGTTGGGACCGGGCCCATTTCGGATTACCGAATATTTCGGATTAAACGTTTTTTTTTGTTTTTTTTTTACTTTTTTAAAATTTTTACAAAATTTTTTTACTTTTTTGAAATTTTTTTTTATTTTTTGAAATTTTTTGGGATTGTTTTTTAGATTACTTAGACCTAGTGGCTGCAGCATTATCACTTCATAAAATCCATTTGTGATTTGGGGGGATTGGAACCCTGGACGAAAATAAAAAATGTTAATAACAAAAATTGTGAAATATTTACTAAAATACTCAACAAAAAAGTCTATCTTGCCCGGCCGCTACAGAATACTTTGACGAGGTACAGCTAACTGTGTTAAAAGTTTAATAAACAAAAATTTAAAAAAAATTCCTAAATAATTTCAAAAAAATTTCAAAAGTTTTCAAAAAAATTTCAAAAGTTTTCAAAAAATTTTCAAAAGTTTTAAAACAAATTTCAAAAGTTTTCAAAAAAATTTCAAAAGTTAAAAAAAATCAAAAAATTTTCAAAAAATTTTTAAAAAAAATTCAAAAAAATTTTTTAAAATTTATTTTTTGGTTTCGGATCAAGCGGACTTTCGGATTACCGAAGTTCGGATTATCGGGACTCCACAATCGTAAAATGTCATAAACTGAATGTATGCCAAAATTTACAAAAAAGTTCCACGAAACCTTAAGAATACAATCCCATTTTAAATTTTAAATTTATTGAAAGGATAAATACCGTATTAATTTACTTTTCATCCAATTTTGGATTTTATCCTATTAATTTAATCCCTGGTTCACTGCTTTTGTACTCTGAAATGTTATTTTAATGAGAATGAAACATTACTTATTATTTATAAAAATATTATAGGCTACAATGTGCAAAATAGTTTATAATTTAGTATAAAAACTATTTAAAGTACTAATAAATAACATATAAAATTAATGTTCCTTCTAAACAAACGGTTATTGCATTTTTCATTCCAAATATATTGATTAGTTAATATAATTCTAATTGAAAACTAGTATCGTACCAAGTAAATACGTAGTAAATACGTAGTAAATTCTAAAATCTTGGTTCCACATTAGATTTGTTTTTACTTTCATAAACTAGTTAAAGGTACTCATCTACGACAAATTGTTAATTTTTTAAAAAACACGTACAGCAAATTAGTTCTCGACATCGTTAAACAGTAACATTAAGTAGGTGTTACATACGTACCACCACCACCCTATTACTTGTATAAACGCCACCTGCATAGAGTACAAATAAACAGTTCACTTAGAGACAACGTCCACAAGCAAGGTAGACTGGTTTTATAAGTTGCCCGTAATTTCCTGCTATATATATATTGTTACACTTCTTCATTACAAAAGGATAAAACAGATAGGTAATAAATTGGAAACTGGAATCAGGAGGAGGAAACTTGGGCAGAATTTTATGTAATGCAAATTTGGCGTCGCGTAAGGGCTAAATTTACATGAATTATGTTTGGATATTTTCCAGTGAGGAAGAACTGTAATATCTTATTTTAAAACCCTAAAGATTATTTTGGATTTTCAGGATTGGTGGTACTTGTCCCATTTATTTATTAAAAGTTATTATCGTCTATGTATTTTTTTCTAATTTCTTATATATTGTTCCGACAGCACGTTTTAATAAACATGTAAATAAAAAATGGTTTTATTTAGCCATCAGATACTAAGTTGTTCTTTGCATGCAAACGTTTGGCAAATATAAGTAACTTAAGATACAATGTTCTTAGACAAATAAAACTACGAAAACATTTCTTATACATTCTCCACAAATGCCTGTAATTAGTTTGTTTTACCCCTGTGGACAAAGCAGTGTACTTAATAACGTTTGAAATGTTTAAATAAAGTGGGTTGCGCAAATACAGGCTAAAGCGGCATAGAAACGGCTTAAACGAGGATTTAACAAATTATTTTAGAATAAAGGCAGTAAATAAATAGCCCATATCAAAAAATATCCATACGTATACTAAAGTCAAAATAATACCCGCTAGAAAAATATGTTTACCTAGGCTATTATTAATTTTCTGTAGCATGTTTTTTTTTACTAAAATTGTGGTACTTGAGATCGGATGGCTCACGGTGTTTTTATCATTGACTTCTGTCCTAGAGCCCGTGCTAATATCCTACATCGATAACGTCTAAGTCTCAGCCCAATGGTTCGGAACCTACCTATCTAGAATAAACAGAAAATCTCTCTGGTAAGGAGATCGTTCTCTGTGTTTTTAACTCACTACACGTTTATGTTTACAGCTCTAATTTTTGATATTGTAATTAGTGGAATAAGTTTCTTTCCATCTTGGTCCTTATTAGCTTTACTTTCGTTTTGAGATAATCGTAGTGATATTTACTATAATTCCACACCTCCCACGATCTCACACTTTGCGTTAATGTCTGTTAAACTTCACGGAGATTCACGCATTATAGTGTAATTATTCTCACAATTGAGCTGATGGCGTGCTCTAATTGCTGCAGTGTAACAGCGCGGTAAACACTAAGTGAAAATAATTCACTGTAACTGAGCTATTAACTAAGGAAACTTGCTTTGGGGTACATTGTTGCTTGGAGGAGAAGTATCAACAACACAATATTGTCTAACACTAACAGGGTTTAGTATGACAGTTTATTATACATGGTACTATTGCACCGTTTCTGTGTTAATATCTAAGATTGACGCAGTGATTAAAGTTTTTTTTGTATGAATACGTTTCAATGGTTAAGGAAGTAGATTTATCCGATCGATAGGCTTTGTGTATAGTAACAGGAAATGAATAACCGGATAGCAGTAAAATAATATTAGATATGTTTAGAGATTGAAATTAGACTGAGTTTTAATCTACACGCTTAATTATTTTTTTAAATCGCAAATAAGTTTAGTAGGCCTATGTTAAATATACAATTTGTTTTGCAAATTTGTCTGTTTACTCATTAAATTTTTACTATGAATCGTTCACTATGTGTTAAAAAAAAATCCACAATATTGTAATTAAATTAAAAGTACTTAAGCTACAAAACCCTGTACTCGTGAAAAATATTGGCTTTTAATCTCGGGAGATGTATTCGTGGCTGGATAAACAAGTGATTTACACTTTTCCCCTTTAAATTATCAGGACTACGTTAAAACATATAATATGTATTACAGTATTTTCATTTATTTCAAATCTTTGTAAATTATATAGTTTAGCAAACATACTCATAACACATTCTCATCAGTAAATTTATTACAGAAGTTAATCATTCCATCATGGCCATACCAATTCATAACGTTGACCCCAACAGCTGTCACATTTCCCGCGGAAACTGACCACTGACGCGCGGAAGTGTTGTCGATCAGCTGATCTCAATTATCACACGGACGGTAACGCACTGACAACAATGTGCTGTCAAAATGTGTAATTGACCTTGAGAAGTGGCTGGCCGTGGACTTATCTGCGTCTGCGACCTCAGAGTTGGCAGATAGAGTCTTAGTGACCGCCGTTCTGCAGTGGAAGGAGGGTCCTACCCTGCCCTGCCCGCGCCGCGCCCGACACTCGCACACCGCTGTTTGGTATGTACCACTTTGTAACACTTTCTGGTGCGAAATTTGGTTAAATAAGCACACAATTCTGTTATTGGTACTTGAAATTGGTTGATGTTTGGTTATGAGTTAAAATAACAATGGATTTTAAAAGTAAAGCAACAGTTTTTAACGGTGTGCGGTGGCCTCTAGGTACTCCACCGTGTACCAAAGTACCAGTTTATGATTCAAAATTGTTAAAATATTCAAAAACTATGTTACTGATACTGACATTTAGCGATTTAATTCGTGCATTAATAAAAATAGCAATTGATATTGAAAAGTAGAGCAAAGGATGCAATCGTGTACGGGGTTGTAAGGTGAGGGCAGTTCTTTCAATGTTCGTTTGAATGATTTATGTCTAGTTTTGGAAATAAATAAATTTAGATTTTGAATAGCTTATCAATCCTTAATCTATATCATATTCATTAGAACATGAATACGCAATATAGGCCTATACTATACATTGATTCGAGAAATATATAGTGCTACATAAAATACATGTATACTAAGCGAACACAAAGCTAATTGTTATGTACCTGTTTCTGATTCAAATTGTGTAAAATATTAAAAATTATCGTTTCCGTTACATATCTAGATGACATCAATAATATTGTTACTGTCGTCGTTAAGTAGAGCAAAAGTTGTACCGGTGTTCGGGGTTTAGGAGAGGTAATACTTTTAGTTTGCCTTTTTACGAATTTTACACGGTTAAAAAATATATTTTTTTAAGTTTTCAACATCAATGTATGTGGATTATGTATACATGAATGGTTTTTAATAGTTCATCTGTAACTTGTATACTCTGCGGACCTTAAATTGATATAGGATAATAGCAAAATATTAAGAGGACGACTTCCTACATAACCATTTCGTGTTGAGTGACTGGGCAATGATAGTTGGTATTATGATGGTTGTATATTTTACTCAGAACCGGTATATACCAAACAGGAATGGGTCTCAAGGTATCAGGGAATCTTTTTGGCTATTTGCACTTTGATTTCAATTATACGTTGTTTAGTTCCGCCAATTAATTTGTACTGATTGTTATGCAGCATTCACTAAAGTTTAGTTTTTATATTTACGTACAGTACATTCCGTCGTTTAATTAAAACCTCTTAAAATTATTTACTCGTTAATACTTCATTTTTCCTGTGTTTGTAAATATTTAAGTAGTTTGGAAGTAGCTTAAATCTTTAATTTTAATTATTCTATCGTTTAAGTGCAGTCCGTACACTATATACAATGGCAATGGCCGTAAATGCAACAAAGATACTGTCAAGCTCACTCGGTCAAGAGTCTATAAAATAATATTTTCCATAATTTAACTGAGACTGGCATAATATCATAGATAAAAGGAGTATAGACAGTATGTCTACTTCTTTTAATCTATGATAATATTACACAATTAATTTTTTTCCTTACTTGCTTTTACAAGAGATTTAGTTCAATAAATAAATCTTTTTAACAAACTGTGTTAACTGTGTTAACAATTTAGTGACCAACATGATAACTATTCACCCGGCGTGTTGTGATCAGCTTTTTTAAAACCATAACTTAGTGTGATTTTATTTTATGTATTGCAAACCGGAATACAGTTTTGATTTCATTATATTAGGTAGTAATTTGATAGTTCAAATAGCAACATCAGAAATCTATACCAACAATGACTATTTACCCTGTAAGACCGTTCATCGTCAGAAATAGCTTTTTTGACATAATTGCATGATAAACATAGTTTTTACTAAACACAGGCCTAGGATCTCTTTTTATCCTAAACCAAAGTATGCAATATTCAGTTTTATATATATTTATACCTTCTTGTTTTTTTTATGTCAAAGCATGTACATTTAATAAACGTATTAGTCACATAACCCATATTCGTTATCTTACTATTCACATTTTAGCATTATCTTCTTTATTGTTAAAGCTAGGCTTGATTATTCGTTGATTTTTTGTACGTTGGTATAATCAAAAATCTAAATTACTATCTAGTATTTTATATTTTAAAATAATAAATTTAATTCCCCTCATACTTTATTCATTGATAGTACCCAGTTTATTTTGTTGAATATTTAATCGGATCTCACCATAACATTTGCATGGTTATGATAAACTCCGCACGCCGTTGCACACACGTTGCAGGTACAGCCACATAAGGCCTTGCTCCTTCAGTAACCGAGCACAATAAGCTTATCCAATCTGTGAGCCAATTACTGAGCTCCAATTCCCACCATGGTCTGTTTACATTAAACACCCGTAGAGGTAAAGGTACTTTCACTATCTCTTGGCACCCTCAACCTCAACCGCACTTCCTACCCCAGTGACAGGTTACCTCACCCGGATCACTCGTGCGGATCGTCCGTGCAGGGTGCGGTTGCAGTGCCTCAAGGTAGCAACTTTGGCTCACTTTTGTTTTTCCGTGCAGTATCGTTTACCTATACCAAATACGTCGTATTGAAAGTCATTTGTTTGTTTACCTGCGGTAAGCTATAGTTTTTGTTGTTGTTTGTTTTGTGATAGCTAGGTTGTACGTTGTACGTACCTTATTTATCCGACATACGGCACAAATTAGGATATTGTACTTGTTTCGGTTCGAATCTGCCATTTACAGTTTTTTTTTTTTTTTGTGAGATGTCACAATTAATTGATAGGATTGTGTTATAAGTGTTGATACTTTTGGTGTTTGGGAAGATCTGAAGATTCGGTACAATAGTATGTTTTATCCATGGTGCAATAAAGTGTTATGACTACCGATTTATGGGATGGTTTTTGCAGTCAAATGGAATTAATCACAGAATCTTTAGTTGAAACTGTTTACTATGTTGAAACGGTAACTCAATGTATACGTCTATTATGATTGGAAGAGTCGTGAGGTATGGTTGAGGGCTTGTTGGTTGCTTCTCACTGAGATCAGCAGATTGTTTAGCCGATCATAAAGAGTTTTAATGTGTGAATCAATAAACAAAATAGTTTATTTCTACGTTAAACTATTTTTCCTTTTACATAAACTGATTTGCCTTTGATAAGTAGACAATTGTCAATTACTTTTGTCAATTAAATATAAAAGAACAACGTCCACGCAACGCCAAAGTGCCTAACACTGTGAGTAGACACTGTCGTCCAAAGCCGTAAGATATTCATAATGCTGGATAAAGTACGTTTTGATATTAATTTTAGAAAAATCTCGGAAAACCCTATTTTATCACTCGTAATAATAAATCTCGTGAGGAAGTAGCGTCACACTCTTCATGTTTGATTCTTGATGAGCTGTGGGAATCCCTTACAATAACACTGGGTACCATTATTGAGGTGGGATATTCCCTCGTAGAAAATGCATAGTAATAAAGGCTAGGATGTAGTTTTCTTCTCGTTTTGATAATGTTCTCTATGCCTGCGTAATATTTAACCTCAAGCTAAAAAAATGACTTCACTAAATAACCTAAAACACAAAACTAATAGAGACGCTTCACTTTGAAACATTCTGCGGTTTTGCCAAGGTTCGGTCTGCGGTTAAAGAGAGTATGGTTCAATATTTAATCTCTGGGAATCGCAATTTTAGCGTCTGCTGTATAGTAATGCCTGTTATAATATGAATTCTAGCTTTAGTAATGCATTATTTACATCCAACCAGCGAATTAAAATGTTATAATGGATGTAGGCCTACTCAAGGTTGATATTAGTCTAGACAAGTGTTAAAGATGTATGTTCTGTCATAACTAATATTGTAATGTTCCAATTTATTTCCTCTCTTAAAGGCCATCTGTATATTATTTCATGTTCAATGACAATAAAATTTACATATTTATAAGCTGGTGCCGTATAAGGGAAACAAAATGAGCCGTAATACCAATTACGTACTTACCGACCAATAAGTTTTTTATCTAATACACTCGTTTCGTACTTCTTTTTATAATTTAAACCACTTGTACTCATTTAGTGAAAATTATACGTCTAGGCGTCTAGGGTTTTAAAAATAGCTACCGTATGACTGATTTTGATAATCTATTTATTGACCATGCACTATAACTGACACTAGATATTGTACACTTGATGGATGATTGGTGCAGTAATTAATAATATAGATCTAATACATTTGACACAACCTACACTAAATTAATGAATTATTGTCCATCTTGGTTGGACTAATATTCTATCGTTTGCCGGACTTTATTTTCGTTTATATTGTAGAAACAGTAATCACGGAATGGTTCAATTTAGCGAGGTGATTGTTGAAAACAAAATTGCTGGTCCCATGTAAATATTGTCTGCATTTGTAAAAGGATAGAAACAAAAGAAAACCTAGGCACTATTCCCAATAGAGAAGAAAATGTTCTCAAGCTACAATCATCTTCATCAGCAGAATAACTTCATGTGTGACATGTCCAGAAACAGCCTTGGAATTTCTATATACAGTTATTTCACAGGCCTCACATATTTAGTCAGACTAATACTTTATACTATGCACTTTAATGCGGCTGGTGCCGGATTAATGATACAGTAGTTGATCTTGAGGTTGTATCACACCAACCACCAATGGGGTAGGTGTTGCCCGGTGGATTTGATCTTCAGCTGTAGCTTCACCTACATATAAAATAGAAAAAATAGGTTTCTCAAGGAGCATTCCCTTAACCAAAAATCATATGGCGATTTAAATATGTTGCTCTATTTTATAACACATCTTAAGATATTCATATCTATTCGGATTAAACAGTTTGTTGTCATTTATTGAAATCTATTTAGTGTCAAGAATTTGAAACCATACCATAATATACATTAATGCACTATTTAACACTCGATAGTTTAACATCATCTCTGGTCGTTAAATTCTGTGGTAAGGAAAATATTCAAATACTCTGATTTCGCTTCATTATTTCGCTGATTTTTGATTTCGCCGATTATTTGACAAACTGTAAATTGGCCTACAAAAATGAAAGACTTGTATCAATGATTTTCGTGGCAGGTGGTGCAATGAAATCTCAGTGCTTCACTGAATGTGTGTTTGGCTCTCCACTGTATTAGCAGTGTGCTGACTTAGTGCACTCAATGGTTGTGAAATATCTCATATACAAACAACAAACTGAAGAAAGTAAGTCCACAATCCGCCTCGTCCTTCACAAATGTAAACATAGTAACGGGAGCAGTCTGCAAACCACTGTCCGCACTCCGAGCTTGGCTTGGCACCGTGCACCATATACCTAACAACTGACACAGACTCACGTAAATAAAGTTACAATTATGTAAATAGACTCTGTAACCTTGATAGTACCTGGATAATACCGGTTTTAGCTGGTTCTCACTGGTTAACGGACTTTCTCTCACTTCCTGGTTGGTCCGATCATCGACAGTTATTCGCCTGCCGATCTCGGTATAATATTTCAATTAAGCACTAAGGAGCTAGTTTTGTTGAGCGTGGGATTTTCATTGGTTCTGAGTGTATCCACGTGGGAGGGAAAGTAAATAGTCAAGATTATACAGTATCTTGAAGGGGTTGTTGGTCCGCACGCAGTTGTCAAAATGAGAGGCGACGGAATGTGGTTCAATTTTCATAGAATCCTTTAGGAATTATATAAATTGATTCGGTGGCTCAGTTGGTGCCACCACGGACTTCGAACCCAAAGCAGAAATGTCGTGGGTTTGGTTCCTGGTACCTGCCACTACCTTGTATCAGTGCAGTTCACGCTAGTACTGGACCGGCTCACACCTTGCTTTCCACGCGCATCCCTCTGTGGCCCAATTGGACGGACACATGCGAGGCAAAAGAAGCCGCCAACTCCTTAAAAAAGAAAAAAATCCATACGATATCCATCGCACCATTTTAGTGTGGCTTGTCACAGCATAAAGGTATTTTTGAACTTAACTGTGACTGTGACTCAAACTGAACTATACACTAAAATATAACATTTATAAGTTTTATTTACAACTCACACTATTAAACCAACTTATTGATTTTATTGTTGATTCCGAATGAAACTAGAGGGAATATTTACGAGGTGGGGAAGATTGTCCACATTTATATGACTGAACATACAGCATTTTCCCTCAAAGGCGGGAGCACCTTCCCTACAATAGGCCCACACCTTGGATGACCTTTAGATAACAGTCTAATTGTTCGGGTCCTTGTAATTGTTATTGTTGTTGTTAGTTAACAATTTGTAGCTGTCACCACACGATAGATACTCGCCGTCAAGCTAGATAAAGAATCGCAGCGGAAACAGTTACGTAGAAGCCTGTTGTCACGTGTAATTTTGTTATGAAACTAAAACACATTGTTGTACATTTTGTATCCATACGACTGTCTTAACGTGTCAGTTTTATTTAAAGTTTAAAGCTAGTTCTTAAAATTATCACTATAAATCGTCATGAAAGTTTTACTAGGAAGTCACCAAATACTTATTCCATACCACTATGTCCTTATGTTACTTATGTCCTTATGTCACTAAGGTTATCGCTGGTGTTTTGAATATACGGGATTCGTGTATTGAAACTTTACTTGACAACTCAAGTCTAGCCTCGTTTTGAAAATATTCATAGTTATAAACAAATAGTAATAATGGTTTTAAAAATCAAACCAATGACGAGCATGTGTAAAATTAAATTCGAATGGCCTACATATTTTTCTACCACTATGTGACAGAACAAATTATCAGTTTGTGATTATGATCTAAACTCCAGAAAGAATTATTCAGTAATGTATATCACATGATCAATATTCCAGCAGTCCTTGGACGTATCCTCCTAATTCCTTCACGGTTCCCTTGCCAAAAGACCCTGTTCAAGATCGTATCGCAGTTGACGAAGGCTCTCGATAGCCATCCAAGGCTCGGTCGTGGTCTGCTGCTGACATTTGCCAAGCTACAGTTCAGCTTGATACAGTCTGCGCAATACAGACTGATGTGCAGTTTCTGATTCAGGGTGGAACGCCTACTTATCCATCTTGTACGCAATCTTGCGGGAGGCGGCGCTTGAGAGTTCGCCAGTGAAGGGCTACTCTGGCAGATTGTGTAGTAGACCTCGTTAGAATATTTTCCTGGTACTCGTACGTGTTGCAACGAGGTCGGCATTGACCTTGCCGAAGGAGTCTATTAGCTTTGTGGTATTTCTGATTGAAAATTATTTTCAACGCTGTTACAATTTCCTGTAAATTCTTTGTTTTTGTTTTATCCTTGTGGCCCACAAATTCGTTCTGGTTATCGCCACTAATTACGAATTATTTGAAATTCATGCTAACCTGCATGAAATATTCATAAGATCGTTTAAAGTCATTATTGCTGTTCTTTCGCCTATCTGATGCACTAGTAGGTTCACCACCAAGTATGAAAAACTATATTAAATTGGCAGAGAGTTCAGATGTCCAATAAACTCATTAGCAGGACGAGTTATGTTCAAAAGCTCTATTCTCCTAATTAAAAAGGCAGAGATGTTCGAATACAGTATTCGGCAACCCTAGAACTAGAACTTGGAACTGAAGTACGCTACACCGTATACATTTTTTCAAGGCTGGAACGAACTAGATACATTAAACAAGAAAACAGAGTTGTAGATCCAAGAGGACCAAAGTCAACCTGAGTGTTCGAAGCCCCTCCTTGCTTTGTAAACATAGCAGGGCGTGTCCAGAGTGCGAGTGCAAGGACTAGGACGACGACCACGCGGTATGCGGATACACCAAGGCCTTCAGGATGGTTGATCACGTGATATCTCAGCTGGCAACGTCCATTCATCTGTCATTGTCTGTGATTCCGCTTATCTTCATGAGCGGCTTGAATACATTACCAGAACGTCAAACCTGTCTTGCGATGGATAACGGTCTGGCGTCTCAATCATCAACTGTTCTCGTTTGAGTCATTTGACATGTGTGCCAAACGGTCGATCCTATAAAACAATTGTTTTTGATCATTAAAAGAATCAGAGTAGTCAATTTTCCTATGAATTTTAGTTTACAAGAAAAGTAGTTTAGTTGATATTTAGTCTCATCAAGTAGGCATATAAATGATAGGCAACCTTTCAAGAACATAGTGAAAATTTCAAAGAGCTGTACGTGAGAATTTCACTCATTTAGGGAAGTTAATATTTTTTTTTATTTTTTGGTTGAGATCTCTGACTCATTTCTACGTTTTGACGTCTGATATTTTGTCACTTGGCAGAATCGTCTTGAACATCGTTTGTAATTGAGAAAGTCAAGTCTGCAGTTGGTGCGGGTGTGGTTCCAACTGCGCAAATCCCCGCCAATATTCGGTGCCAAAGCTTTCTTCTTTCGCAACAGCTGGTGTGCCAAGTCGGTGAAACTTGCGACTGAGACTGCGTTGATGATCTTCTCTGAACTGTGACTCGCGAACTTCCTTTGTCCCACAATGTTTATCGTCATTAATCACTTCAGTCTGTAGTACCCAGCGTGCCTCTTTGTTTCTTATTTCCCATCGCTCGGTCTGAATGAACGCCACAAAGGCCTCCGTCAATCCATCTTTGCTTGCAGAGACGTGCTGTTTAATTGCTCCGACAATGAGGTACTCAGGGTCAACCTCAAGGCTATAGCCCGTCCTGTTCCCACCCACACACTCCCACCATTGTGAATAAACAGAACTTACTTTGTAGATTCGTTGATAAGTTTGCAATTTTAAACTATAATTTTACCCGATTCCAGGAGGCCAATGTAAAATGCTATGTTTAGTTAGGTTTGTTATTCATTAAATGAAAGAGTACTAATATAGAATCAGATTCTGTTTGTAGCTACTGTCTAAGCAAACTTGCTATCTTCTACACAACCTTTGCAAATCGCTCATTTCCAAGCAAAGCACTAACAGTATATTTTCTTTTGTTTCAGCCAATTGGGAGTTGACCGAAGCCAATAAGATGGTAGCAAAATGTGACGATAAGTCGGGTGGGCTGAAGAGTCGAGGGAAGGGTATGAGTAGTGGCGAACTACCGGTTTAAAGTCACTTGGGGCACGTTTTCCCATAAGAAATAACATGGGATCATTTTTTGGCCACTAAAACCAAAAATCCTGATCTTTGTTTAAATATCCCTATATAATTGTCAAACCTTATTTCTTACTTATTCCCCATAAATATATTTGATATTAAGCTAAAAAAGCTATTTCTTACATTTATTGACCCTTACAAGTGTAAATGTAGAGTAGTGGCGAACCCACAATATGACCTCACTTCCGGCATTTTTTGGCCCAGAACTTTTAAAATTTTCGGCGAAAAAAATGTCAGAAGCCCCAGGAGCTTTTTTTGGCCACTTTTCTTAAGGACCCAGCTCTCGACCTATACACCCATATATAAATTTTTTACTTTTTTAATACTGAAAAACACGTCTGGAAATGGTGAGCTTTTTTTGACCACTTTTTTAAAAATCCAGCTCTCGACCAATACAAGCCTATATAAATGATCAATACCATTGTATAACTTCATTACTATTTCAAATCCACATCCATTCACAGGTATATTCTCAAAATCGATCGAGGTTTGTACGCGAACTCGTGCGCGCTCCCGGCTCACGGCGTGCTCCCTTGGACATCCTTAGTGGAAATCCATGAATTCTGGCTACTTGGGAACCCAAGCCATTTGACATATAATAAATCACCTTTTCTCCTAATAACCTTTTCTATCAAATACATGTCTTTATATTTGGTCTTTAACAATTCCTCTGTATAGAAGCCTCCCCTGATTATATTACCATTTTCATCTTTCAAGATATAAGTCACAGGCTTTGTATTCTTTACTTCTGCTATTGCAAATAGTTCCCCTGTCCAATTTGGAGTATAGCCTTTACTAAAAACATGTTTATACTTAGAAATCCTTACGCTATCGCCTACCTTATATCTTGGTTTTTTAACTTGCACTACTTTAGAAGTCAACCTCTCATGCACATATTTACTATTCTTAACATTCACTTGGTTAGGCTTCATTCCTATAGATCTATGCACTTTATTATTATATTTTCGAATTAACTTTGGAAGTAAATCCAACCATTTATAACTCCCCTGAGCACTAAATTCCCTATATAACCAATTCTTTAAAGTTCTCTGAAACCTCTCCACAATCGCAGCCTTAGTTGTAGAAAAAGTGTGATAGTGATTAATATTTAAGTTTTTCATTAGTTTGCTAAAATATTGATTAAAAAATTCTTTTCCATTGTCAGATTGAATGTTTTTAACCCCCTTTGGTAGAATGGTTTTAATGGCTTCTGTAACCACTAACCCTGTCTTATTTTTTAGTGGAGCAGCATAAGCTTTTTTAGAAAATATATCTATTAAAGTTAAAATATATTTATTGCCAGAATTCTCTCTAGCATAGTTTTGCATATCAATTAAATCTATTTGTACAGTTTCGTTTATACCTAATACTTTAAAAGACCTTCTAATGAAATTCTTTCTTGCAGGCTTATGAAGTTCGTATGCAATTTCATTCATTTTTTATAACATCATCCTTTCCTGTAACTCTAAATATATTACCATTAGCCCCAATCAATAGATTATCTTCCATTCTTTTAAATACATAGTTTTCTGGTATATATGGTCTATTATCTATATACTTAAATCCGCTCAAAGATGTAGGGTCGGCAACTAATAAATCAGGATTGTATTCCATCAAATTAAATTTTTTTCCTGCATATACAAATTTTGATCCATCATAATACATAGCTTGTGACATTAAACAAATATCATCTAAATATTCCCCCTTTGGCAGATTCCTTATAAATTGTTTTTTGGCATCCCAACATTTTTCTTTTTTATCAAAAGTTATAGTCTGTTCTTTTGTAACACAGTCAGTGTCATCAATGGCAGGTTTAACACATACTAACCTTTTATTATTAAAATCCCAATAGCCTGCTTCCATTTTTGGAACTTGTGAAACATTCACAGCATCTTTACTATCTGTACCTTCCATCAAATCGCTAAGTTTCTGTTTCTTAGCATTCCAAACACCATTCTCTGATTCCAAAAATTCATAATTATTATCGTCTTGTACAAATTTACCATCTTCTTTTCGTATTAAAGTCTGTTGTAAAGTGGGCACATCATTTAAACTTTCACCCTTTTCCACATTAGTAATTTTCCGTTTCTTAGCATTCCAAACACCATTCTCTGATTCTAAAAATTCATAATTTTTATTGTCTTGTACAAATTTACCATCTTCTTTTCGTATTAAAGTCTGTTGTAAAGTGGGCACATCATCTAAACTTTCACCCTTTTCCACATTAGTAATTTTCTGTTTTTTAGCATTCCAATTTTTATTCTTAGATTCTAAAAACTCATATTTAGTTTTACCTTGTAAAAAGACATCACCTTTTCTAGTTAATGTCTGACCCAAAGTTGATACATCATCTACAAACTCTCCATCTTTAACATTACCAATTTTACGGTTTAAACAATTCCAACTATCGTCTTGTAAATTCAAAGTAGGTTCACTACTAGCCCTGGGTTCTGCAGGCTTATTATATGGATTATATAAACGATAAAATTTATCTATAAACATATTTTTATTTAATAAATAATACCACTTTCTCTCAATTCCTCAATAATGGAATCTATTTCATTATCCACTCCTGAGTTACCGGCTTGGCGACTTAGCCAAAGAAGTCTTAACCTATCTACAAGCTCATTAGGATCATCCCAATAAATATAGTCAATTTTATTACCAGTCACTTGTCTCAAACCTTCACCAACAGATTTAAAAAGAGGTTTAATTATATTAAGATATTTAGTATGTCTATTACTTGAAATTGGTGCACCATCTTTGTAACTCTTTAAATGTCCATTTGTGGCTTCCAAAATCTCTTTATAATTTTGCAAATCAACCTGAGTATAATCCTCAGGTTCTTTTAAAGTTAACAACTGCCACAAGCCTTTTGTCCCCTTGTAGGTTTTATTTGCAACTGTGACATCATCATTGGCAATATCAACTTCCTTATTTCCAATAAAAAATTTATTTGCTTCTCGTCTAATACCATATGTAGTGTCTGTCATACTACTTTTACTGAGGTAATTTCCTAAATAGTCTGATGCTAAAAGACCAAAATCTAATTTCTGTGGAGTGGATTGCTGTAATGGTTGTAATGGTTGTAATCTTGGTATCATTGATATTCTAGATGGAGTCATTGGGAGTATCTCCATTTGAGGCCTCTCTGTTTTGCCAATAGCTGTGATTTTCTTTAATTCTTGTAATGGCTCTATTAAAGGTTGGAATGTTTGGAACCTCTCTTCAGCCTCTAGAAACTTGCCACGTTTTAAAGCTCTATATTTCTCTCGTATTTGATTTGCAGAGTCAACCAATTCTTGTTGAATGTTTTTCATCTTTTATTTACATTTTATTTATCTCATTTGACAAAGGATTGTACTCAAACACTTTATCATGTATTATCAAACAATATGCAGATGTATTTGCTGGCACATTTTCTGCAGTTTCAATCTCTAATTTAATATCAACAATTCCTTCCTTCACTGTTTCGTTCTGTCTAGAACAGTCTATTACAATTAGTGGATATTTCTTCATAAACTCAGCCCTACTAATCATAGGATCTGGGATAGTATTATAGTAAGTCTCTCTAAACCTCATAAACATCTCATAAGCTTTAGAGACATCTCCATTTTCAAAGTCAAGATTTAAATCACTATACGGATAATATTCAGAGTTTAGAAATACTTTGAGATTTTTTAATTTACAGTGATCAAATTCGTCAGTTCTTTTTCGTGCACTATTATCCCTAGCTGTTTGGAAACCAAATATAATATACCTAGGCTTCTCCAAACTGGAAGACGTCTTTACTGACCATGTATGTCTTGTAGTATTGGGATATGATGGAAGTTCATGCAACTCTAAACTTCTAAATGCAATTTGCAAATTTTTATTTTGCAATAACATCTTTTGTAATTGTAACTTCTCCCCATCTGATGGTATCACATGTGGCATGACCCATTGAATAGAGTTAAGTGTAATTTTGGGAATTGTATCAGCAGTGCCACTGGCTGGAGCACTCGTGGTTGTTAATATACAATTCAAATCATTTTTGGATCTTTTCAACACCAATTCTTGTTTGACATTTACTAATACCTTATTAAAATCCTCGAATACACCCATTAACAGCTCTAATGGCAAACAAGTACTAAACTTGCCACTTTTATGGAACTCTTTTAAATTCGTGTCAGAATCAAATGCCACATTTGACAATTTAGTTGTTTTATTGTAAGAGCTCAATATTTTCATAAGACTAGAAATTCCTGGGTTTCTTACAATATCTATTTCTTTACCTGCGACTTCATATCTAATTTCATCAAATAAGAATGCAAATGCATTATTTATAAAATGACCTTTATCATGATTTTCAATTTCTCCCTTAATATACAGATAACTCCTACATGGGAGAGTTAGCAAATCTTGATTATTAATACATATTCGAATTTCATCAGAATTATTTATTGCTAAAGTGTTATGGGGAACATAGGAGTGATTTGTAATTTTAACCACACTATCGTCGAATTGGGATTTCCCTGTAACATCTAGAAAATCTTCCATTTTTATTAATAGAAAATTTTAACTTTAGTCCTATTGATCGTAGGAACCTAGCATTTTGTATACTTATAGATAAATTCTTATAAATTCTCATATCTTTTTTATATGACAAGTAATTGTAGTTTCTTCTCCATTAAAGTCAATTGCCTTGTCATGCTGATCGGCAAATGTAATACTGACAACATCTAAACTTCTCTTATTTACAGGAAAATATATAATATTTCTTGGAACTTCAATAATTTTGTAGCCAGGAGGAGCTTCTGGATAAAAGCTATGTATGGTGTGTGATTTGTTTCCATTTAAATAGGACCCGTTTGCAATATTACATTTTACTCTAATCACATTTACATTATTAATGTTTATTTTATTTGTAGATTCAAACTGTACACCAGGAGTAGAAACACCTTTAAATCCTAATAAAATAGACCCTAAACATGGTTTTGTAAAATCAAACACGTGGCTAGAAAGTAATGTCGCTTTCATAGTTTTATTATTAGCTGTAAGGAAAAAGTCTGGGATTTGCTTTTGAATTTCCTTTGCAAGCTCAACCACCTCATATGTTCCTTCAGAAATTTCTATTGTAACTGGAGCATTGTGGTCATAATAGAAAACATCATCACCTTCTCTAATGGTTAATTTGTTGCCTTTAAGTTGATTTAATTTTGGAATAAGCCCTTTGAATAAAAGTTTGGATTTAGTATTAATTAATGCTTCTCCATTTTTATCTATTATAACTTTAAGTTTACCATTTTTAATAACTGGTTTAAATCAGCAACTGAGATCTCTCCTTTTGGTAATGTTATTTTCTCTACTTTGTAATATGTTAAAGTATTTAGAGGTTTTTTAACATTAAATATAGAATTATAACTTTGAAAATCTACTAATCCAATTACATAATCATCATTTAATTCAATGGGAGGAAAGAACACTGACTTTAGCTCTGGCTCTGTACCCGAAAATGTTATGGTAAATGAATCCATTTTTATAAAGAAATATTTTTTATGAATGATAAACATAAAATTCCACAAATAGAACTATTTAAATCTTGTATTTGATCGGTTGTATAGAATATTTTATATCCCTTAAAATATTTAATTACTTCTTTTGGAGGTTGGATTCCAAATGGGTCAAAATAAATTACAATATCTTTATTTTTACGATATGCTGTCCAATGTGTGCCAGATGAACTGTCTAAATTAACTATTCCGCACTCTTTTACTCTTGGTGTTAGATTTTTTAGCTCGTTTTTAGGTACACCCCCCTGAAGTGAGGCACGTCTTTTGCGGCCTCTAACAGCTGGTAGTTGTCCATCTTTTTTATTAAATATTAATCCCATTCCCATTTTTGCTTTTGCCTTCATCAAATTTGTCACTGCATAAGCAGCAGCTTTTTCAGCAAGACTTGCATCATTGGCTGTAACTCTAGTCCAAGCTAAGTCTGCTAATCTCATGTCTGCTTTGTTTCGAGCAGCGGTATCGGGATTATTCATGTAGAATATGTCATGCTCTTTACAATAAGAGTCTAGTTTATTTTTTGGAGGTACATTTTTGGCTAGATTCCCACGTATATTCGTTCCAGGTCCACAGTACCGATATGATGGTATGTGAAGTGGGAATGGAAGGTTATTTATAAGAGTATTCAATAACCCTCGACCCCTATAAGGCTTTAGGAATAAACCTTTGCCCTTTTTACATGTTTTCTTATTATTTTTTACCATTTTTATTATATAAAAAATGTCTTTTATTCAACAAAAACACAAATTTAAAATAGTACATACTAAGGAAAATATACCAAAGAAGTTGGGTCTTTTTCCTACCAATATTCGATGTGTTATTTGCGGTCCAAGTGGAAGTGGGAAGACGGTTGTAATTTATAACTTAATTGTAAGAAAGGAAGGATTAAAATTTACAAACTTATATTTAATATCTAAATCATTAGAACAAGAGAAATATAAAAAAATAATTGAAATATTTAGTTTGTGTGATGAAGTGAAATTACACACGTTTACTGACTGTGAAATCACACCAAATGATGTAAAATCACAGTCAGTTGTTGTATTTGATGATATAAATAGTCCAAATATTACACAATTTTTCTCAATGGGTCGACATAAAAATATTAACAGTTTTTACTTGTGTCAATCTTACAGCAAAGTACACAAACATTTACGTGATAATGTAAATTTCCTAATATTATTTAAACAAGATGATTTGAATTTAAAACATGTATATAACAATCATGTTGGTAATGATTTTTCATTTAACCAATTTAGAAATCTCTGTCATCAATGTTGGGATAAAACTAAATATGGCTTTTGTGTAATAGACAAAGAAAGGTTAAAGAATAATGGCAAATATAGATTTATGTTTGATCAATTTTATAATGACCAAGTGCAAGAGTATTGATACCATCTTCCAGAATAAACCTCTTGTCATCGTCAAAGGATAGTACTTTCTTATTCATGGTCAAGGTTTGAAGATGATGATTTGTAGATTTAATTCTTGTCACATTCTCATAGTAATCTTGCCCAGTTGCAAGGCAGTTCAAATAATGTTGATGTCTAAGGAGATGTTTAACAGTGGCACCATCAGCTCCTTTAGCTTTCTTCACCTCTAAAGCTTGCTTGTCTTCTTCATATAACCATTTTAGAGGAATGTAAGAATATAACTTTGGTCTTAAACCACAATATTCATACATAATATGACCATCTAATTCGTCTTTAAACTTGCCAGTGACTTTTTTATTTTTATCAGAGTATAAGAAATGGTCTTTACTATATCCAGAGGTATCAAAATAGTGCAAGTCACTTTCTATTTCCTTGTAAAAGTCCTCTGTAACTATAGAATACATTAAAGAATCTGTATCAGTCATAAGAAATCTTTTGTTCTTAAATTTTGACATATAATTATAGTGGAAATCATACATTATTACTTTACTAATATCCAAAATGGTCATTCCCAAATATATCGGCTTATTAAACTTTACAACTAATTTATTTAAATGTATAGCATGTAAATTGTTATCGAACTTTTTGCTACAGTCAAACCTTGGATTAGTGACATATTTTGTTAATAGTGACTCATCCTTGAGATATATATCACGAAACTTGCGTTGGTTCATAATTGTTCGACCAAAGAGACTATTATTTAACAATTTGTAAAAGTCTTTTTCAAAATCATTTTTAGCACATTTGCGTTTTTCAATATTAAAATTAATATAGGGTGCAAGCCATTTTGATCGTCTAAATTTTAAAATTCTATAGTATTTTGTAGCAACCAAACCTAATTCCTCATATTTTTGTAATGCTTTATAATGTAAAATATATTTAGTTTTGTCATTTAAATTAGGTATTAATTTGCCATTCATTTTCTCAGGTGCTAATGGATAGTCATTATGTAAATCATGTAAGCTTTTATCGTATTTTAAATCAACTTCTAAGATATATCCAAACTCATCATTTTGATTGTTTTTGTAGTCTATCTCATTCGTCCAACGAAATCCATCCACGGGTAGTGTCTCACACATAGCTGTGGAGTATAGCGAGTTACAATCTAAATATATTAATTACACACTTTCTTGATTGGGATCATAATGTTTGCCCATATATCTATTATTGGCTTTAGCGTAACGTGTAGAAATCATACTGACTCCTCCTCTGATTGCACTTTCTATGAACAAATGCATGTCAATATCTTGAAATAATTGTAATTTTATACCAGTCATTCTAAGACAAGCTTCCCATGTTAGTCCTGGAAGTGAATACATATGTACGGGGTCAAGTTTGTAATCCTTTAAACACAGGTCTCTAAATGTCTCAAAGACATCAGCCAGTAGCAATACATCTGTTTTAAGATATAAATCATGATATTCTTGTAAATTATTTATATTAAAATGGGTCCAGACATTTTTAGCATGTTCATATTCATTGGGAGAGATATGTTCTTTAGTTAAAGTACTGTAAAATTTTTCAATTGGAGGTAGAGACTCTGCAAACTTATCTGGTCCTGTCATATATTCATAGGGAAATACACCTTTGCGTTGTAGTAGTGGATTGTCTATGAATCTAAATGTATTTAAATTGGAAGCTAATTTGTATAATGGAAGGGACAGAAAGTTATAGGAATCTAAAAATACTAAATCATCAACAGAGAATGAAATGTACTTTTCCATATCTTTAGCTATGCAATTTAATTTACGATTAAACTTTCCCAAGTGTTGCATTATTAAATGTCCATCATAATTTTTCAAGTTATGGAAGAATACTGGTATTTTCTTTGTTACTTTATAGTTTAAATTACAATCATTGTGGGCAGCTCCACGGTATTGCCCAGAGGAATGGCAATGATCTCTCACCCTATCAAAATATAGGGGCTTTTCACAAATATGACAATGCGTTGAGTTTTTAAAAGATACCTCTTGCTCAGGAGTCATTACTAGGGGAATGTATATTGACATTTGACGTTTAATGAAGTCATAAGTCTCAAACAACCTTTTGAAAACACATCCATAACATTTGCACCACTATATAACTCTTCAGAAATAATCTTAGAATCTCTCACAACAACAAATGCAAATCCAGATGGAGTATGCTTGTTAGAGTTTATAAAGCATTCAAAATCTGCATAAATCACAAATGGAGCTTTAAGTTGATATTTATAATTTTTAAATTGTAATGTATCTTGTTTAGACATTTCCACTCGTTGAGCATCAAAATTTTTACAATATGTTATGTGACGTTCTAATATATCATTAGTGTAAAAATGTTGTAAACACAACTTACAAAAATGCTTCTTATGGTCATCTTTTGTAGAGTGGAACATTAACTTATCAAAATCACGAATTAAACAGTAATGTGATTTACGACCTTCTTGTAATAACAATAGATCTACATGAGTATCACTATTTAGTTTGGTTGTTCTTAATGGATATATGAATTTCTGGTCTTCAACCCCAAATACATTAACACTTATATTATTTTGTCTTTCAAATTGATCTATATCAGATATTTTTACGGGATACTTTATGTTTGTCATATTTAACTGACTTTCATGTTGTAGATAATTAGAGACCCTTTCAGCATTTTCATTGATACAATTCCTTGGATGTAAAGCTGCTAAAATTGACCAAAGGAAGCATTTATTATCAGCATTTTTTATATTTAAAACTGCATGTTTTGATTGAATAGTTTTTGGTGTGGGAATATATGACTTTGGAGTTAAGGGCTTGTACTTGTAAACATGCAACTGCCAATACTTAGTATAGTCATATATCCATCCACTACCTTGGGCTTGGTATTTGTGTATAGAAGCATCAATCTTTAAAAGTGCATTTTCAATTTGAGACTTTAAATCTCTCTTCTCAATAGTTAAGGTAGTAAGGCTTCTAAAATCTGCAATACATTCTTTTTCATTAACTAATTTTCCATTTTGATCCATTGAATATTTTATAAATTTGATTCTCCTAACTAAAGTCCATTTTATTGGCAGAGGACAAGACTTCAGAGTACTTTCAAGGTCAGCTCTAATCGATTCACCAACAAATTTTATCATTGTGTATGGACATTTCATGCAAGAATTGGCATGTCTTTTAAAATGTCCAACAACATTTCTTTTACAAAAATTACAACTCTTGTGTCTTTGTAATACATGCGACTTTAGAGCCACATTATTATCACAGATTAAATTGCAAACCTTGCACAGTTTCACCTTCATTTGATGAATTACCTTGTAGTGGCGAAACAGGTTACTTTTGGTGGAGAGCGACACGGAGCAGTGTTGACAGGTGGGCCTCATGGTCCAGAATGAAATATCACCCGAATGTCACTTCTATTTATAGACTTTTCAAAATTTCAAAATTTTTTAACCAGAAATTGTGAAATTTTCAAAATTTTCAGCTAGAAATTAAAAAAAATTTAAACAATTTAACTAGAAATTACTTCAACAGGAGGTCACCCACCCAAGGCTTAATCAAGAGCTACCACTAGATTCGAGAAAACCGACCATGAGTCGGGAGCGAGAAGCCTAACCATAGGTCGGGAGCACGCATACATCATGAGCCGGAGCGCGCACGAGTTCGCGTACAAACCTCGATCGATTTTGAGAATATACATGTGAATGGATGTGGATTTGAAATAGTAATAGAGTTGTACAATGGTATTGATCATTTATATAGGCTTGTATTGGTCGAGAGCTGGATTTTTAAAAAAGTGGTCAAAAAAAAGCTCACCATTTCCAGACGTGTTTTTCAGTATTAAAAAAGTAAAAAATTTATATATGGGTGTATAGGTCGAGAGCTGGGTCCTTAAGAAAAGTGGCCAAAAAAAGCTCCTGGGGCTTCGGACATTTTTTTCGCCGAAAATTTTAAAAGTTCTGGGCCAAAAAATGCCGGAAGTGAGGTCATATTGTGGGTTCGCCACTACTCTACATTTACACTTGTAAGGGTCAATAAATGTAAGAAATAGCTTTTTTAGCTTAATATCAAATATATTTATGGGGAATAAGTAAGAAATAAGGTTTGACAATTATATAGGGATATTTAAACAAAGATCAGGATTTTTGGTTTTAGTGGCCAAAAAATGATCCCATGTTATTTCTTATGGGAAAACGTGCCCCAAGTGACTTTAAACCGGTAGTTCGCCACTACTGGTATGGACGACAACGATGTCGCCGTCATCTCAGTGGGCGGAGGATACGCCAACGAGGCGTTCAAAGACGACGGCGACGCTGGACAGAACTTCAGCAAGCCTCCGCCACAAGCGATGCCCACAGACGACCTACCCAAGGGCAAGGTCAAACTGTCCAGGGCGGAGAAGTGGAGGATCCTGAAGAACGTGGCTGCTGTCAGTTTATCATTTATGGTACAGTTCACGGCGTTCCAAGGCACGGCGAACCTCCAGAGCAGCATCAACGCCAAGGAGGGTCTAGGGACAGTCTCTCTGTCGGCGATCTACGCGGCTCTCGTAGTCTCGTGCATCTTTGTGCCTACATTCCTCATCAAGAGACTCACAGTCAAGTGGACGCTTTGTCTTTCCCTGTTGTGTTACGCTCCCTACATCGCCTCTCAGTTCTACCCTAGGTTCTACACCCTCGTACCCGCGGGTGTCCTGCTGGGTCTGGGTGCTGCACCCATGTGGGCGGCTAAAGCCACCTACCTCACCCAAGTAGCCGGTGTCTACGCTAAACTCACCGACCAGACCGTGGACGGCATCGTCGTCAGATTCTTCGGATTCTTCTTCCTCGCTTGGCAAACCGCTGAGCTCTGGGGCAACCTCATCTCCTCTCTCGGTAAGTTTCACACAATTCAGACAAATCGTCGAAGCAATATTCTAAGACTCTTTAAGCTTATTCTTTTGGAGGAAAAATCAAATCATTTTGCGAAACCAAAAACAAATCATACAAATTTTGGACAGTGACAACAAAGTCGTGTATACAAATTAACTTCTTTTAGTTAACCTCCATTATGTTAACCTCTTTATTTTACAAACTTTTGAACCATTATAGTTGCAGCGAACATCTCCTATGTACAACATCTGTAATGTTTGTCTTAAATATGAAACACATTTTGGCTGTTCCACTAAACACCAATAGGCCCAACAGACTAATATACTCATATAGGGCCTACAAGACTAATAATAAAATATTAAATAAACTTATTTTTAGCTTACACATAGTATTCCAACAAATTTGATACCTGATATAATGTGCTGCCTTGTGATATTAAACGTTCGACCTTGATGTGGTGATAGAGGACGTGACTTATCACTAGTAACAGTTAAATAGAACAAAGCAGCGACGCTTGCACTGCTAAAACTTGACAAAATACTAATTGCCCCTTATTTTACAAGCTTATTCATGATCAATAGTCAAACGTTTGAGACTTGATTTACAACTAACTGTACAGTTTCTCTGTATCACCATAGTGTTCCAATAAGTAGTAATTATTTTACGGTTGTAGTTTTTTTTTTCAAAACACTTTTTTGTTCTAGATACGATAAATTACAATAGTCATGTTTCATGATAAAAATCAAATAAGGTTGTTATATAAGAATATTGAGTCACCCCTAAGCGTTGTAAAATGGGACTTTAAAACAATCCTACTACTCCTATAATACTAGTAAATATTATCTGTGGATGTTTTATTCATGCAAATTTGTTTATGAAAATGATTAAAAGTCCCTTATTGACCAACAAAACTAGCGTTATCTACGTTAATTCTAATACTCCAAAGAAATTGGTACCTACTCGTAAGCAGCGACCTCACAGATTTCCCCTATTTCATTTACATCACGTTTACACATTATCCACAGAAATCTCTACAAACATTTCAATGCCGCCAAATAGTCGCACAAAGTCACAATGTGATCGTGACAATTGCAAAGTGTGAAGCAAAACTCGACCTTGCTCCTACAATTCTCATCACCTGAGTGGCGTTAGAGCGGAACGGTGATAGTGCACGCGTGTGTGTGCGTGTGGTTGTTTATAGGTAACCTTGACACCAGATCTAGTGACACCGCTACCGTTACCTAGCTTCTAGCTTATAGCTTTGTATCTTCCTCGTAACTTCCTACATTTATTTCTACTCCTTTCCCTTTGCTTTTTATTCTGGTTCGTATTAAATTTCTCTTTCGTTGCGCCTCTGTTCATGTATCTCACCTGTACGATATTCTAAAGATCTCTCATTTTTTACTGCATAGCATTCTTCCTTACATCCTCTTTGCCATCATGTTTGCAATTCTTTATACTCTAAAAGTTGATTTGCCAAACCAAACATAGCGTAACTACGGTGAACATCAATTAACTTTATAATCAGGTTTTTGTAGACTTGAAACAAGGTACAATTGTGTACGAGTGAATGCGACCTATACTATCTATCTCTGTGCATTACAACAAAAAACTTTGTAAGAATTAAGGTTTTGGTTTAGAAAAATTTCAACTACTCTCATTGAAGAACATATCTATGTTATGTTACCCCACCATTAATAGTAATATTATTTCATTAGTTTATTATAAACCCTAACTAGATAAGTAAGCGCAGTCTTATACGGGTGATATTTTCGCCCGTAGTTCAAAATTGAAGTTATTTTTAACACATCTAAATCACTTATCTTCCAACCT
The DNA here is from genome assembly GCF_028750875.1 of Macrosteles quadrilineatus. Taxonomy (NCBI): domain Eukaryota; kingdom Metazoa; phylum Arthropoda; class Insecta; order Hemiptera; family Cicadellidae; genus Macrosteles; species Macrosteles quadrilineatus. Next base: position 14,017,309 of record NW_026542598.1, on the reverse strand, counting down.
GCGCAAGCATACGATAAGAACCATTTGCGTATGCGTTACAAATGCAATGTTATCAAAGACATGACAGTATATTGCATAACTAAAGTTTGATTTAAAGTATGAAAACGTAAGTTTCGTAACGAGACCCTGAGGTGTCAAGCCATCCCATACACTGCGGGGACAACTGCTGATAATGTCAGTGCAGTAGCCTGTAGCGCCCACTAAACAGTTGCATAATATTGACAAATCAAAAACCATAACACTCAAAGCCCAATCGTCCAATGTGAGAAATATACATACTGACTTGTTCTAAAGTAGTAGCACTAATGAGTTACACGGTGAATATTTTCCCAGTTTTTACAAGTTAATAGTTCAAGAGATTTGTTCAACTGCTTCATTATAATGCAAGTTTATAATGCAAAAGAACAAAGTTCAGTTAGGCCACCATTGGAGTAAGCTGCTTCAAAACATTTCCGTAAACTAATCTGAGAGAGCACAACCCAAACGTTACATTCTTGTTAACTATCACATATTTTACGTCCCTGAAAACTAAAGTATCATGGATATAGACCTAAAAGAGGTAATAGAACAGTAACAGTAGCACATTGCACACTAGCTTAAAATCTCTCATTCAACCATGTTATCTCAGGGAAATAGCTTGATTTCAGTCAGCTGGTCCACAAAAAAGGGATCTCTACTTTGGTATCTAAAGTCAACGGTTTTACTCACAACTAACTTTCAAACAAAACACACTAGTTGGTTGCAGTTACATAATGTACTGAAAAGGAAATCCACCTTTCTCTCGGTTTGTCCGACTCAAATAACGTGATATTTGGACTTTGGTTCATTCAGAAACATAGTTACCTGGTCTTTAACACCTTACACAATTTAATAGATAACCTTGTTGCTAACACTGAATATTTAACGTGCAAATTATAATAACATGAAGTATGAAAAAAGAGTAATTATTTTTTGCTCCTTTTCTCACAAAACGAAAACTGAATTCTCTAGGAAGAACACTCACATCCTTCCAAATGCTACAGTTTTCAAACTTGAAGTACTGTAGTTTAATTTATGTTTCTTCTTCAGTTTTTTCATCCGGCGCCCACGGAGGAGCTTCACATGGCAACGCCACCATCCACACCGAGGCCTCCCTCAGGCATTGCGGCGCAAACTTCTGCACCAATCTCGGAGGCAACGCTAACATTCAGAGACCTCCAGACTCCGAGATCTTCACCATCAGCTCCATCTACCTGGCGTGCATCTTCGTCGCCAGCGCCATGGTCGCCCTCTTTGTCGACCCGCTCTCCAGGTATGTCTGGGGTAAAGTTAGCTGGTGGTTGAATTTACCCACAAAAGTGCACTCTTCCAATAACGATCTATCTTTATTTTGGTAGAAGTCTTAGATTGAAGGAAGAGAATATTGATGATGTATTGTTTCCAGAAATTCGTCTCGTAGAAAGTTAATACTATGAAATGCAATGACTAAGTTGATCAGAAAAGACTATGTGGTAGAGTATAAAAGACTACGCGGTGTATTCCTGTCTATTTACATAGGTAACGATGTACCTAATAAAATCGGCTCAGTCTCACGTACAAGAAGTTATTTTAGTTACCTATTCTATGCCTCTCTGTGAGTTTTACCAACCTACATTATTTTCAAGACACCCTAGAAGATGTAAAAGTAGCAAAATGAATTATATTGGAGTTTGTTGTTATACTCTTGTCACTCAATTGTCTTTTCCTCTTTCCTTTCCTTGTCGTAATATTAGGGTATTCCTTGAGATTAAGTTGCAGACACAACAATAATTCTGCTCATCATCCGTCATGTTTCAATTACTTCTTCTCGTCCATCATTAAAGATAACACTCGCTGGCCGTGACCTAGTCAATTCTATCTCGATGGGTTTTCTTCTATTCAACAAGGTTCCTAAAGACAAGGAAACGTGTTTTTCTTTTTCCTTGTTCATTTTTACTTATTTGTAGGGACAAATAACATAACTAACATAACACAAATAACAGTTATGTGATATAATGTATCTAAAGATGCCTCCTTTATGAGGGACATTTTAATGTACATGACACTGGTTAGTGAAACAGTTGTATCAAGTCCAGTATACCACTTCCTGAACATGTTTAGCGGTGCGTTAAACTAAAAGTGTTTTTCCTAATATTTAATTCGTCCAAGCTTTCTGAAAATACATTTGTACTCAAATCAAAGCAAGATTGTTGCGGGTTCTAGGAGAGGTGTTGAGTGAAAGGTGCAATCATTGCTCTGTGGGGTGTTTTAGTATAAATTGCAAGTCGTGATTCTTTTCTATGTTATTCCCCGCGGTTGGTAACGCTGGTGTCATGGCCCTAGTCTGCACGTTCCTCGTCTACTACACTACATTTACAGGGTGTCCAAGGTCAATTTGGCACGACCACGCAATGTATTTCAGTGATAACGTAGTCGAGAAAGAGGTGTTAACATGTTTAAGTCATGGCTGTTGCTTTGTGAAATTTATGAGGGAAGTGTTTGTTGCATCTATTTAGCAGTAGAGAAGCATAGAGAAGTAAAACGAACGTAAATTGAAATTAAAATACTATGAATTTAATTACTTAATGTTGTGTCGAATTCTATCCCTCAGAGTTCCTACCGTTGGACACCCTTTTATTGAAAAATACCCGGCATATAACTTCAAAGAAACGTTAAACTATTGTAATTTGGTAATATTACAGAGCATGTCAAGTATTAGAGAAGCAGGATTTGGTTTTTGTTTTACAATTGACATCCTTTTTCAGATGAGATATGGATCACACCCTAAAGCATTTTGATTTTCAAACCGTATCAGTTCAACTTTTGTATTTTCATCTCCGTGCTACTGTTAGACACCTGTGTTAGATAACCCATGTTTACTGTCTCTTGCTCTATTGTGACCCAGTTTCAAGCGCTTTTGTAATATACGTATTTTCATTTCTAGTGGCATTACTATATTCTAGTGTAGGTATATGAAACACCTCCTATACTTTACCACAGTAGACCAGTAATGTTTCTGCTTTACATGAATTGGAATTCTTTATTTTCCTTCCTGGATACAACCTCTTCTCTGGTTGCCCCACTTCCACCGCCTCCCCCATGTCTCTGTCCCTGGACGACTCTCTGCCTCCTCTCACCCTATAGCCGTGCTTGCAGGTACCAGGATTACCTCAGTCAGGACCCCAACACTCCTGTTACTGTCAACACGACGGACGACACGTCAGTACTCGCCAACCCTCCTGTAGGGTAACCCCGCTAGTGCCGTGCGGTGGCGGATCCCTTCCAACCACTTGGAAAAGAGCTTTATGTTTTATAAAATCAGCACATTCATTCAAATTATACTCTATTAGTAAACTTAGATAGGTGGAAAGTAGGTCATCATCTATAAACCAAGGTTAAATGAAAATCCTTAGTTCCATCCGGTCCTAAGTTCTCCTCAATAAATATTGAGGAGAACTAAGGACCGTATGGTCCTTTCATACAGTTGACCTCTTTAAACCTCTTTCAGTTAACCTCAGTCAAGTCACCATCAGGTTCGATCTTTAGCAAAGTCACTAAGTTTTGATAATCCTAGACTGGACCCATCTTTCCTATCAACAAATTCCTTATATCGAGTTCTCGATCAATATAGCTTTTACTCCTGTATACTGAATTAGACATCCTATCTACATTCTGCCATAGATAAAACATACTCCCTTACTGTGTTGCTTATGATACAGCTGTGGCAAATGTTTACTCAAATATTACTTAGTTGAAAAAATATATACCTAACAAATATATCTAACTAGATTTAGATTTTCTTCCTTATCTGATAAATGAGATACAGCAGTTGGTGTGACTTGAAATGTGGTAGTTTTTGGTTTAAAAGTTGTGTATTCGACGGTAATTGACAACAGCACACGCTGTCAATAGCTCAATTAAACTCCTCTATTAATTTTTATTCTGAAACTGGTCTTTGCTGTCCAGTGTGTTGGTGTTACTCAAAAAACTAATTTAATCCAAAAAAGATTAAAATTCATAAACGCTCTTTTCCAAGAGGTTTGGCTGTAAATATCTGAGCTCAGCTTTTCTACCTACATACTACACGTCCTCAAACTCTTCTGATATTGCCCAACTTAGGGTTCGTTGATTCTGCTTTAACGTTGATACTTTTCCTGACTGACAGTAACTATTTTATAATTAAAACTCCATACAGCACATTATATACCCTACACTATGTTTGAGGCATTTGGCCTACTATCTCTTGGACTCTTCAAGGAAATATCAATAAATTGAATGTAAAATACCTATACCACATTTTAAAAGCACATAAAACTACAAAATATGTTGTTGTCAAAGTCCCCACAACATGAAGATACAAAACATGTATTCAGGTGAAGGAAAAAGCGTTCAATTTTATTTTTTTATTTTTTTGTGTGTCTAACGTGTGTATGAAGTTGTTTGGTTTTTGCAGTTTTAAAAATTGCATTGAAGATATTCTGGCTTTTTTGTTTGGACTTGTTTGTGTGTTTTTACAACTAAACAGTTGTGTGTGAAGTTTTGTTTATCTAATTTATTCTCTCTCTAGCCATTAATAACAGTGCTATTGTACCATAACTGATTGATTATATTTTAACCTTGACCTCAGGTCCCACAGCCTAACAAAATATAACAAACGGACTTTGCTAAAATTATATACTAGATTCAGGTATTGGATTTGTAAGATACTCCAGAGTGAAAAGTCCTAACTAAGAGAACGGTACCCCAGAGTGTCGCGTGTAAGGTTATGCCTAACGAACATATTGTCAGACTAAGTACCTTATATCTGCTACTTACTTGTGGCCAACTCACGCTCGTTAAGTTCCGGAACTGATGAGAGCAGAATATATTGAGTGTTCTCTGAAGGTTATTCCAGAAGGCAGAGAGACAGCGTGTCATATTTATATTCGAATAGTTAGAACCATTTTCATACCTATTGACCATTCTAACATAGCAGTATATACCAATACGAATTGGTACTAAAAAGCAATAACTGACACTGAGCGTTCTCTAGTAAAAAAAGGTAATCTCATGTATTTTAATTTTTACCCAACTTTTACTATAAATTTTACAATATACTACAACTAAGCGTTAATAACAATAAGAAATGTCAACATTTGATTCAGAACATATGAAACTTTAAGTTTTGGCGTTATTAATCTTTGCACCAAATGTCAATACTCTACAAAAAGCTGCAATTAAATTAAAAAATAGTTTAGTGAAAACAAAATGGCGGCTGTATAAGTAGTTTTTGAGTTTTAAAAATTGTTAACGTGATATTTAAGTTGGTCTTTTTTGATTCAGGAATCATACCTCTAAAGGTCGGCAGAGAGTTCAGGGACACCCTGTATATCAGTATTTTACTTTCCGGCTTAATTTTTGAACTATGTTATATCATTGAGTATACACTATAAGAGTTGTCACATTATGCTATTAGTTGTTACCGATTTTGGCGACGTAGTTCGGGTCGCTGATGCTTGGGTCGCGGTAGTCTGTCGGTAGGGCAGTGCGCCTCAGAGGACCTTTTTATCATTTAGTATAAAAAAAATTATTATAAAACAACAAAGCTAGAAACAAACAAACGAATTTCATCAACAAAAATGACATTTTACAACCTACAATATAAGCAATAATAACAAAAACAACCAAACTGCGTTACCGGCAAGCCCAAGGTGGAGTAGTTCGGACCTCTGACGCTACTCTGTAACTGCTCAGGTAACGATAACCTCCATTGAGTGGCTACTCTAGTATGTGTACATACTCAATGGTTATATTGTAATCTTCAACGTAAAAACATTGCAATATTTGTATACCTCCGCCACCTGTGTAATTGTTGGTTGTCACCCAATGTCACCGGCGGGTGATGGCCGCAGGTTGTTGCACTGGACATCAGCGATCAGCTGATTACGACCCTCGCGTGCTGCGTGCTGCGGGTCGCGGAGTTCGCAGAACCCAGCCCATAATTAATCCGGAGTGATCTGCAACCTGTTATTACGACCATGGGGCGGGAGTGGCCCGACTGCTGCTTCATTATACCACATGCGCCGCTACCTCAGGGAGTGGCCACCAGTGAGGCTGAGGTTGTGTGTATTTTGGAGATTGGAAATATCACATATGTTTTCATTATTGTATGAATATTGACCAGTAGGCCTATTATAGGAGGGTGGATTTGTGTTCTTCCTATTCAAAGTGTCAAAATTTGATTACGAGTACGCTAACTTTGCCATGACATTGGTGGGCACTAGGGAACCTGTGAAACTTCAATCAAGAAGGCTTAAACTTTTGATTCTTCAACCTTACAAAAAAAACAGGAAAATGATGGATCTCTCTTGACTTATAATATCTAATAATTTGACAAAAGTATGCCAATTTATGTTTTTTTTATCTCGTCGTGTCTTTGGGATCATCTGGGGGTTCAATCAATGAAACATCACCTAAAAACTTTCTTTTATTCGCCTAAATAATGAAACTGGAAACAGATATGTAAAGGATATAAACATGAACATAGGAGCACACAGAGTTTGTTTTCGTGGTATTCTTTAGAATTAGGTCATGGTATTTTTGTCAGAATACAGAACAACGATGATAACTCGGGTGGACCGATGCTTCTGGGATTTTATACTGTTTCTGTTAAAAACCTAAACAAACCAATTCAACTAGGTGATCTTAAAGAGGGGCTAAATTACCGAAATTGCGACCTAAACCAAACAATAGTTGACATCTGTCTTTTTTGTGTGTTATTAAAATGTTTTTGAGGAAAAGTTTTATCATAAAGACCCTTAAACCCTGCAAGACGTATTGCAACTATTGTTACTACCTGACAATTGTTTGACTTTAAAGAAAAACTTAGTTTTTAGAAAACCCTTAACTCTAACTTTGTCCCATACTGTCTGGTGACTGAAGTGTTTTAAAACTTCCTTGCTGGTCATTCCACAAACATTACCTGGACTGCACCTCACGTATCGACCCGTATCGCATGTTTGCTACTGTTTCCCTGTCATTTTAGGCCGAACTGAAGCATGACTCACCTGAGCGGCGAGCGGCGTTTTCGCGAAAATCGGTTTTGACTAGGAACCATGAGCGAACCGCCGCTCGCCGCTCAGACGTATCGTGGCCACCCTCAACAAATTTACACGCAACTAAATGAGACCCGATGCCAGAACGGCGACGCTCATGCCGCTCGCCGCTCGTATCGTACCCGGGGCCTTATTGGAAGTAGATTTATCGGTTTGGTCGGTACGCAAGTACCATAAAAATCCGGTGATTACTTAAACTAAAATTCCTATTGTTACAAACTATATATTTTCAACTACCTGATGGAATGGAATTTTTTGATTGAATATAAACCAACACAAAGATACTCATTAATAAATGTTATCCCTTATACTGATGGCAAATAATAAATTTTGTTGTATTACAAATTTCGTTGCTAACATTTACAACAGTTGAGATTACAATCGTTCCTGTAAACTGATGACGTTATTTTAACTCTCGCAATCACAGATTTGTCATATTATTTCAACGACCTCAATTGCGACGCTTTGCGCAAAACCTGACGGGTCCCAGTTATATTAATTAACTATAATAACTATTTGATAAAATCATTCCCAGTAGGAGGTGACTCGCGAAATGTGGTGTTGAATGACAGCGACGTGCGAAGTATAGGCTGCCAAATGTGCCACAGATATTCGATTAAGGAAGGTCGGTACAAGGACCACTTACCTCGAGCAGCTGACAGTCATGCATAGAGAATAATGTTCTCTGTTCCATAGAGTAATATTTTGTTCGGCGCGAATGTTCGTGTTCAACATAAGGTCTTTGTACTTAGCAAACAACTAGGGAGGGCACTTTTATCATGATTGTTGGAATGTTTGTGTAAAGATCGTTATCTTTTTGGAGATTTTCTAACTAAGAAAGGGAGAATGCATTTAGTATTTGCTTGGGAAAGACAATTTCAAAATTCGGTGAAACAAAATTTATAATTGGGTGTTTCCCTGTTTCATCTGCTCGATACATTGAAAATAACAGCCAAAACAATAACAATTTGCAAAATTGAATCTTTCAAAGTTGGTTTTGTGTTATTGTATTATATTCAAAAAACGCTATGGATACAACCTACTACGTTTGCAAGATCCTTAATACGTCTAGGTGCATTTCCCAAGAACATATTTTTCATTAAAAAGTGAAGGGGCTTTTGTCCAAAGATTCGGAATCAACCGTTTGACGGATTTTTACTAGCCGACTTTAAAATTTCCAAGTTTTTGTAGTGCAGAAGTTAAATAGAATATTTTAATCTACTTATTGAAAGGCTAGTTATTCTAAATTTGTGTCTTTGATTATACGAAACAAGTAGATAATTCGTACCGTTGCTGTGCCAATCTAGGGCTCTTCACGATTTTTAAAAGTTAAGCTTATGAAAATCATTGTTTCGGTAGATTATTATGGGAACAGTGTGAAACTTACAATACTTGTATGTTAATATTCTAAAATGATATCTATAGCTTTTTACAATTTAAATAGGCCTTCAATGTAAAATCGTTTATAAATCAAGGAGACTTATTTGTAATAATTTGATATGATTAAGGTTAACATTCATTTGATTTGCTATACAGTTTTGTGCTGATCTTGTTTTTAATCGCTACAACAATACTGAGGGTTTTCCCTCAGAGGTGGCTATATCTTCGGCTATAATTGACTTTGGATACAGAGAGTACAAAACAGACCTGGACCTTTGCAGTGCGTGTCTAGGAGACATTACCCGGTCCACATGTCCAGAACACTAAATACAACAATAATTGATAGCGAGTCTCCAAGGTCGCTGATAAGAGCTTGTCGTGCCAAGGTCACAGCAATTGTACATCAACAATTATCCTGGAACTGTCCAGCAGTTTCCTGGAAACGACTGACGTCCAAGGAACCTCTCAGACACACGATAAGCCAGTCACACGATCTGACTCACGGGATTGTCTTCAGTTGTGTTAAGGTTGAGAACATTAATTGCAGTGTTTTTATGGGTTCTTGAATGAAGAGAATAACTCATTGAGAAAATAGACGATTCTTCACGTTATAAAGTTTGTATTGACGTTAAAGAAATGTTAGACTGCATAAAAATACAAACTGATGCGTATGATATTCTTATTCAGTGGCAGAAACGTTTCAGTTTTATTTAAATCTGTATTTATTATTTTCATTTAGATGGGTTTTTGGGTTTTTAGGGCATGTTGTCCCTCAAGACATACAATCCCGAAACATTGGGATTTTTAATATAATATATAAGACTTACCGTCTTGAAGCAATCCAGTTTTTGTACTCAGTGTACAGCTGTTTCGGCTTCATAAAGCCATCTTCAGCACATTCTTCTAAGGTCAATTCATTATAAATATGCGAAAATTCTGGTTCTTGTCAACTTTTTACAACACATTTTACACATAAAAGATGAAAACATAAACTTTGGTAGGCCTACCCTACTTGTATGTCGCGACATAACCTCACTTTTGACATGTGCTCAACTGACAGACAACAGACGACAGGCAGTTTCGATTTTTTCTAGTTGCTGGAGCATCAATGCCTTCATGATCATTTTTTTGTGTCTTCGTCCGTTCTGACTATTTTTTCATATATTACATTAGCTGTAAAATTGGATTGGACATTGATGAGGTTTTGGTTGTCATATTTGTGAGCGCGATATATTTCCACTTCCTCTAACCTGTCAAGCCTATATGATTTGTTGCATGTGTGCAGAACCTCTAAACAATCTTCAACTGGCTTATAATCATGCATTGAATCCCTGATGTGTGCTGCGAAGTTGGATCTTTGAAGGCTGGGCTTGGAACCAATAGCTTTTATGTGCTCCTTGTACCTTAACTTGAATTTACGCCCTGTTTGGCCTATATAGAAGGAATCACAACTGCCACATCTTAGCTTATAAACTCCTTGTTTTTCTATGTCCGGGATTTTTTCATCTAGAGGCTTTAGCACTTTAGATAAGTCGTTATTTGTTCTAAAGGCAACTGTTACAGGTTGGGATTTTTGGTTAAACTGAAATCGTGCCCTATGTGCACTATCTTAAAAGAAAACTCAAAATGTAATATACTACTTTCCATAGTTTTTTTTAATATGTTGCTCATTACTGAAAAAATTGAGATCTTAAATTTGTTCAGTATCCACCCAAACGTTTAACACCCAATCAATTCATTGTTTACATTGTGATGGAAGATTTGGAAAGATAACATGTGTGGTAATTTTCCAAACCCCTAATAAAAACGTAAACTCGCATTCGCGACGCAGTTATTTACATCTAACTAGAGATTTAGACAGTAAATTTCTTTGGAATTTGCATAGAACAACTCCTCGGAGCTCAAAACTGTTACACCATTTGAAACTTTAAAACACTTGCAGTGAACGTCCTTCCCTTTGATTTATAGTCGTGTTACCTAAAGCCGTTCTGAAGATATTGATGATGATTTTCAAAAAACTCTTATTGACTGTCAACCTCAATTTTACCCATAAGATTCTTCTGGATTACCAACAACTTCCCCACTATACCTTTATGCCCCCGTTACTCTGATCTAATTAACTCGAGTGAACGACCCAAAGGTTTATTTACTGCGCGTTGAGCACGTGATCCTGTTTTGGTACCACGTGACCAAACCAGAGACAGAATCCGGATCGAACCAGAACCATCCGGTTTGATCAAGGTCAGTTCTGAGACCAGAGGCTGCAACGGGCGACGGGCGAAGGAGTCAACAGGTTGCAGATCTATAACTCTGTTGCAGCCAATTACTACTGTTCATGACCATCTCTGCAACAATTGTGCAAGGCGATATGTCTTGTTGCAGAACGGGTCGGTTATATAGTCCGGAGAATGGTGGATGTGGCGCAACAAAGTGTCTTCTGCCCTTGAGGGCTTCTACAATCTGTTTCAGAAAGGGTAGGGTACTTTCTAGCCGTAATACCCTCTCATGTACGTTGCACTTTTAGTTCCTCTTGTAGATGTCCCCTTTGAAATCTCAAACAATATAAGTACAAGTAATATACACATAGTTGTAAACCAATCTTGGTCTAACTGATTATTTTGGGACATGCAAGGTCACTAAGACAAGAACCTGAATATCTAGATTCAATGGAGCTTACATTACTTGTTGGATTCCTTCTGAAATTTTTGCGTGGTCTTGTTTTACTTCATTAACAATGTAGTGTTCAAAACGGATGATCACTTTCATTTTGTACTTTTTTAATGTATACGTCATTGATGTAACACTAATATAGCAAAAGCTTCGTTCTCCTTTTCGCCTTACAGCAAATCTTCTACAAAGCCGTGGTTGAATTCATTAAATTTTGACCAATTCCTTGAAATGATTTTCTAGCGTTGTATTCCTGGGATAAAACTCACGTACATTTTGTAATCCTTGCATGAAACTGTGTATTCGTATCACTTACTTTTTGCCACACAAATGTAGACATTCCAGTTGTTTGTTTGTTTATAGAGCAGTCAGGTCAACACCCTGACGAACGGTGATGTTGTGTTGTCGAACAGCAGAACTGGAATGTACTAGTTATTCTCAGTGAAAGTAGAACCCACACTCTGTCGCTTGGAAATATTCCGGAGCTTGTTTCAATTTCATTTATGTAAACCCTATTGCGTAAAACCTTGGACAAATAGAATTAATAGTAAAACCCCTTGATCGATAAGGAATATAATTCTAATTCCAGGGATGCTTCTCTTCTTTGTGTTCATCTTTGTCTAGCAATTAAATGACATATTACAATTGAAGGAAAGAGTTTTAGGTTGATTGGATGGCTCTCTTTGAGTTTTGAGTTTTGAAATAAGCTATAGTTCTGGGAATATTGATAATTTTAGTAGGTGTAAAGGTTGATTACAAAAACCCAATGTTCAGTAGGTCATACCTTTCTTCAATATTGTTTTTGTTATACAATCATGGTTATGGGTGTCTTACTTAATTTTTAGTGATTTAGAATTTACTGATATGGTTGACACTTGTTTACAAGGGTTATAATAACGAGTCCAAAAAAGAAAAAAAATAATGTAATAATAATTTTTAGGTTTTAGTTTGTCTTAGAGGTATATTTAACTAATTTGAAACCCTGATATAATAAAGCACATAACCATTGAGCTCCCAACAAATTATTACAACTAAATCGTAAATAGGTTAATGTAATTTTCAATATCCCTAAACAGAAGAACGTTGTTAATAGGTCTGATACAAATTCAATAAGAAAATTACAACGGCGTTTCTACAAGCAATATTGCTACAACCAAGTATGTTTTTGACATCTAAGATTTGAAGGCGCTTGTGAATCTAGTTTCTGGTTGAACTTAAACAGTACAAATTTCAATTAGTATTATTATCGTTTTAATTTCTAGGGTCTTTATCACAATCTGTACTATGCAATCAACTGTTTTTGGAACCTAATTTAAAGAATGAGGATTTTTCAGGCCGGGCATTTTCATAAATTAGTTACAAACACATAACTATACAGGTTTAAAAACAGATTTATAGTGTATTGTTGCAATCACATAGCAAACATCATCGCTACTTTTTACTACTAGCGGATAGCGTTACATTTAAATGAATTGTTTATTGGTGTTCATTTTAAATAGTGGTACCAAATTGCAGACACACTTAATGCGGAGGTGTTTAGCAAACTCTCGATCTTTTCAAGTTCTTGTAACTCGTGTACCAGTTTTTTAGATTGACACAAGATCTCCAAGAACTGCAAAACCTGAATTTCATTTGTTGCGAAATGTATCTCAGAGTAAATACTTAAAATGTATGTATTTTTTTACTCTGAGGTACTATTAATTCCAATTCTAATACTAGAAAGGCTGACTTATTTTGTTATATTCCATACATTTTGTGCATATTCAACTGAACGTAACCGACAACATAGTATCCTACAAACATTCTCCCAACTTGTGTGCCCGAGTCTCAAATATTATACCCGTTGCTATTTTCTCTAGTGACACCGTCATGTGACATGCTCGAGTCACCCATTCACACAAGAAGTGTGCCTTCAATGTATACAGTGGCCCAACCGCGCCTAATCGCATTGTGCCTTTTTGCCAATCCAAGGCCTCGTAGACGTGTGCAAAACTGGCAAAATAGCAAAATGGCGCATCCCGTTTCCTCCTTTTGTTCTCGTGATTGCAAGGTCGATATCGTACAGCGAATCAGATCCAGCAACACTGCAATTTAATGTTTTGATTGTTGTTATTGTCCTAGGAAAACGTGGGTTGCGTTGTTCTACAGAGGGGCAAATCTGTAACTTGAGAATATGTCATACTGTCGTCATTGCCATAAAAGGTGTCGATACTGATACAGAAACATAAATTTACCGACTAATGAACTATTTATTCGATTATTCATTTCAGTAAACAAACTTCTGACTAACAACTTCTTACCGACATAGCATAACTTACATGTATTAGACTTAAATGCATTTTTTTTTCTTATTTCCACAAATAATTATCTTGTTTAAGGTATTATTGCAGTAAATTTCTATTACGATTACTAACATCACATTTTAATCATCGGGGTCGTAGGCCTAAATATTCGCGAAAGTCCTGTAAATAATAAACCCCACAAACTAAAATTTCCCACAACTAAAAAATAACACAAACATGTTTAAAAGTATACAATGTACAAACTAATGTTTTTTTATTAAATAATTTACGTAAATTAGTAGTAACATCCAAGCAGGTTCATAAAATTGTCAAAATATCATGAAAAAACACAAAATTCAACGTACTAATCTTATTATGTATCTTATCGGCTTTTCCTCAGCTTCGTGTGAAGGTCTAAGTAACTTCCGTGGAGAATTGAACAAGGATCGGTCAAGGTATCGAAGCCCTGATGCTGCGATTTAAATGCCTGCCTGCCACATGAATGCTTGCATCTTCAAAGCCCATCGACCGCCTTACCGTCAAACTGTGCATTATTTCGAAAATAGCTGTAGTTGACATAGTTAAGACATTACAGTTTGCATTGAGACCCCTCAATTGATTGGTTTGCTTCTTTGCCGGAATGTTCCTGGAGTCATGTGATTTTTTTGCGTATCTTCCATTTTACCGTTAAGGTTTACAGAAAAAGTAAACCCATACAACCTCACCGACTGAGTTAAGCCTTGGGACATTCCTACAACAGGTCAAGGCCCAACCTCCGCCCGTGTCCTTGCAAAGGATGTCATCCGGTGTCATCAGCTTGTGTAAACAAGCAGCCTGCATCTGTAAAGCATGAGCAATTACTTTCTAACATTATGCCGAAGCGATTACGTAAAAATCAAATAATACTATAAGTGCAACAAAGAAATTGTAGTTATTTTAGGTACAAAAACTAAAACATCCACTAGTTTTTGATGTCCCAAGTAACAAACAATTAATCATATATGAAGAGTTATTATTCAAATAATGATTTAGTTAGGTTATCATTAATATAAATTTCGATAAAATAGAAAAAAAATTTGATCATGTTATTGTTTCCATAAAAATATCCTTGCTTACTTGATTGAGAATCAAAAAAATAGATTGGCTACTAGTCAGCGGTTGAGAAATTATTTATTACACATAAGTTGGCAATAAGATCCATTTGCTCACTCTGTATTCGGGTCGCATAGTAGAAACTGTTGACCTACAATCACGTTTGTTTGTCTTGATGTTCTGTATTAGAATATATTAAATCATATAGTAAATATGAGTTAAATGATTAGATTTGTGAAATAAACTTAAAAACGTTATCAATTTGAAAAATCGCTGTTTTTCAAACTTATTTTACGATTTAAATTGTTGAGAAATACCTTAATAGAAAAATACCTCATCTAGCAACGTTTTCAACATTGTAAATATTTTTGTGAATTCCCATAGAAAAATATTATCAACAAACTTCAATCAGTTGCATTGGCATACAAACAGTGCGATATAATTAATATTATAATTAAAGAATAGTAGTTTGTGTCAAGATAGGTTCATGCAACTTGTTACTGACATAACACAACAATCATGGGCTAGGACATGTATTGTGGCGTGTTCTAATTTGCCACATGTACATACAATAGGTTGCTAAACTAGCGCTTCCGGCAAACACAACTCACATAACTAACTTTCATACATAATATCTTATGTATCACAGAAGAGAATACTTTATTACAGAAACAGAGGATACTTCTGTGATAAAGTTGTAAGGCTAGTCGTGTGATTATTTAAGGTCATTTCAAAATCCAATATCTATAAATGTAATTATTTCAAACGTTTTTACATTTTTCCCAGGAGACTTTAACGGGAGACTTTAATGAAGTCACTCAAGTTGGTGCTTAAGCGTAACAGGTTAAATATAAATAAATAAATAATATTTTACCAATAAATATTTTAAATTATTTGTAACCGTTCTCGCTGTTGAAAGAGGGTTTTAATAAAAAACTAATCTTTTCTAATATTGCACCAAAGACTAAGAAAAATCATAAAATTCATGGTACAATACGACTATAGCATAAATACTTTCTCCTGCATATTTATTAACAATTAGTGTGTGACATTTTTAGGTTATATTTATGTCAACTTTACGTAGAGTGCTAATTATTGTTTGCGGTTTGTTTCTTGCTTTTTAACTTACGTTACATTTAGATTTTATTGAATCCTATTATTTTTTGGTAAACTGGTAGTTTTCTCTAATATTAAATCCGAAAGATTAATAACCCGTAGTAAAATGTACGATTAATAAAATATACATTTACACAACAAAATCGTGCTCTAGGCTTACTGAACGCCAAACATGCATAAAATATTTGAGATTTAACAGTAGGAACAATTATATCTGCGCTATCCAAAGCTAATGACGTGATCAAGTTATTACAATATATTTATTATAAATAATCTTGTTCTTATCTATAGTTTACAATATCATACAAGACCCATCTAACCCATATCATTTCAACTAGATGTTTTACAAAGTTTATATCTATTCTAAAAGTAGTTGTTGCTCAGGTATGGAGAGAAACAGCGACGAAGTGACAGCCAGGAGCTGAGTGGAATCCAGCTTCTATCAGCAACTGCTTACCAGCTGAAGAAACCATATCAACAACTGCTGATCCCCATCACTGTATGGATCGGCATGGAGCAAGCTTTCATTGGTGCTGATTTCACACAGGTAAATTTAAATTACGTCAGTTGTGATACTTCATAGGGTTTTCCTCTATTGTGTATAGTTGTTCGCGTTTCTTGTGTAATATTTGTCATGAATGTTAGTATACACAGCTGTAAGGCTCTTGAGTATCCTTGACGTCATAGCAGACGTCCTTAAACAAATTTACTACTGACTGTTGTTTCCTAGCAGATGAATTATGCAACATTAACACTCCAGACACACGAAAAACGACAAAATAAAATTCCGCACTTTAGAACCTTTGAGAAAGATGGAAGTATGACTTATCACAAATGCATCGTGAATACGTGGGATTAACTTAGATTTTTGAGCTAGAACTACAAATACTACTTGAAAAGAACATATTATATACGGTTTTTGTGTTAGTCCTTGATTGAACCAAAGCACAAACTCAACTTTACAATTATTTCCATACGCATATTTTCATTGAAATAAGAGTCCTCCTACGTGAGGGACATATATTATGAGATAAACAATCGAAGATGTTGACTTAGGTAGAAAGTGTTAGGATAGGTAGCTTCACGATAACGTGGGTAGTGAGAAAGTGGGTGTCATAGGTCAAGAGATAGGTACTCAGCATTCGCACAAACACGCAACACACGCACACAGACACACACACGACAGACACCAATACAACACACCAAGGACCACACTTGCGCACTAGGCGGCCTTGACTCGTGTGCGAATTAAGTAATTTGTTTGCGATCAGCGCCATCTAGGGGCTGAGTGTTTCGCAAAAAGTAAATTACGGTTGAGAAAACCTCTCAAGAATGCTCAAAGAGGAAGTTAAGGCTTTCACCGTAGATATGACAAGTGGTTTTGTAAGTGGATGTCAAAGGCTCTGCGATTAGTAGTGATGACTTGATTAATCTTTAATAGTTCATGTTTGTCAGATTTGAAGTTAATTCTACACACGTTGTTCTCCATAATCGTACATGCAAGTTGGGGCATATTAAGAGTCAAATTAAAATCAACTATATCAATAACTTTAAAAACTAGGATTTGGTTTAATTATTCGTAATCATACACCAGTGTCTTGGATCATTCGGTTTTTTCACTGTTTTTACTGGCTGAAAATCACATTTAAAACATTTTATTACTCTGTCTACTCTTGTTCTTTAAAACGAACACGATTTGTGTCGACACCCGAGCGAAATTAAAATCTTAATCAAGAATTGCGTTAAAATATTTTTAAGTTGATAAATTGAGAAAACAATATCAGCAGAGTCTTATTCAATCCCCTAAGTAAACTTTTTTAGTCAAATATTAGGAAAGAGTAAATATATAACATCGTTTATGTAATTTATTATACAATAAAATATTCACTATTCTTCCATAACACTGCACCAGAATCAAAACATCGTTTCTTGGAACAGTAATATACACTGCAACCTTAGTTTATAGAGTATTAAAATGTCTGATTCGATGGGATGAAAAGCAAACAAAAGATTTGAAGAACTGCGGAGGGCCAGTCTGACCTATGAAATTAGCGGCCCACGTGCACTCACACTGAGTTATGGACCATTAAGTACAAATAGCATATTATGTGTGTCTGTGTGTGTGGTTGGAATGACTGCGAGTGTGTGAATGTGTCTGTTACGACCCCAGTATTCGGACTTTTGAATGCTGCATTGTATAATGGTATGACTCCATTCTGTTAAACTGACATAGTAATAAGACATAGTATAAAATACTCTACTACTTGATCGTTTATGTACTCGATACAAAGTTACTTAATACGATTTATAATAACATGTTTTAATCTTATTTGTTTTGTAATATAATATTATCTGTGGATCTTAGTCTCATTCCACATTTAGAGACCTCTCAGTTAAGCCGTTAAGCATACATACAAGACCGTGTTCGTCACTATGTATTTTAATTTTAGTAAGCAATATTGAATCACAATAAAATGTTTTATTGGTCAGTGCATAACGTTATTTATGTGATCAAATAAAACCAACCATATTAGTTTTGATCAAATATTCCAAATTAAATGACAAAATGTTAGTAATATTGGGTGGTTGTTTACATTTGTCTCGTGTCAATCTTAAACCATAAAAATTATTATTGAAATATTATTTACCAACTTAACTAATGAACCTATTTTCGTCATGATCTTGAAAATTTTTATATTTACTATGCCATTACATGTTTTTGGCAAAAAGAATAGTGTTATGTTTCATAATAGGCTGCAAACGCTAATTTTCCTACAAAAATTGTTAATATTTTAAATTTTAGGATTTTGGTTTAAATACAACTTTTCACTCGTAGGTCAAAATAAATTACTATGGAGCAATTGAAAGTAAAATTGAATATTTGACTGAGACATTGTATGGGTTATGGTCGGTACGATGACATGTAAAAGGTTCAAGGTTCGTAAAAGAATTATACTCATACTTAAAAATAGGTGGAGAATTTTAAATTTTCATGCTAGGCTATTGAATGTAAATGGCTAATATGTAACGCGCAGTTTCAGTTACAAATAAATAATAAAAATACACACCCTTTAAAGAGTCATTAATTCAATCATTTACACTGGTAATATTAAACGAAAATGGCGTAACAAAATATGTGAGGTGATGCAATTAGACGTTGAATCTGCTATGACCCATAAAACAACAATTAAAACATGCAAAACAAGCTATATGACATAGAATTTCGCGAGGCTGGTTGCCTTCTGAGCCTGTTTCAGCAGCCCGTAGTATTTTCGTAACCGGTGTGTTTTTGTCGCAGGTTGTTAAACAGCCATAAAATAAAGACGGGTGGCCGACATACCAGGTCATGGTAATTATAGCAGAGCATTTTATTGTACAACAACTTGGTGGACAATAGCGTTGCAATATTATGTCTGCTCGACGAATATTATACATCTAATTTAGAACCAAATTGTACATTTGGCCATTTTTGTAAAGGAATTGTATTTTCTTACGTTTGGGTTACCGACGAATTGCTTTACAAACTATATGCAGTACAAGACTAAAGCTGGCTTCAATTATTTAAAAGGGCAAATTTTCATACTCACTCAAATATCTTGTGGTACCCTTTGAACACTTTGTGAATAACCCAATAGCCTACGTATTTGTGGACAACTATTAAGCATTAATATGGTATACAGATTCTTGTCAACATTTATGGTGTCGTACCAATATTTCCGACTATCAGAAATTGGGCTTACGTCATTTTCTACAGATGTTTGTAAGTATAATCAGATGGATCATCGTATGATCATATTTTATTCTAAACGCGAGTATTTCACCAACGATGGAAGCCGTACAGTTTGTGATCTTTACAGTTTGTGGTGTTTTATCAATGTAACTATGAAAGAATTTTATGATGGTAAAAATACGGTTAAAATACTTTTTACTCATTCTTTATTCGGACAGTTACATAAAAAAAACTTCATAAATTTGAATTTGCATGAGATAAATTTGATGACTGCTTACATAAACACTCATTGATTTAAATTAAAATCTTACTTCAATCTTAAACCAATTAAAACCACTCTCTATCACACCTTACTGTATTGAGTAGAATGAACTTTATGAAATTATCCATAATCAATACACCACCGGCCACATTGGCACAATTTAAGCCCCGCCCTGCAATTTTCCTGCCTTTGTTCAACTTGGCACTTCCCATAATGCAGCTAGTACTTCAACTAAGTAACATTATCGGCCTTGCTCAATAGTAAGGAGTGAATAAGCAAATCCAAGCTCTTGTGTAAGTTTTACCATTTCTGTGCTGTGGCGTCATGTCCCAGAAATCGTAGATGTTCAAATTAACAGTTTTATATATTTAAACATTTACAGTTTTGATTTGCTGCTTAATAGTCATGCTGTGATTAACTTCACCAATTCCGTGTGATCCAGAGAATTATGGCATACTCATAGTTTTATTGGAAATAATCAGTTAAAATTTAGTTGTGATATACATTTGCAAGGCGTACGAATTTGAGTGATGATATTGTTCTTTTGATTTTATAGACTACCACTTATCGAACATACTACGCTGTCTATTAATTCTGGTAGTTTTAATGCTGATAATATTTACCCAACTTTTATTTTATCAAATTGTTTGCTTCTCTAAATTTTTTTAGAACCAAACATTTTTAAAATAATTTTATTTCTTTCAAAATAAACTCACTTTTTAAAATTATAGTTAATTAATTCATATCTTCATAAGTTGTACATAGTTCAGTATGTAAATTCTAAAATATTAACTATTGTTTCCAAATACCTTTATTTAGGCAACTCTGTTCCATCATTTGAAAGATAATAACCTGTACGACCAACTTTAAAGTAAAACTTAACTATATTTCAGTATAACACTAGATCTCTGATTTTATCAAACCAAACGTGTGCTTAGTTAAATGTAAAATAACACAGTTCCTCTCTTCGAAAATTTCACTCATTTCGTCAATGGTTACAACAACTTAAACACAAATCTTACAAACATTTATAATGTACATACCCTTTTAATTCAAAATAAATAAAATGTTTATTTATTTGAATAAGTGATACTTTTATAAATTTTTATAAATTTTTTTAATGAAATAAATAAAATAAACACATAATTGCAACCTTTGCTCAACGATCACATTGGCATTGCCTCAGTCTCCACCACATTCCACAGCCATCTCTATCAGAACCTGCACGTATGATGTAATTGTTGATAATTGATCACGTGATGTGTTTAATAATGAGTGTAAACATTGAAGTATGAAGGCACTCTCAATTAAACTGTATATAAACACAACCTATTAGGTTGTAATGGTTTGATACTTTGTTGGGTAAAATGGTTAGTTTTCAGCATTGATTGTATTGGCAAATTATAAAATATTATCATCAGTATTTAGAGGATTATATTGGAAGTAGAAATCTAAGTGACCATCTTGATTACTTAAGATTCTGAAAAAATAAATCAATCCTATTTTGAGGCAAACCGTTTGACACAATTTTTATAATATATCTTTAAAATAGTAAATTTAGTCACTATGGCTTAGAGAAGAGTAACTCTTTTCGTCCGGAGCTCCCGTTTAACTCGCTCGAGAAAAAATTAGTGTGGAAAAAGCAGTTGTAGCTTCGAGTGATGAACTACATTTTTCGCCATACTGAACCATTTTAAAGCTAAATGATTCACAGTGCTGAAATTTTGTACATTGTTTAGCTTTATAAATCAACTTTGAAAATTGTTTCCTTCTTGTTTTTCATGAAACGAATAGCTGTCATTTAGATGAAATATGTATCACTTTCTCAATAAATTATTACAATCCCATTCATTTATATACGTCTTTGTGTCATAAAGGGGTATATGTTTGCGAATTTTAAAATATAACACGACAGTAAACATTTGATTAAGGCAATAAGGTAATATGATACGGTGTTGTTTTTTTATCAACACAATTTCCTTCAGCGAAATTAGTGGAGGAATTTTAAAGCTTTGTAAATGTAAAGTTGATGCCCTTGAATCTAGCTGACTAAGGCCTACACAATAATAGAGAGATAATGGAGAATATATAGAGAGAGGGAGCAATTTCAACCCTGTCACCCATACATTGCAAACAATAATTTGTTATGCAACATTGCGTAAATATTTTGCAGCATCATTCTGGTGACATCTCTCACCAGTGACATCTCTCTGGTGTTTCTCACAGTATATTCGCTGTTCCAGGCGTACGTCTCCTGCGCCTACGGGGTGCACAACATCGGCTATGTGATGATCTGTTTCGGAGTGGTCAACGCTATCTGCTCCGTAGTGTTCGGGTCCATCATGAAGTTCATCGGTCGCAGCCCCCTGATGATCCTGGGAGCGCTGGTCCACGCCGGACTGGTCATCATCCTTCTACACTGGAGGCCACACCCGGAGTCTCCGCTCGTCTTCTTCACCATCAGCGGTCTCTGGGGAGTGGGAGACGCCGTGTGGCAGACCCAAGTTAACGGTGAGTTGTGTTCCACCACTCTAGGTCTGGAATTTTCGACAAAATCCTAACAATTTTCTACCTTGGTTGCCCACAATTCTTAAAACGAGTGTTCCCGAATCGACTGGTTTTTACAGTCGACTTCTAATGTGAAGAGAATGTAGTTTTTTCAATTATCGACATCATTTATAGATTCGTTGATCGATACTTCTTGATAGAGTTTGATATTTGGTAGAGTTTTGTGGCTGTTCAGTAGATTAGATATTCCACAACACCATAAATATGTAGACGAATTTGAGGAGATTTGTGGCTGTAAATATTGTGCATCATTGCCGTTCTACACAAGCAGCAAGTCTTTGGCTCCTTTAATCATTGTACTAAGAAAGTCGCCTTGTCGCAAAAAGCCTATGAGTATTTCTTCATGGAACTGCAGAACCTACATAGCGTTTTGCAATACTTAGAGGTATAGATTTTTATCTTTTTGTCACTTTTGAGGTTTTAGACAGTTTTCCAACTATACATTCTTCAACGAAATCTCTCTTTTAAAGGTCTTTTATCATCAGATAAATAATGGCCTTTCCTTGTTACTTGCAAATTTTTTGAACATCTGGATGACACCAAAAATTTCAATGAGCCTAAGCAGAGGAGGCTATGCCCTAACATTATTTAGATCTAAAATAAAACAATCCGAAATAAAAATCCTTCGCTTGGAGATATCAAGCACATTACAAGTGTTGAATCACACCTCGTACTGTTGACCTACCCTGGTCGCTGCTGGGTTTGTTCTTGCTAGTTGCTGTCTCGCCAATCATTAGTCCTCAGCAGGAGATGAGAAAACATCTTTGTATGGATCAAATTATCAGATGGTCTGTTTTCCTCGGGTCGCTGAACCATCGCCGGATGTGAGAGTTGACGTTTGACTGTTCATTATCGATATTTGATTGATCGATTATCGATTATCGATTTACACATCGCTGACTGAGCTAGGCGCACTATAAATCTCAATTGACCCTTTTGCACCAGGGAATTTAAAGGTTTCTCCTCTGTAAACGGTTGAACTGTTTTTCCTGCAATTGTTTTTGGAGGTTAATATGATGTATGTGTATTAATGTTGTACATTTTTTCGAAAACTGAAAAATCTGCCTATATTTTCGTCTGCATTGTTTGATTTTCATAGGAAATCGCATACTGATGAAGAATAATGAAAATAGAATGCAACGCATTAGACTTCAAGGTCTTGGATCGGGTAGGATTGCATTTAGCTCTGAAGAAACAAAGCTATGTAATAATTCAAACGAAATGTTCAAACCCATCCACTGAAAGGCTACAAATCTTCAAGCGACCTTTTGTTAACACAAAAGTGCCTAGTGAATATTCATAAGGCTGTGGTTTTTCCACCTCAATACGTGGAAGAACGTGAAAGCTTATTGAAAGCTCAATTTTGAGCCCCGTTAGCAATCATTGTTATGTATAACAATATCCTACCAACCGTTTACAAAATGTCAGTTTTCACTTACTAAACAAAAAACCGTTTGGTTTGTGTCATTTGCATTTATTTTTATTTCAAACTTGTACCTGAGAGTTCCGTGCAAATTTAAAAGATCTAGAAATGTTGTATACACTTGATTAAGTTTGTGAACGATTAGTGTTATTTTTAGAATAAATTATAAAATAAAGAATATACCAGAATGCATTTCAAACATAGGAGATAGTGTACGTTTTTTTATTAAGTGTTTTCTCTAAATTAACTGTACATCCTTTATTTTGCAATTTGCCATTTTGTAACAAGCCTAATGTATCATCCACAGTATCCTTTAAAGCCGTTTACTCTCCAAATGTATAACGAAGTTTTGTTAAAATTTTATTTTAAACTTGAAGGAACCTATGCAAAGATTAGTACATCTCTGTTTGCTCTGGTGATTGTAGACACTACCGCTCGGAAGTGACCTACCTTCTGGAGGACCTTGCCACGTAAACATCGGGACTCGGAAGTACCTGAGGTCGACCTTTCTCCCGGCCCAGATCTGCGAAACTTGTCCGGTCGCGTAACTTTTTATCCGTTTGCATTTATCAGTTCGATCATATCCGGAAAGTTGTTTACAAACACAAAAGGAAATTTTAAAGAGTGTTGCATTCATTTAAAATTATTTAGTTAAATATTAACACGTAGAAAAGATATTTCTATGTAACTCTAAGAAAAATACGTGTTTACTGTTAATATGCCGCGATAGAAAATTTTTGGAGGTACAGTACTTAGTAGTTTCTCAATGGTCCTGCGACTGCTCCAAGTCAGTGATTAAAACCAAATAGTTATATTTCATAAATAGTAGTTTTGTGTTCTAACGAGCGATAAAAACTTCAAAGCCAAAAGATGCATCCTCTAACGTGTCTGTTGCACATTATACCTAGTGTGTTCACAATTCAGTCGGAAATTTAGTACCGATAAATTAGAATACCTATTTTTAGTTACAAGCTTGAAACAATCAGATCACTATTATTCATATCAAAACAGTGTATAGGAATTACTATTCTGGATATTCAGAAAATTAAAACCCCGATTTTATCATTAACATTGATAACGAACGGCCTTCGTTTCTGCACGTCCAGTTTTGCGAGATATGTAAATGTGGGAAAGACTAACCGGATAGCAAAAGTCGGATGCGGGGTTTAGGTCGGCCGTGGCAACAATAAGCGACCTTGCAAAGATCGGGAACATGTTGGTATGAATATGTAAAAGATAAATTGGCGCGCAAGTTGGCAGACGGGTCCGGAAATGCCTTGAGCGGAAGCGCGGGTGGCTGCGTCGACTGATGGCAGTACTGCCACTAGCACAATACAAATACAGTAGTCATTATATACTATATAAATGCACACCGCATTGTAAAGTGACCATTACCTTTTCATTCATTGCCATTGTTAATGTCACTCCTCCCGTGATTTCTGAATTAGTTAGATGTGTGGAAAATACGCATTTCAATCCTCTTGCGCATTGCTACCGGGAAATATCAGTTTCTTCACATGACAGAGATTAAATATTCAACGATCTAGAAAATTTTATTCAACCCCTCTCTACTTCCAATTTTTTTAAGTATAAATTATTGTTAATATTGAATTTTACTAAAGTTTTTTTTTAAGTATGTACAATGTACATCTTAAGAGATTATTTATTCAAACATAAAAGTATAGTTTCTTTAAAAACTCACTGTGGTTTTTAATGCCGTTCATAGATGTAGTTAATAACGTTTTCTGTCTGTGTAGTTTATAGTTATCGCTAAATTTACTTCCTAATTTAGTATTAAAAACCAAGACATCGCTAAGATTGTTGATCCTTATTTCAGGGTATTATTTAAAAAAATCTAGGAATTCTTTTGTTTTTGCCCTCTAAACTTCGACTGAAAAAGCAAATAACAATGCTCAAGAGTGTGATATATTTTTTGCTGAGACGAGACACAGCTGCCGCAGGAAGACGAGCCTTGGGTCAAGGTTGCAGACAGTGAGCGAAGCGAGCAAAACCCTGACCGCCGCGAGCGGGGAGCGTGATGCCCGTCTGACGAACGATAATTGCCCTTCTGTACAATAACTTGGATCTACGCGACGTTCTAGGTCCTAGTACTATATACGACTATGGAAGCTGCACAATCAGCGACTGAAAAAGTTTGACCCTTTGACTATTGATTGTACAGACTCCATATTCCCATGATAAAACTGTAGCTAGTCTAGAAGGAAAATGAACGAAGTTGAGTTGAGCCCCCGAAAAAGTCGTTGATATCACTTAAGAGGGTTCCACCCACCGCTGTACCACGTAAACATGGTCCTACAAAAACGAACCTCCTGACACTGCAAGCTCTGATATGTCAAGAGCACAACAAGCACACAATCAAACAACAAAATTAGTATTAAAATGTTGAGAGCTTGTACCGTAGAAGACGTTCAGGAACATTAGTATGTTTAGCCGCCATCTTGAATTGACCTATTAGAACCCTCTTAACTGGTTTATGTCAAACACATTAACTTTTTAAAAGACGAAGGCAAGTAACTATAAAACTATTATTTGTGAAAACTGTAAAGTTAAGCTATTGTGTATTAGGCTATAGCATATTTTATGTAATATCCGACTATCAAAGAATCAGATATTAATGCGAAATCGGTACGATTTTTAATATTCTTTTGAGGTAGCGGTCCAGTACTGGTACTTGGTCTTAGTACTGTCTAACGTAGACGTTTTTTTCGATTTGAATAACAAACTGGTCCATTTAGATATGTACCTCACATCAAACTCTACATGAAATCTTCATTGTAGATGTTAGCCTTCGGATTGCCAAATAATATTTGAAAAGGTTCAAATACCTGCTATTAGGCAATCCAATGTTGTTGTAAACACAACTAGTTTTGGCACCTCTGTGTGGCACCATCATCAGGATGTACAAGGTGGGTTTTCTTTCTTCATACGAAGAGCGTATTTATTATATTGGTTAACACGAAAATAATAAATAGAAATTCAAACACGACACAAACACGAATACGAGACATTTATGGTAACTGTCAGTTTTTTAAATCCGATCAGTTACCATAAATGTCTCGTATTCGTGTTTGTGTCGGGTTAACCAATATGACGCTCTTCGTATGAAAAAAGAAAACCCTTCTTGTACAGCCTGATGATGGTGCCACACAGGTGCCAAAACTAGTTGTGTTTACAACATTGGATTTCCTAATAGCTATTTGAACCTTTTTTAGTCAACATGCTTGAACAATCTTATGTCATGCTGCCAAGATCCACCGTTTAAATGTAACGAGTTGAGAAAAAAAGGTTTTCAAGAAACGTGCTTGCCTATTAATATAAAGTTTATGATTATATTTATGTGTTCGTCGTCACCACACCAGTCGCAAGCAGTATTTTCACAAGTTCTTGCTCAGTGTAAGTGTACCCATCCCCTTTTATCTTAAGAATAGTTGATGCGCTATTCGTCGATGAATCGTTTTCACTTGAATTACTTGTTTGTCGAATAATACTTTGGAACCAGTTCATTTCCACGAGAGCCTGTGTTCGACCAATCTCGAAGTTCGCCAATTTCCTTGTGTCTACAAACCGATCGTCCTTGTAGCGTCCAGCGTGTGGGCGGTCAGTGCAGCCAGTCTGGCGGTTATAGCCTCGTCCGAGGTCGTTAACATAAGCTTCGAATAGAGGCTATCATTACTGTATCCACCAATCAGCTGCTGATTCAAACTTAACTGTTGTCATCAATGCTAGTCGTATCTCAAGGTGATCGGAGCACGTGAGATATTTCAACTACGTGAAGAGACTCTCGAGAGCGTGGATGGTGAAAGTACCAGGTTTAACTGAAGATATACCGCAGAAAATGATCGTGTTTGTTCAACGATGTGGCTGCTCTAGGATAGGTCGTAAGTTTGCTTCTTTATGGGATCTCAGCTAGAGGCTTCTAACAGCCGAGGAAACATAAGCTGCTCATGAAAGTAGAAGATAAAATTTATCTTGAGTTGAAACACGATCCGAACACTAGGCTGCAGACGATGTGTTAATGATGCATTTGCAATATTTAAGTAACTCCAATCTACTAGTTTTTATTCTGGGTGTTTCAAGCTAATTACACTTTCTTTTCCTCACAGTCCAAGTAGATCAGGATGACTGCTCATTCGAGATTTACAAATTTCGTATAGCTAATGTGTAGAATTACTTCATGAGCAAATCTTTACCTATTCAGATCACCATGCTTGTTCATCTTGATTTAAACAAAACGTATAGAGGCGTTACAGCAATACTTGGATTGGGGCCTATTCAACTGTCACTGTGCCTGTAACGCTGAAGCAGCAGCAGCAGCAGCGGCGTCTAGGGAGGTCAGTGACCGGCGATGGGATACCTCAGCAAATGTCAGGCTATTTATAGAAGAACATCTGAGCAGATGTGGTTCACGTACAAGGCTGGCGCCTGCCTTTCCTGGACCGCCATTTGCAAAGTGGACGTAACCTCAATTGACACATAATGTAATCAGCACATTGAAATTCAACGATGCCAACTTCGATTTTTTATTCATATAGGTGTTTCGAAGAAAATTTTATTTTGATGGCTGTTTTATATTCTTCAGTTGCACTCGTCTGAAGAATGCTATTGAAAGTTGTTAAAGCCAAATCACAGATAAATCGCAGGAAAATATAAATAGAGCAGATCCTAATAGGGATTCCTGATAGGGAATAAGAACACATGGGAAATGTGGAAACTCAGTTAAGATTAAATCTTATGTCAACTTCATTTCCCGACGTCTCGTTTGAAATTAAACTATCTCCTTGATCTAACTCACTGAAGTTCCTACTTCCATCAATTAATTAGTCGACTTGGTTTCCCGCGTCTAGGGAACTTGACGGTTCATCCCGTGTTAGTCACTGCGACTAATCACCTGTTTGTAGCAGTGGTCAGTGCGGTCAGCTGTGA
Source organism: Macrosteles quadrilineatus (assembly GCF_028750875.1). NCBI lineage: Eukaryota > Metazoa > Arthropoda > Insecta > Hemiptera > Cicadellidae > Macrosteles > Macrosteles quadrilineatus. Next base: position 13,988,754 of record NW_026542598.1, on the reverse strand, counting down.
ACCGCATCACTTCTTGCCGCAGCGTTGAACACTCTCCTCTGACCGCAGCCGCTCGTTTTTGCCACTCGATGTAGTTTTTTGTGACAACATTAAGTGTACTTCCTGCGGCATTCTGGTATATTGTTTCACACTTTATGGCAGTTTAAATTCAACATAAGTTGTTACACGCTTGTACTATTTGTCTGATTGCTGCGTGACGTGTGACCAGAGCATACGACCTCTTTGGAGAGTAGTTCCAAAACAGTCCTGCAGCTAAACTACTACTATAAAAATTAGAAAACTAGAACTAGAACTTAGAAAGTTATAAAGCTTAGTCTAGGATACCTTATTCCTTACAGTTTTCTACTAATAGAAATAAACTAAGAAACACGATCCTTAGAATTTTGGTGATAAGCTGTAATAAGGTTCACTTAAAAGAAGATAACTGGAAAATTGTATTCGTCTAATCTTGATTTGCAAATAAATATTTATCAATACTTGGTTAGGCTGGGCTAACACCAGTGCATTATACAGTTCAAAATTTGGTTCTCTTGAAGGACTTATTATCAAATATTATGTTAACGATTATTAAAAGTTATTATAAGCATAAGAATAGCCTAACGGTGTTCTGAATAAGATTTAGCTGAAGTCCAGTCATTCTAGTTAACAAAATAGCCACGAGAAGACTGCAAGTATTTCATGTGCACCTGTTTCACCATGTTCCACCCCCTGTTTTTAGTATATTATCTTTTTCATCTATTCCAAATATTTTTCGTTTCTATCCCACTAAATATTGTTTGATCCGCAGGACTGTATGGGACGCTGTTCAGGCGCAACAAGGAGGCCGCCTTCAGTAACTACAGACTCTGGGAGTCCGCAGGATTCGTCGTGGCATACGCCTACTCCAACCACCTGTGTGCCAGGATGAAGCTGTATGTCATGTTCGTCGTGCTATGCTGCGGCATGGTCGGCTACCTCATCGTCGAGCTCCTGCACAAGAAGAAGAAGCAGCGACAGAAGAAGTTGGCTGAGGACCCGAAGGCGGCTGAGGTCGCAGCGCAGGAGGCGAAGGCAAACAACGTCGTGGAGGAAACGGACGACGAGAAAGACGACATCGACGACGAAATCATCATCACACATCTATAGACACGCGTCTGCCCATAGCGGCTTGTACATATAACAAGAGTATTTGTAACGAATTATACAATAGCCTTCGGGTTGTGTAAATAAACAAATGGTAAATACTCGACCGTGTGAAAGCGGCAGCGCCAAGAACGCAATCAAAAAGCAACAGCGATTGTAAGATTTTTCAATCTTATTTTAACTAAATGCGGTTTTTGAAATATTTGAAATTAAAGTATTTGCAGTGCTGTGATCGACTAATGCGAATATTTATTATTTATTGACAAATTTGTTTGTAGATTTTATTGTTTGACCTTCACACTTTCCGACTTAATGTTTGTACGTTTAAATTCATTGATTTTTACATACGTAATTGAATAACATGCTAGACATGTACAACAGGAGCGAACAATTTTTTTAAAAGCAACTATAATAACTATACATAATAATGCAATCCAAACTTATTCATTTCCATTGTGACCTGTACATAGTATTCTTTCACAGAGTGCCACTTCGTATGTGTAATTAATTAAACAGTATTATTATTGTTTATGGATCTGAACCAACCGTGAATGTAATATGTTGTTTTACTTATTTCAAAATGGTTTCGAATCTCACGGTAGTTACAAGCTTTAGGTATAGATGGTCTATTGCAGTTGCAGTGCTTGAAGTAATTAACTAATTGCCAGTGATAACATTTGTGTCCTATTTATCATTGTTGAATATATAAAGAAACAACCCTCACTAAGATATACATTCCTCCAAAGTGCTGTAACGGCAACTTGGTTAGATATGCAATCCTGTCCCAGTACTTATGTCACATTCGCCATCTTGAAATTATCTTAGTTAATTTAAATCACAGAACAATAATGTACAGCATTCATCGTTAGGTTATATTTTAGAGGTAGAGTTTAGTGTTCGTTGTTATTGTCGCCTTATTTTTATTCCCAGATAAATACAACTATAGAGAGTGTACAGTAGTTCCGCGCTAAGTTATTTGTACATAAGTTAAGTTAGTGCTCAAGATAGGAACTGCCCTACCAAAGTTCCCGACTTTACTCAACAATCTCTGTGATTTATATTATTGTTGTTGTTGATAACGATAGAAGGACAAGAGCAGATCGGTGCCTTGCGTTGTTGGAGATTGTAAAGTCGTTACTTCAGTAAACTTTTAATTGTTCTTAATAAATCTCAATTTTAATTACTTTGTGTACTTCCTTTTTCCTGTTACATCATGTTGTCTGGTAAGTGAAATTTCACTAATTTATTGTCAGCCCAAAATTTGAACCATACATTTTAAACTAGATGTTTGTATTGCAAATGCATTCGTAATGTCCACTTTCAACCCACTAAAATTCAGTTCAAGATAATGGGATGCAGATTTGCGTTTTTGTTTAGCTATGTTTTAAAGTTTTGTTTTTTAATTGATCAAATTATCTGTTTCTATATACAATTCTGTAAATTGTAATTCCACGGGTTGTAATTATGTTCTGTAATTCCATTACCAATAATATGAGTTAGAACCTCTTGAATGTGTTATGCGTATATAGGAAATACTTTAATTAATGAAATAACACCTAATTCACAAAAACAAAAGTTGCTATGTTTAACTGGGATTGTTGTTTGCGTTCTTAATTTCTTATTTTTTTAGAGTGAGTAAGTATAAATAATTTATATTTTTTTTCAACCCTCCTATACATAGCATATTTTGTATCTAATTAAATTGTGTACTCCTCGAATTAATCGTTTTCAACTATAATAAGCAATAAAATCCAGTATTTAGTATGAGATTGGCTACTAATCTTATAATGAATAAGACGGAAACCACGATTTATCTATCTTTTCTGGTTTAAAGAAGAGTGTCTGTCTGTCTGAGTGTGTGTGTGTCTAAGCTAAACTCAAAAACTACTAAACCGACTGGGCTCAAATTGGACAAAAAAATCTACTGCTCCGAGGATATATAGAACTATTCCCGATCGATATTGACTTAGGACTCTGCCCCGTGGCCTTTCAAAGTTCCGAGGTGAGAGATTTAAAAGTAAATATTGATTAGTCTCCATGGCAACAAAGTACAATCTCACAAAGTTTAATGTAAACAAGCAAAACTGTCAATAATGAATTGATTCCGCCCAGCTGATTCAAACCTATTAAACACAGTGCTGCATGAATATTATAAAAAGGGGCAGAATTACCTGTTAATGAGGTTAATGGGTTGTGTTGCTAGCCTAGTGGTTAGCGTCTCGGACTTCGGTGCGGGAGGGACGGGTTCAATCCCCGGCACATCCACCAAACATTTATTCTCTCGTGACTCTCTTGTGAAATGCCAATGGCGTAGAAAGAAAAAAAAAGAATTCGTTTTCTTAAAACTTCTGTAACTGAAAGAAAATATTCAATCTGTTGTAGAAAATGCATTCCCAGACTTATCAACAAATTTCAAAGATCCAGAGTAGCTTTGCGAACGTGCAATTATGGCCCTAAAAAGACAATGTTAACAAGCTAAATCAACAAATTCAATTTAAATTGTCGGGAGAGTTAGTAGAATCATTGACTATATAATGGTAGAATATAGATCAATTAATTGACACAGTAATGGATGTGGAGCAAGCTGTCAACCGTCCCATCGAATTTCTAAACCACCAGAACCACTAGGAATGCCTCCATCCTCCAATAATACGGTGTGGATCATATACATAAACAAATGACGTTTTTGGCCGGAAAATAATCATAATTTAACATTGCTTAAATGAAACTGCAAAAACATATGTTAATGCTATTAGCATAGGATTCTGGCCAACAACGTCATTTGTTTATGTTTATGATCCATACCGGGCTTTATTCTAGTGTTCGTGAATACTGTTGCTACTGTTGCGTAAATCCACCCAAGCTGTGCAACGGAACCAAACTGACGCTTTGAAAAAATGACACCAAACTTGATCTAAGCAACAATCATCAGTGGTAAGTTCAAAGGAAGATAGTCTTAATCCCAGGAATACCGATTATTCATCCGAAGTACCCTTTGAAGTCAAGCGACTCCAATTTACTTTGTGTCTTGCTTTCGCAATCATCATTATAAGACACAAGGGCATCCCTTGTGGAAATAATATTAAGATTCTATAATCATTGCCGTATCAGCATAGGCTCTTATCCTGAGTTTAATGAGAATTATTTTTTTAGATAAATTTGTTATGAACGTTAATAAAATACCCCTTCCGCAGCAAACCTGCAGACTGAGCGATTTCCATTTGCCTGATTATAATTTCACTAAAATACTTTAGGAAATTACACTATTGACATATTTGGAACTTGTGATAGCTTTTCGTCTACAGTACAAACCATTCAACATGTTATTTGACTATACATTAAAATGTATCATTGATTTTGTATCCCATGTAGCCTAAATAAGTGTTCAAAGTCTGAGTTAACAAAAACGTACTATTATCAAGTTTAATAATACAGTTAAATTTCGTTTCTAAATTAAATGGTAGGTGTGAAATCATTTTTAAGTCATTTTCAAAGAACCAAAATTGTCTCTTTTGCATACTGACCCCGTTGCAAGGCACGGGTATAGCTGCTAGTTTAACATAAATTGCACTTCACATTAACTTTTTTCACAATTTTAGAGAAAAGGAGTTGTGTTTTTCTACAACCCTGCTTTAATTTTACTTTGGAGAGTATTCAAAAAATCTAAGGAGTACGTAATTCACTTTTGCTTATAAAATCAATGAAATGTCTGTAACTATGTTTCATTACCACGAATTCCTTATTTACATTGATTAAATTTGTGTCCTGAATAACAATAATAGGAGTTTGCTTTCCAACAAAGTGTAATTAAAGTTTTCCATTATTTTATTTTTTCCTTGATTTTTACATAATAAGCTGCAGGTAAAATGCCTGACAAAACGTCTGTATTTAGGGTAACACATATCAACTTGATGTGAAATAAATAGGTACATGTTTTTTTGTTTGTTTTTTTTTATTACTAGTACCCTATGTTGTACCTCGGATTCACCTTGATTGAAAAACTAGAGCTCGTGTAGAAAAGAGTCACTCTGGCCCTAGTGATGAAATATAGGCCTACTATTTTGAATTAAATAAGAACAATAAAGCTATTTTTCATTATTCATCATTCATTTGACTCATTTAACAGGACAAACACAGATGACCTAATATATACTGTTATACAGTGGCGGTTCTAGGACCTTGTCAAGGGGAGGGGGGGGTTTGGGGGGTGTGGAGCACCCCACAATAAAGCAGGGGGGTCCGGGGAAAATTTGGAATTTTCAAAGCCGTCTGGTGACTTTCTAAAGCCATTTTTAACACCTAGAAGCGTGCCCAATTGTCCATAAACTCCCATTTCACCTATTGTTTGTCATGAGCAAATAGACATTATAAAAATTAAACTATGACGATTGCATTCATGAATTTCAAAACATACTGTAGACTACGGCCATATCCTCCTAAAAGCCGCTGGGTGACTTTCTATAGCCAGTTTTAACGTCTAGAACTGTGTGCAAAACCTCCCATTTTCCCATTTATTTGTCATGAATAAGTAGACATTTTTAAAACTAACTATGACGATTGCATTCATAAATCTCAAAACATATTGTAGGCTACGGCCATATCCCCCTAAGAGTTGTTTACTAACTTCTAAAGTCATTATTAATGTCTATATCTGTACAAAAGCCTCCCATTTTTCACCCGTTTGTCTTTGTCAAGAGCAAGTAGACATTTAAAAAATCAAACTATGACGAATTTCATGAATTTCAAAACAGGCCTACTGTAGATTAATAAAGTCATATCTCCTAAAAGCCGTTTGGTGACTTTATAAAGCCATTTCTAACGTCTAGAACTGTGCCATAGACTTAACTCGCTGAGTATCGAATTCAACCGACGGTGGAGTGAGAAAATAAATGACCAGAGATCATCAGAGATTAAAGAGCTGATTATTTGAATTTGAATTGATGCTAGCAGTTATTGTGAATCCTAATTGAAAGCTCTGAGATTGGCCTTGGAGGACCGGTTTTTATGACAGACTAGGGGACGATGGCCGCGGTTTTTGTTGTTGGTGTGTTGTTGTTGTTCAATGCTGCCAATAGTAATTTACGTGTCAAATGTTGTATGTTGCCAACCTGCTAACGTTGGTTGTTGCCTACCTGTTGTCAATTGTCGGTAGTTTGTTGTTACTGTAGTTGCTAATAGTGTGCATTCTATTATTTTAACTACATGTTGTCCTTGCTTGTCACTCTGTTGTTTTTTCTAATCTTTTGACCCTAACAGTAGTCTATGTGATGTTTTTAGCGAATTTCCCTATAGGGAAGTAGCTATTACCGTAGGTGGCACGATAAGACCTAGACCCGGGACCGATTTACTTTTTCATTTTGATGTCCCCAGAGGCCAAAAACACCATTCGTTCAAATTTTTATATATATATATATATATAGACTTATATATATATACGTCCGTGAACGCGATAACTTGAGTAATTTTTGTCCGATTTTGATGAAATTTGGTTTAAAGGTGTAAAGCGGGATAAACTTGAATGAGTTCGCGAACCAGCACGATCGGACCATGGGAACGAGGCTTTACGGGGGGTTTTATGGGGTAAAAATTGGTTTTTCTCACTTTTGACCCTCAAAACACAAAATATCCCGATTTCTCTTTAGACCTTTTTAAAGAGCTTAAAAAAACAAATAATTTAGTATATAAAAGTATATTTGTTTGATTATTAGTAACGGAGAAAATTAAAAAAAATGTAAATTTAAAATTCCCATGTTATTCTTATGGAGAAATTGTCAAATGTTGTAGTTTGCTTGTTTATGGATATATTTTGATCAAACTTGGCAAATTTATTTATTTTGTACTAAGCTATCAACATTTTACTCAAAAACACACTTTATTAGTTTCCTTGTAGCAGCAAACCTAGGTACTCGTTAATCCTAATGTTATTAAAATATATTTAACTGAAAATCAATTCAGACAAATGGAAATTCGCTTAGTCGGCAGGTTTGCTGCGGCGGGGGTATTAACTAACTGTTCATGTTATTTCTTCCCTTTTGTATGTTCCCAGTTTGTTGTGTTTTGTTGTCCCCCACTGTGTTGAACCAACAACTTGAATCATTCCAAACTGAAATGGCAACTTATTGAAAACTGTAGCACCTCTGCCCGTGCTTCGTAACGAGTAGTAGGTCTCTAAATGCAATCTTTATAACACTTAATCTCAATAACGGCTGAACATATTTTAGCCAAACATATCAAGGTTTGTTTTGTCAAATGTTAGGATGGTTTATACGTGACCAATTTAAAATTTTGATAATGCCTATATCATTTTAAAGTAACTCAAAGTTTTTAAATTTTAACACTAGAGTTATGGGTTGCCATGATGGTTACAAAATAACGACGTAACTTTAAACAAAACAAAGCATCATAGCATATTATGTTAAAATCAAGCCACGACATAAACACGGTACTGTACAAAGGGGAAAAAATCTGATAAAGACAACTGATCAAACCACAGAGAAAGTCTTAGGTTTACGTCGTTTTTTATGTCGCAATTTGGAAACGTCCACTGATTGAATAGGTACAGTCATAGATAAGACATACTCCTCTAGATACATTAACAGATTTGATTTACGTAGCTAAATAAGGTTATAACAAATAACATTTTATCTTAACCAATTCGTCGGTGAATCACTCCTGGGTCCATCCACAGCCACCTCTAGGTGGCTCCATCTCATAAATCGCAAACTTAAACCTGTCCACGACGTAGGAAGTGGTGAAGGAAGTAGTAAAGGCGAGAAGTGCGGATTGTGAGAAACGTTTAATGGCGTGGCAGTTAGATTGTATTTAAAATACTAAAATGCTAAGGGAAGGGGGGAAACAATTCCACGACGTAGGAAGTTGTGAAGGAAGTAGTAAAGGCTGGCAATGCGGAGTGTGGGAACCGTTTGATTCAGTTACATTAATGTATCTGAAATTCTAAAATGTTATGGGAAGTGAGGGAAACAGGCCCAAGACGTAGGAAGTGGTGAAGGAAATAGTAAAGGCGAACAGTACGGAGTGTGGGAACCGTCTGTGGCAGTTATATTAATCAATCTGCACTCTTAAAATGCTATGGGAAGGGAGGGAAACAGGTCTGTGGTGAAGGGAGTAGTAAAGGCTTGCAGTGCAGAGTGTGGGAACGCTTTTGGGCAGTTAAATTTATGTATAAAAAAATAAAATGCTATTGGATGGGAGGGAAACGGGTCCACGACGTAGGAAGTGGTGATTGAAGTAGTAAAGGCTAGAAGTGCGGAATGTGGGAACGCTTTATGGGCTTATGGCAGTTAGAGTATCTAAAATACTAAAATGCTATATGGGAAGGAAGAGAAACAGGTAAACGACGTAGGAAGTGGTGAAGGAAGGAAGTAGTAAAGGCCAGCAGTGCGGTGTGTGTGAACCGTCTGTGGCAGTTAGATTAATGTATCTACAATCTTAAAACGCTGGGAATGGAGGGAAACAGGTTCACGACGTAGGAAGTGTTGAAGGAAGTAGTAAAGGAAAGCAGTGCAGAGTGTGGGAACATTTGTATTTTGTATTATATCTATAAACTTTTTTAAATTTATTGCTTTATTAAAAATCATTAAGCATGATTGCTCCGCTCAACTGGCTTTCACTGCTATGAAAGCAATCGAAGTGCATAATTACATATAGTAATCAATTATTTTCTTTTCACTTTCCGTGGTGGTCACATTGTTCATGTTCAATTTTTTTTTCTTCTTCAGCTCTTCTGCCTGTCTTGTTAAGGTCGGCTGCGGTCAATAGAAGGATTTAACTATTCTCTGATTAAATTTTCTAACCTTCCTCTAATTTTAAAGAAAATGAGTGCCTGGAGAGCAGCAGGATTGAAGTAAGTACCGTTATATATATTTTTAGTTCTCTAACTTTCGTAGTTTATCAAAGGAAAAGCTTAACAACTTAGAGGAACATGCCTGGTTGCTTCGTTGCTTGGGGTTGACTGGTTCAATCTTTAGGATTAGCCTAGATGCAATTTTGTAGTATCCTTTACAAATCACAATATAAAGTAGCAACCAAATTCAAATACCCTAACCCTTCTCATTATTCCTGACAGTTAAGCCTAGTTTGATACCTTTTAGTTGACCTTAGGACCTAGGACCTACCGCCCTTAAACAAGTTACAACTTGATATTAGCTAGCCCAAGGTCCAGACCATCCTTACACCCTGTTTACATTGAGGGTGTTGGACACCGCGTTTGTCAATTACTTAGGTTTCCCATTACTTAGGAATTAATGGGATCATTCACATGCAAACACACACTTTGAACCGTCGCCAAAAAGTGGCACTTGTAGGCCTAGTTTTCACATTAACCGCTAGGCTATGTTTACAGAGCGCTTCTAGTTACAAGGGATCTAATGGGAGCGTTACACATGTGAGCGTTGGAATGCGCGTTTTGGATCAGGGGGGCAGTAGATTTATGGTTTATGGTGTGTTACCTATGTATTTAGGCGTAATTTACTTCTATACACAATAAACTTAACCTCATGATAATTACGAGGCTCTTTTCTGGTGAAAACCAAATCTTAACACGTTCAGTGCTGACTACATCAATTGATGTAGTCTCGCTACAAGCGCTCTTAACGGCCTTCATCAATTGATGTAGTTGCGCAGTTCCCACTACATTAGTTCATTATGAGCTCAGCCATTGCCGGGGAACGTAAAAATCTATGCTAGCCTGTAGCTTAGAATGTGAGCTTTATTATGGTGTAGGTTGGTACTAAAATTTCCTGTAAAATCCCGTCTGACAATGTTTTTTTTCCCGGTATCGGGGATTTTCTCTCTTCAAGCCATATTACAAGGCCACTGACTACTGATCCAGGCAGTGCTGCTACCTTTGGGTGTTTTAGGGAACTACGTCCAATCTCGGGGTAACGTAGTACAATCACCGCTGCTCTTTTGTTATTCGTCAGATTGAAATATTTGAATTCCAATTGTGTTTGCTGTTATCGTGCCACGCCGGGGCCTCGCCGCCATTGGCGAGCGCCTGTTGGAATGCCTACCGCACTGAACGTGTTAACAATGTTCTCATAATGTGTTATACAGACCTGAACTTCCGTTAAATTGAGAAATTTAACATACAAGTACAGTGCTCTTGGGGAATTTCCCCTGACATAGGTACCCGGGGCCACTTTACTTTTGCATTTTGATATAGGTACGCAGAGACCAAAAATATTATTCATGATTTTTTTATAGGCCTACATATATGTATACACGTGTGATGTGTGTCACGCCTGAAAACATGACGGACACGAACAAAAGCAATTGTGGTTTGATTTTGATAACATTTGGCATTTGGCACTCATAGTATGCACAAACCAGCTTCTTTGTCTTAATTGCCTTGCCTTGTATCCAAGATATAGTTCCATAGTCGCTCTGGTTTAGTTTCACTGGTTCAACTAACCGCTATTATGTCTACCGCTGTTATGTATAGGCCTAAGGTTTCACATTTTGCTAACGCCCTCATGTGAACAAGCTGTTAGAAAGCTACTAAGTTAATTCACCTAGGTACTCTGATCTTAAGCTAAATAAGTTACATCTCTGCAATGTTGTACTTTAATGCCAGCTGCACACCAAATTTGAGACTTAAATGCTTAAAATTTTTAATCATCATGTAGGCTAGATGACTCTTCAACCAGCTTATTGTATCATTAAGGATGATGTACGGTACACCATTTATAACTAAGGGCCTACTAAAAAAAAATAAATGTTTGGTAGGCCTAACTATTCCGTATAGCTACCTGCAATGATAAAAATATCTACTTATAGTTTTTTGCACACTGAATCCAAAAATGCAACCAATTTTTGTCAGAGAGATTCCTAAGTGGCTGTAAGACTACGGTTACGAATCTAAAATTCATTGAGAAAAAGCTGGAGGAGCACTGAGGAGAGCAAACAGTTGTTTATACTCGACTTAATGCACATGAAATTTAGGCATAAGGTAGATCAGATTCGTGACTGTAGGGCCTATTAAGTGTTTAAGTTTAGGAAGGTCTTTTTAGGTTATATAATGACCCGACTTATAATTTATGTTACCACCAGACTGTTGGTGTTTGAGGTAGGCCTAAAGTGGTAGTAGTGCACAGTAGCTTGCTGCACCGTCGTCACTAAGGCCCGCCGCTCATTGAAGCGAGGCAGGGTGCAGGCGAAGCACAGATACACGTGTTTAAATGGAGCACTGCACATTGAGCAGAGGTGCAGCCTCTGTCAGGCCTCTGCGGCGTTGTAGTTGGAATACAGTTTTCCTGCACCTCGCTCGTGCCTTTGTTGGTTTTCTAGGGTTTTGTGAGTGAAAGATATGGTAATGGAGCATTTTATTCAGATGGCTATAGGTTTTTGAGCATCGCATTCTTTTTTGCTTTGCCACTTTTCATAAAATTATGGATAACATCAAACTGTTGTTTGTTTACACGTAAATATTCTCTAAAAGACCGGTCTGGCAGTTCACTAGTTAAAACATACTCTCCATGTATTGATTTTTTTATGTAATCACATTTCCAAAAACATTATTAGGTTTTTCAGATAGCGAATTGAGTCAAACTAAATTATTAAACTCACAATCATCAAAACAAGCATCCTCTATTCGCAAAAGTAGGACCGAAGCTAGGAAACCTCTGTCCCGCCTCGCTTCAGTGTGCGGTGAAACAAAAAAGTCTTCGCTCCCGCCTGCACCTCGCCTCGCTCCAATGTGCGGCGGGCCTAAAGGTGTTTTGAATATTGTAATTTTTGGTCTGGTGCACTGACGTCACCATGCGTTCTGGCAAATGTATTTTCCCTTAACGGAAAAATACATTGTACATAGTAATTTACTATTTATTATTGATTACGCTTTAGAAAACCTTATTTCATTGTTTGACATGTGGTACTACCTACTAATTTTGTGTACATTTAATACTAGAGGTTGTCCAGTGGTTGAAAACTCGACCAAAAATATGTACGGTAATGTACAGACTTCTATTTTCACCCTACGCTATGAATAAAACATGTGATTGGAATTTCTTCCATTTGTTTTTATTTTCTGTTTATTTAGCTTTAGCCTATCGTTGTTATTTCGTCACCAGCATGGCAACCCATAAGGTTAATTTAAATTTATTTTTACTTTTAACTCATTTTTTGTGCTTATTTTTGAGCCTTTTTAATTTATGAAGGGATTTTGCACTTCTAGAGGAAAATGTCTTACCAACAGTATGCGTAGATTTTTCCTGCGATGCACACAACCTGAGACAAAAGGTTTTAAAGAAACATGCTTGTCTATTAATATATAGAATAATGGTCGAAAACTCAACAAACAATATGTAGGCTAATGAAGACACATTGGCTATTGGATACTGAAATAGACATACCAGGTCGTTATATATAGACAATAGATTTCATTATGTATAGACATAATGGTCTATATGGACCAGGTGTCGCCATTTTTATAAATGCATGTCTAACATTCTATTTTCTACCTTATTTTTTTGCTGAAAAAGTTGATGGGTCATAACAATTTTAACCTAGTAGAAGTTTTTTGAATTGGTAATACACAAATTAATAAACAAATGAACAGCTGCTTTCAATTATTCCATAAGGTTAACATGGCGACTTTGAGGGCCGCTGGGACCCTTACCATACATTAAAGCTCATTAGGGTTAGCAAAACTTTGGATTGAGCTCTTTGATACCAAAAACGTCAAAATCAGTGAAAACCCTTGGAGGTGTTCCCTTTCCAATTTAATAATATATCTAGAATATAGATATAGATTTCTTCCATTTTGTATCTGTACAAACTCACTGTAGTGAGTCGGTGGCTCAGTCGGTAGCGTCGCGGACTTCGGGCCCAAGGCAGCAGCGATGTCGTAGGTTCGGATCCTGGTCACTGCCGAAAACATTTTATCAGTACAGTTCACCTTTGTACTGTACCGGCTCACTCCTTGCTTTGCTGTTAACGTTCCACGCACGGGCGGTTAGTCTATGTGGACAGGCAAATGGAAGGTTAAAAGAGGCCGCCAACCTCTATTAAAAAAAAATAAATCTTGCAGTCTTCTTGGTTGCTTAAACTTTTTAAGAGCTCAGTTTGCTGTTAGGTTAGATAAGTTCATCTCGTAGTTCCTACAAGGACTGTCCTTTTTTTAGCTACATCCAGTACTCTAACATTGCCGCCAAGCTTTTGAGGCGAGCATTAAAACCTGCTGCAAAAACTGATGCCATGAAGAGAGACGAGTCATTTGTCAGGTTCACACCTTGGAAGGACGGAAAGGCAGTCAGTAAGTATCATTGTAGCATATTAATTCTACCTCTCCAATTCACATTTCATATTGCTACTGTACTTCCAATTCACAATGTAAATTCAATGATATTCCAACAATAGTCAATATGATTTAGTTAGTGTTTTTCTGAATAAAATTTAGTTGTCACCATTTGTTTGGCAACAAATTCAACCGTTAGATTTTGTTTTTTGATAATTTCTTAGTACATTTTACTGAGAAATCTAAGGAAAATGAGTAAATTATTGTTATTGCTAATTTATATCCCTTGCCTAACAGGGTAGTTAAAAAACCATGTGGCTAACACACATCACACTGCAAGATCGCTCCAAATGATGATCTCTAACATTTCATTACCACAAAGGCTAGAAAATTCACTCCAACAATTGTCCCCCCCCCCACCCCCCGATTTTAAAAATTTGTAAAAACCTGACGTGTACCACCAGTGTTAGGTCATACACTCCATGATTCCTAAAACTCCGACATGCACAACTTTAGGACAGTGTTTGCTCCTATAGAATAGGTAAAGAATCTTTTATAACCTTGTAAAAATGGTACGCAATTTTTAGGGGTGAAGAGGTGTGATTTTCGGAAAACACCTAGGAGGGTTTTGTAGAAAACTTAAATCCTGAACATAAAAATTATTTCAAATCTTTGATAGCTCTTACTGTTTTTGAGTTATAGACGTTGTTTTATCGTTTTAGATGTCCGCCATTTTGGATTTGTGGTAGGGTCAAAATTTGAAAATGGGACTTTTGTAAATTTTCTGGATAATTTAAGTTCCGCCTAATTGTCCTAATGTACTTGGATCAACTATCCCCATTTATATTTCTATAGCCTATGTAATAACAATTACTGTAATACATATTCTCTAGATATTGTTAGTCTCTTATTTAATTTTAATGTTTTAAAATTTCAGCTGACAAGCCATAATTTGACCATCATGGATGTAAGTCAAAGGAATGGATTTTATGAGCGTTCAATAACCAGTACTAATAAAGAATTTGTGTGTAACAACTAAACCTTTAATTTACCTTTGACGAAATTTATGATATTTGACTTTAAGATTGACTAACTAATTTATATTTGCCTTCGTTTGTGGTAGTTTGATTTGTTTTTTCCTGCACGATTGAAGTTCAATATAAGTTTGATGATTTAATCCAATGTAAAATCAGCATTGTGCAGTTTTAACGTTGAAATGTTAAATGTTGAACAACTTTATTTTTATACTTAAGCATCTTACAATGAAATTTCCTCAATATGAATAATTATTAACTGTATTTTGTTTCCAGTATTTAAATTTGAGTCCTAAAAAGGTTTTGAATTTATAATATTGTCATCTACACTTTACCAAGTTCTATTACCTTGGTAAAAATTAATATTGCCACATTTTTACAGAATCCTCAACACCCGGCAGCAGCTAAGTCCAAAGCCAGCGATCTCCATCTTAGATAATCTTCATTTGTAACCATTTGTGGCAGAATTATTATTACTTTGTACCTGGGACTGTCTCAAGCAGATAGTGATATGATTCTGCAACAAAAACTGTTTGTTCTGTAATAAAATTTGTTGCCTATATGTACAGGTTTTTATTACCATCAAAATTTGATTTAATGCAGTTATATTAGGCTTACAACTACATTTGCTTATTTAGTTTAGTAGATTAAATATAATTTTATACCTAACTGTTATTTAGGAAGAAACAGTACATTTGGTTTTCTGTGGTAATAAATAGTTTATTATATAAAAGTTGTAACAAATTACAAAATATAAAATTCTTAATGTTTAAAACTTAACTTGAACAATTAAACTATAAAACAATGAGTTTAACCCTCCAAGTGTCACTTGTTTTGACCTTAATGTCAGCCTATTTTTTGCTCATTTGCAAGGTTTTATTAAAACGGATCTGAGAAGCTTAAAAACAATGTTAATTATACTGTTCTATATACCATTTTGTTTGGAAAATCATGGGCTTCAATATTATATATGGAACATTTTTTTAGGTAAAAAAAAATATAATTTGGAAATTTAAAAAAAAAAAGTTTGCGCTCAATGAAATTGTATAAATTATAGGCCTATAAATATTTGAAAATAGCCACTTTGTTCTAAATTTTATGAGGATTACAAATATATAATCATATAGGGAGGTAAGTTATCAAATAAATAAGTTATGAGTGAAAAACAGATTTCAGTACATTGCGTTTAGCTAAGAATGCATAGCCTAACCATAGCTAGGAATCTGGCTGATAATTTACATCAATATCACTACCTACTTCTTCAGGATCATCAACCAGCCCTTCAAAATCACTTAAATCTTCTTATAATGCACCACGTATATCACTACTTTTGATTTTTAACACTAAAACAATGATAAACGTAATAAAACACATCAGTCATCGGTCCGAGGATAACCAAGCTGCTTACAAATACGCACGTCATCTGTCTGCTACAATTACGATCGGCTCAGAGAACATACAGCGCTGAGACAGACCTCTGGAGAAAGCTTAAATTTTAAGGAAAAGAACGATACCTAACTCGATCCAGTTCAATCCGATTCAGTCAGTCATAGAGCCTTTGCAGTAAACAGTGTTTGTGAGTCGCTGCAGCGACGCATGACACTCGGAGGGTTAATGTGAGCAGTGGAACCTTTATCTCTTCAATAAGTTGACTAAGTTTAATCACCAGAGTGTATTCCCTAAAACTTCTATTACTTAGAATCTATGATGGAAAACTTGTCGAGGTTTTATTCTAATATAAAGTAAGTAATCTATAAAATTAAATAATAATCAAAATATAGTATAAACATTCCACCACCATGTGGACTCACTAAGTGGAGAGTCTGCTGAGTTTTTTCCCAGATAATCGGCCATCGACGGTAAAAGTTAGATGATTTGTTTAACTTTAGTTGATCACATAGGTGAGCATATCTAGTATTCTTGGCAACAGCAGTTATCATCCCCTGCGATCTTGGTAACACCGTTGATGGACCTAACCAAAGACTTTCAGTTAACCGAAGTTTTGGACGACCGGGCTTCTGATAATTGATGCTCTACTGTAGTAATGTTAAATGATGTTTCAGTAAATTAGAAAATAAATTCTGGTTGGAAATGCTACAACTCATTAGGGACAAAGTCAGAAGTATCCAACCAGTATGCTACTTAGAATAGGGTGGAATTATTAGAAAATAAACATATTTCGATACTTATGTGTAATGGTAATAAAAATGTAAATTCAGTTTTCTGATTGACTGTTTAAGAACATTGTGCAAAAGGAAAATAAGCTTAACCAGTTCAATAACACTAGTTTATTACCTGGCTATAGACAGAAATGTATTTTGCAATACCCCAATGCATCAAAATCAAAAATGCCAGAGAAGAACCTTTTAAGATTCTTTTAATAAAATTTTTAGATAGCAACAAAATAACTAAAAAATATATAGGCTATCTCTAATGTCTCTAAAGTCTCATTCTGTGCTGGTCACTATAACAATACTAACTAGGTAATACCAGTGCACGGAATTGTGCGCAATTTGCACAGCAAGATATATGCAGTGATAGCTGTTATGTTTATATATTTGGGCAAGATCATTTCTACCTCCTCCACCAGTCAGTTATTATGCTTACCATACCATAAAAAGCTAATGTTCATATCTCCATTATGTAAAAAAACGATCTATAACAACTTTTACTGCTGTCCTACCTAACTGATTTTCACAATTGAGAACTACTTCATAATTCTGTAAAATACGATGTAAGGTTAATCAATTCAACTATTACAAACAATTTTTCTCTAGTCTTGCTAGGAGGAAATACATTATTATGAAACAGGCTTAGTTAACAGATGTTAAAATATACATTCCGTCTTTGCTCTAGAATCAATAATAAGTCCTGCAGTCTGTGGTTAACCTTAAAAACCATTTCAAACTACACCCACCCACATGTTTAAATGTAAACAAAGTAATTTGAGATGGTTTCAGTGTCGATGGATAGTGCCACCGTTCCAAAAATCTAACACTTAGTTGCACTTAAGTGACGCCCTTTCTCAATATTCTGAGACATTTGCACATCAGTGTAAAAAAAAATTATTTGTCACCTCTAATGTTAAAATCTGACCAGCCGTTATCTAGTTATGACTCCGAAAAAAAAATGCTTGCGTATTAACTAGATTGAAATGCTGTGTGATAGGAGTAGATTATTTATCTTAAAAAGGGGTTCAAAATTATAAAACTTATATCAGTTGTGTATGAAAGGAAACTTAGTAGAAATATGAAATAAAAACAAACTAAGGGAGGCCAACTTTCTAAATTGATAAACCTTATCAATCTGTTCATAAATTATGAGGGCTGTCCAGAAAGTAACAGATATTTCACATCAGGGCATTAGGGTGCTCCTACACTTGGTAGGCATCCCGTAATAGGAATGTGTGTATCATATCTCTTGCCTGCAAAAGAGTATTAAAATAAGCATTGTAATTATTGTGAACCACCTAGTTGTGAGGTGCGTTCTTCATGTAAGAACTCTGATGGTGGAGTAAGATTAAAGCGATAGCATCACCCCAAGCGGCACCGATGTGAAACGTCTGTTACTTTCTGGACGGCCCTGGTTTTTACAAAACCATAAATTTTTTAATGATTTCCTAATTTTATAATTGTCTAATAAAAATTAAAATAATCTTGAAACACCTTGCCATAGCAAGTGTTCTAGGGAACACGAATTGATTGTTTCTTTCCCAACTAAGGCACAAACACAATATGTTTATACTCTATTGGTTTGTGTAGAATGTTAGCTGGCTATTTTCTTGGGATTGCCATCAGGTAGCAGTAGGTGACAGTCAGGATCAGTCAGTTGGGAAGGACCTGAGCCTATCTCAGTGTACATGCAATACTTGAGCATTCCTGGCTCATGTGGGGGGAAAGAGGTCTTCAGATCCTGAAACACAAACAAGGAAAGGTTACGTACCGCTAAAAATATAATTTTCAACTAAATATATACAAAAAATATATTCAATCCTTACGCCTTGGAACCACATTTTAAAAGTATTTAGGCTTTATAAATGAATAATTCTTCACTCTCGTGAGTGGGGATAACGATGTTCCCCTGATAGCGGGAGATGTTAACACATTTTACACGACTCCAGGTGGTTATCACCACCTGGAGTCGTGTAAAATGTGTTAACATCTCCCGCTATGTTACTTTGTTATCACAAAGTCCCCGTGATGGCGAAAGACGTTGACGATTTTTCCGTGATAGCAGGAGATGTTCACGAATCACGATTCAGCTGCGATCGCGGGTGGCAATAACGATGTCCCCGTAATAACAGGAAGTGTTCACAATTTTGCCTTTCTTTTCACCCTGCAACTCCTGGATGGATCCGCCACTCATCAACAGACACGATAATCAAAGATTCAGTAAGTATCAGCAAGATCATGTAAGAACAACAGAAAATCCATATTCTGTTTGACAAAATGAAGTTGTTTGCTGCTAAATATCATGAAAAAATCTAATTTAATAAATCTTTAAACTTACTAAAGATCTTAATGTATTGAGAGCTGTATGTTCAAGGTAATTTAATGACATATCTTTACAAACAGATAAGTGAAAATACAAACATTTTCAATCTTAAAAGGCATAAGTTTTGATTTTGTTCCTCATTCCGAACTAAAACTATCCAATATTAAGCCCCCCATACACGGGCGAGCATGCTCGTGACGGTGTTGGCGACGAACATGCTCGCCCGTGTGTGGGATCCGTCGCGGCGAGCATGTTGGGCTCGTCGGACTTGGCGGGCCCGAACACGAACATGCTCGCCCGTCTGTGGGGACGACCATATGTTCGAGAGCATGTTCGTCGCTGCAACTTGGGTAGAGATAGGCTAAATGATTCCATCGATGTAGCCGCTACTATGATTCCAGTTACACTCGTGGACTCATTACAAGTAACCGTTCCGATTCCAAACGATTACTTCGTTACCGCCATCACAAAGTAGCCGCAATAGACAGATTGCACTTGTAATCATCATGGTGTTGATACTCTGATGTATTCCAGTTACAGTAATAGATTTAGAATCAATGTTGAAAGAAGCTAAATAAATATTTATTTGTGTTTGTAACGCAATAAATACGAATTTAAATGAGTTTCCAAAATAGAGAGTTCATCCATTACAATTTGTATATTACATTATTACAGAAATGTGTACAATCAATTCTGTAGTAATTTGTCACAATTAAATAATTCTAAGAAAGGCTGGAGTGGAATAAGCAGAACTACGAGAAATGTTATTGCACAAAGATGGAATTTTAACCAACATTATTTTCAAACCATAGCGGATGAATTTAATCCGATAACTTAAGGCCTGGCACATACGGTCGATTTTTAGATCGGCCGATTACAAAATCGGCCAAAAATAAATCGCCCCTGATTTTGGTCTAAGAATAATGTGTATGTTGCAAAAAAACTAAATGCTGTAATTGCGGCAAAAAGACAGGAGTAGGCTAAATACACACAACTTGACTGCCACAGAGCACAAGAGAAGCCAGAATAGGCCTAGGAACCGCTACCGAGCGACGAGCATGTTCGCGAGCATGCTCGTCCGTCTCTTGGAAATGCCAAGCATGTTCACGAACATGCTTGTCCGTCTGTTGACAACGCCGAGCATGTTCGCCAACATGCTCGCCCGTGTATGGGGGGCTTTACAGTATTTTCTTTACTATTGTATGCAACACCCAACAGGAGCATAAACCTATCAGGAAATATTTAATTTAAAACGTAGCATAATTGACAACTCCTTTCACCATAACTCAATAAATAAATAAAAACTTGTGTATAAGGCCGATATTTAGTTCAAACAAAATAGTAACAAACTTTTTCCAATATAAAAAACAACAACATGACCCTTAACACCAACAAAATATTAAAAAATTAGAATGTAGGCCTACTGTACCCAATATTAGTAAAATATTTTTTTTGTCATCGAGGTAAACAGTATCTATCTATCAAAACAGATTTTTTTATTACCAAAGCTAAAAAAGTGAAATCATTCCTTGGACCTTAATCCAGTAAATAAATTATAAATATAAGATGTTATTTATTTATAGAGCATCTAAATCCCCCCACCAAAGGGTGCTTTTGTTTATGTCGACGTCAGGTGTTCTGCAGTGGCCGTTGCCAACCCCAAACCTAAATTCCCTGCGATTCCCTGACCATCTAGCCACGCTGCAACAGGCCTGATCATACTTGGTCTAAGACCATTTCCACTGAGGCGCGAGCTCCCAAGCCCGGTTTTTGATCCGCGTGCTAAAGTTAGGTTCGCCTAACACTAGCCACGTACTAGCTGGGCTCGAGCTCTCAAGCCGCCTCTAAGGCTACTTTGGAGATTACTCTACTCCATTCATTGTCGACTGCATAGTAGTAAACTTAATACAAAATGTCTTCATTTGCATTGCGTCATCGGTTTAGTAAAAATTAGGAAATGTAAATTGTTAAGACAGGACAGACGATACTACATAAAAACATTCAGCACACGTGCACAACTTGAAAACTAATGACTGAAGACGGTTAGTATTAAATATGATTATATATACATTTTCACCCAATCTGCCAAACTCAAGAATCGTCATGTTTAAATTATTCAGAACATGTTAACAGAGAAAACAACAAAAAACAGGTGTTTTAATTGTTATCGGCATCTACTGAATGAGCAAGGTGATAGTAAAGTGGGATATTGTCTCACAAATAAATAATAAACCAAAACATGTATCAGTTAAACGGTCAAGAGCATTCTTTTATTAAAGATCTTTCTGAAAATTAGTCTGGGCGGACAAGGAGCTTAACTATAATTTTTACAACATGGAACCAGCGTGGAATTGTATAATTGGTATGGTGTTCATAATTTATACCATCCTTACATTACTGTAGTTTTAGCGAATTTCCCATATAAGCTATTACCGTAGGTCTCATGGTAAGACCTGGACGCGTGACTGATTTACTTTTTTGTTACATACATCACTTTTAAACCCCTTTTTTGAGTTAAGGCGGGAGCCCAAAACGGATATTTACACTCAAACTCAAAAATCTTACCAAAAACAATGTGGGCTACTATTGTATAAGGGAGAAGGTTTATTTACCTCTGGCAATACTGCAGGTTTCATTGGAATACTGATAAATTGCTGCTTTGTTGTTGGCAACGGTGGAAACACATGTTGTATCATTGCAGCTACTAAAGGTACATCATCCTCTTGCACATACAAAACAGCATTGGGGCCTGCGTCAAAGGTGTAGGCTACCTGTGACAGTAAAACCATTACTTAACAAAGCTTTTGAGTACCGGTATTTGAAACAGTATTATAACAAATAATTTTTCTCTAAACTTGTTTGGTTACTGCACAGTAAGATTGTATATTACTAAATTTTTTTGGGAATAACTTCTGCATGTTATTTGCATTTTCTGATATTAGAATGGATTTTAACTAGTATTAGTTATTTGAAAATGATATTCACAATCAATTGGTGGTGTGCAGTGAATTAAGCTAATTAATTTGTTCAAAACAAACAGTACTGTATTTTTTAGCTCTGGGTTAGTGATAGTGACATTTAAATTTTACGATTTGTTCTGCAAAGTAAAAACTATAAGTGAATAGTTAGTTAAACAGGTAAGACCAAAATGAGATCAAATTGACGAATAATTCAGCTATACTTAAAATTCTAACCTTGGTAGTCCCGCAAGCAGCGTTGTACTCGTGGACGAAGTTGACAATGGCGTGTGAGACGTCTGACATGTACACAGCTGGGGGGTAGGTGTCCATGGCAACGGCGTGGAACTGGTTACTGTCCCTCATGGTAATCTCAGCGAACTTGTCAAAGTCCCTTACCTTGAGTGCCTGGTAATAAGCACATGAGTGGTTTTAACAACTATTAAATGCTAACTATGTAGGTAAAATGGTTTTGTTCCTAATCCTAATATACTTTCAGTGTGAAAACTAGTGTTTGATATGTTATTCACAAATTATAATTCTTAGAAAACTCTAAGGACCGAAATGAAACTAAAATCTAAAAACTAACGTGAATTATGCAAATCAACAATCTAAATTTATTGTGAGAGGAGGACACAGAGGGTTTATACAAAATGTAGGGTTTAGTTACTAATTAATGAGGAGAGGCTTTCATGTCTTGTGCTCACCCTTGTTGGTGGCGAGTGTCCATGGGAAGAAGAGGTGGGCCGGCGTCACAAGAGGAATAGGTATCACTTTATAGCACTTCACGAGGGTAAATTAAAAATAGCCTCAAAAGAGAGGGGAGTAGAGGTAGTTAGGAAGAGGAGAGTAGAGAATACGGAGACTAAAATGGCCAGAAATCGGTTAAATTACTGTATTAGAAAGCTAGAAAAGAATGTCCCGTCAGACACTACGACGAGAATGCCATTTTTTCTACCTCTTCCGCTAGGTAGCCACTGACGCCAGCAGCTTCACCAACAGAGAAAAACAAAACGCAGACCAATAACAACGCGGCGTAGAGGTTTTGACAGTTTTGCTAACCATGCAAATTTGGATTTCGCTAACCGTATTATTATCAAAATTCAAAATATGCCGGCAAAGACATAGGAAAACATTGAATTAAAACTAAAAAGCTAGTATCTGTATTTAAGGTACAGTTTAAAAATGAGTGTTAACTAAAAGATTAGTTTTGAGGCTAAGTTTGTAACATAGAACACAAGGGACTAGATTTTAAGGATTTTTTGATAGCTTTATTAAGAAATTATACATGTAAGGTTGGACCTACGTACTTCTCATGCAAGATTATCATGTTTGGTGATCTTACGAGTGAGATAGCCTCTATGTTCGCTGGTACACAGTGCTTGACTCTGTACTTCAACAGCTCACTAGTCTCTACACTTCTCTGCATTCCTCCTGTACTGCTAACCTTCTTCTTATGGTCCGATACCTGATTAACAAGCAGAATCTATTAAAATATTTCAAAAATGAATAACACCACTATACAAATTTTGTATTACATTAATAAAACGGAACCATAAGATATCATGATCTAAGTTTCATAACCCTAGCAAACCACTTCTTACAAAACATAATTACTTATGATAATTTGAGAAGAAAATCACTATCAGAAACCTAATATGTGCTTACAACAAGAATGATGACTTTTAGTGACGGCCAGTGGTCAGCCTGGTAGAGTTGACTTGCGACTGAGTCACTTCCGTTACTGTTGGAACCTCTGGACCACTGGACAAAACCACCGAGCAGGCTGCGACAGGCAGAGCCAGACCCTTGCCTGGCAATGTCAGACACGTCTCCCTCCACTCCGTACAACTTGGCTAATGTGTACACTACACAATCACACAGGGCTGGTTATAATATGTCACAGAGGTCATGAAACAAGTATTTTATACTGTCATATACTACATTGAACACAACAAAACTTTAAAACTAAACATCTTTTCACAACCTCCAACAAAGTCAGGCAAAGTCTCTGTACAAGTGCCACTAATCACTAATCAGGTTACATCCACTTTCTGTTCTTCCACCTAGACACTTCTACTGTTGTGTCTCAAATTTTCAAAGCATTTTAGGACCAACTAATAGAACGATACAAATCAAAACACAAATTGCTGTCTCATTTTGAGAAACCCAAAGAACAAACTCAGTGTTGTGAGCAACAAAATTCCATTTCAATTAAAAACCTAATCTTAAACTCTTGCGTGTAAGACCAAAGATAAACAAAGTGATTATTGGTAGGTTTTAAAATTATATTTCCTTAGTAATTTATTTATTTTATTCTAAGAAAATTTAGAAATAGGTTACCTAAACACGCGTAGCCTGCTGCCGAGGAGGCTAGTCCAGCAGCTGTAGGGAAGTTGTTCTCAGAGCAAATGTGTAATTTGCACTTATCTTCAAACTTACCTTGCTCTCTGGCACGCTCTCTGACTGTGGACAATAGTTATTTGTTTAACTAGTGAGCAAAGTGGCACTTTGCTGCACACGAGAGCAACGTTTACGCACTCGCCTGCGGCTCGTGCGGAATGATCTCGAGTGCAGCAAAGGCTTTTGCACTCGTGTTACACATTAGCCTATATTTTTCCTTCAGTCACTATAAAGCATATAAATAATTAGTCTTTCAAACACTAGGCCTATATAACACGTTTTTAGGTTCAGCTGGCAACACAAATAGGTGCCCTAGAGAAAGTAGTCCCCGGTCCGTATCACTCCGCTATTTTTTCCTCGGCAAGCAATGTGCTCCGCGACTTGAGAAAATAGTTCCGTATATTTTTGTTATTTGCAGTGGTTTACGCCTAAAAGGTATTTTCTTGTTTTTTTAAGATCTTAGGAATGTTTTAAAAACGTTTAAAAGAAAAGTCCAGAAAGTTCAGAAATAACGAAAAGAAAACATAAACTATAAACACGAAATGGCAGGTTATATCGTGGTTATAATAGTCAATCAGCTGCTCATAGTATTATTATCTTTAAGTTTTGCCAACCTATTTTCAAGTGTGCGCCAAAGTATAAACCGTACGACAGTGTATAAATCGTACGACAAAGGATAAACCGTACGGCAAAGTATAAATATGCAGCAATTATCAGCTTTCTGTACTATAAACAGTACGAGGAAGCCAACTTTGTCGGGTGACTGTAGGAAAATAATATTTTTACAAACTTATTTTGATATTACAAAATTTTTTTTATTAGCACATGATATAACATGTTTACATCTTTATTTAGTACACATTTTAAGACCAGCTGTTAGTGATTAGAATATCTTTGTTTAATAGACCAGATAAAACTAGTGTATCTGTTGCTCGAATTCGAGCAATTGCGAAGTATTACAGGTGTTATTTTAAAACACATAGCATTTATAATTTCCGATGATTTTAAAAGAGTCAACTCAAAGATTATGGAAACACTAACGATGTACATAACAGTTCGATATAATCAACATTTCTTGTAAATATCTTATCATTTTTCAATCGATGAACTTGTTTTTTAGGGTTTTCTACAAATGTTTCCTACTCATAGCCGCATTAGGTTGACGATTGTAAATAAAAAAACAATTATTTCTATTTCTTCTACTGGGTGGTGTTCTATGAATTTCCTATATTTCCATAGTTTGCAAATCGGCTCTTTCAATGATTGCTCAAGAAATTCAGCACAGTCACGGTGTTAATTCAATTTTCTTTTTAGTATATCAAATTGTCCAGGCTTTCTTGCTTTATTCGATTGTAATATTTGGAACCTAACCCAACCCAAATAGTAAATATTTCATTTTAACCAAGCCAGTAAATGTTTGTAGCACACTTTCCTTCAATTGCAATTAAAATATCAACAGCAATTAAATTATCCAGCTGATGATAATGTTAACAAATGTGTTCTTCATAAGGAAGATGGGAACGGGAACTTTAAAAGCCACTGGGGCAGAGCCCAAGGGACTTTTTCAAAAATGTAAGGGCAGTTTGCAAATCTACACAGACGAACATTTTGGTACCAATATAATATGTGGGGTTAAATCTTAAAACAAAAAGCCTTATTGTTCACAAAGTTTCATGTAGCGTATTAATAATATAGATAGATAAGGAAAAAATATCCTTAATACAAACTTAGGAATACCCAAGTGCACAGTAGTTTGGATACACCAGTAATCATAATCAAGCCTAAAATTGTACATTTTTCCACTTTTCCCCTAAGTCAAGCAGACAGGTATGTCTTTTAATGCAAATTTATATTCTAATTGTAATTGCACCAGCAAGAAGAAACCCCATAGGCAAATTCCTGCTACAAGGGAATTTTATAGATAAAAATGTTTAAATTTCCAATCATGTGAACAAAATGTTCTCTAGATATTAATAATGATTTAATAATTCAAATAAAAATAGAAAACTTACTTGCTTTTAAGCATCTTTGTATCCGAGGATGATTGAGAGGCTCTTCTCTAAAATAAATAAAAACTGCATTTTAAAACTAGGCAACACACATATTGTGACAAAAATTTACCTTAAATGTATTTACTCAAGCATAATACAGCACAAAAATAATCTGGCGATTTTTGATCTAATGTAGCTAATTTGTATACGCAAGTGTTACAAATTCTACCCAGCAGTCTACTCTAATATCATATATGATTTTGTATTTTGATCTGATTCATTTATTTTATTCTCAACCTCTTTGAGAGTAAAGCAAAATATTTGTTGATAATTGTGGTCATTCCTGAACGAGCTCTATGTTTTTGGCATCAGTATGGACTCAAATATTTTAGGAAAGGGCTTTTATTGATTCCATTTATCGCCATAAGGTGGTTCATTCACGTCTTTGGTGCTCAATCGCTCCTCAGGCATCATTATGAGCCAAGTCAACAACTGTTCCACCTGTAGTTTCCTGCCTCCTAGACACTCGTTCCATGTGTAACATGAGTTGCTCGGGTCAAAATCTCGGCAAAAATTCTGTTGGTTTGGTCAGAGTAAGAAGATGGAATACTTTGATTTAGCATTGTACACATCGTTTTCAAAGCATTCGCTGTTGATAGTTTTTTCATATCATTTTTAATTTTTGCTTGAAATAAATGTATAAGATTGCTTATAAAACAGTTGGTGAAGGAGATTAGTTTACCAAAGGTGAAAGTGACATTTTACAATCCAATGATGAGACTGGTCACAAAATCTAGTAACAGTTTCGATTTGAAAGTAAGGAGATGTTTTCATGTTACACATGTTAAGTAAGGAGATGTTAAGGGGATGTTTTCGTCAATCCTGGCCTACGCAACAGTGATATTTATGTTACTATTTTTATTTGTAAAATTGGAACAAATATATTGCATTAATTTAGCTTAATCCCAATCAGAACTAAAAGTTTTATGTTAGTTAATATTTCTCAAACCTAAATACTGTGACTATATTTTTAACTTTTTAAGATTTCAAAGGCTACTTAAATTAAGTTTGGATTAAAATTTTTAGCCTGATTTATGTTTACATTTACTATTTTGTCTTACTTTCCGTTAAGCCACAAGCGATCTGATTTGAAGTCTGGACTCTTCATTATACTAGTAGTAGTCCTCATCTAGAAAATAAATTAAGAATATTAACACTGCAAAATGTTTCAAATCAATGCTTGAACAAATTAAACTTGTTTTAAAATTTTACTTTTGAAAATAGTTGAGTTCGCACTTAAGGCCTGATATGGTGCCATTTGTTGGAATGTAGCCTAAGTTATCTAAGTCAGTAGATTAGAATCAATCAATTAAATATTTAGTACACAACACTCTCAAAATATCAAACAAGGCAATTTTAATGTTGTTCTAATAATGTAGGCTATAGTTCTTGAAAGTGGAGAATATATTCAATTCACACTAGTCAGATAGGATGCATCTGTATAACTGTGATTCATAAAGTATCAAAAAGTATTAACGAGGAAGCAATATTTCTACTTCTAAACATACATGGTCAACATGGGACATGGGTTAAAAATTGTACACAAACCTGTTTTGTAGATAGGGTTGTAGAGATAGAACTATTTAATGGGAGGATTAAGTCTTCATCTCTTTTTCCCCCTGCAAAAGGTGTCACAAATTAGAAAGTGAAAACATGTTGTAGGCTACTGTGAACATGTTGGCCAGCATCTAAATGTCGCTGCATTATTGTACTTACTGATAGCTTTTCCATGTTTTGTTTGAAACTTAAAAAGAGTATTTCAGATAAGATAGGTACCGGTACCCTAATTACATGTATGAGTGGACAGTTTAGTCGTCTAAACCCAAGTCCTTAGTTATAATTGCTCTCTCATTGTTAATTGTAGCTTGATTTACTGTATTAAAAATAGACCATCCAATTTGTTAGTTTTAAAACATCATATTTAAAATAAAAACACTTGCCTAGGACTCTTAATGAGATTCACACAGGCATGAAGAGATAAACAAAGCTGCTGGTTCATGGGCTCCAGCGGGAGAGATATTGCTCAATCTATACATGTAAAAATCATTTTTTTAAACGGTTGTCACTATTGCGGCTTCTCCGATGAAGCTTTGAAACATCGTTTCCTCTGGACATTCCAACAAGTTCAATTGTGGCTAAGAAATTACCTGCCTTCTCAGATGAATGAGTGGAAGATTGAGAAAAAGTCCCAGAGTACAGTGATTATGAAACTGTGCTGAGACTGGAGGATATTTAGAAGTATACGACAATCTTGTACACATTTGGCGCGCTCAGGGGATTTAAAATTCTTTAATTGTCTATTATTGCAGAACAACAACCAACAACAATTTAAAATTATTAAAATGAAATTAAATGAAAATCCTTCTTTATTGAGCCGACCTTAGGAGCTCACGGTCCTTTCTTGCAGTTAGACTCTGTAACTGTAATCAATGAGTTAACTAAACCTCTGATTCATTTGTGATAAATTTTTTTTTTCAACACTCTGTTTGATTTGAACATTATACGTTAAGTTTTAAGAACCAAGTACAGGAGAATACAGACAAGACGTTAAACCAACTCCTACGTTACACTGTAGCTTAACACATTCAATGCTGACAGGGTGCATATACAACTGCGATAGGGTCAGGGTACAGCTTTATAAGGATTGGTCTACTATGAGCTCTGTGTTTATCGGAGATCAACTAAACTATGTCAGCGTGAGCCTATCGTGCCAATCCCATAAGATAGGCCTACTACATTTCAGTTGCAACCATTTTCGGGCTCCCACCACTAGGCCTAGTGCCCTTTTAGCTCGAAGAGCACCATTTAATGTGAGCCTAGCTCTTGCCGCAGTTTAGGGTCGCCTTTTTGGGGCTTTTCAGCAGTGAACGTGTTAATAACCTATTTCCCCACGTCGGTTACAAGTGAAAACTCAGCCTTAGGTACACTTCCTACCTTACATAGGCCTGATTATTGCTAATTGCGGTACTTTCCTGTTAAAGGGGAACATTCATTATTATCGATGATTTTTAATCGATATATCAATATTTTTGTTTCCCTTTCAGGGCCGGATTTCCCAATAGGCCCGGTAGGCCCGGGCCTATGGGCGCAAGGTCCCAGAGGGCGCACGGCCAAGAGGAATTTTTTTATAGGCTACACCTATCTAAAAACAAAAATAAATACCTAGTCATAATTGATCAAAAAAACTTCTGAAGTTCATAAGAAGAAATTATTGTTATGAAATTTAAAATATTTTTCAGAATTACGCATCAATTTCGTTACAAAATTACTAACGAACATTGGTTATACGGGAGTAGGCTGTAGGGATGTTGACGTTGACGAGCGCCCAAGGGGTACGCATCGTAGTGTCACTGCACTGGGCACTGGGCCACTATGCTGGCTGAGGCTCGGGCTTGGCACTACCATAGATTAAACATACTCCCTTAGGGAGTATGTTTAATCTATGGCACTACTGATCAGAGTGATTAGGGGCGCATGCGTGCTTGACATTGTTACCACCCTCACTTCACAAAGCAAAAGTTAAAATATATAATACGTTGTGTTGAATATTAAAACAACGATGAATTTAAGTTTAAAATTAACGAAAAAAATATTAATCTCAGTTTGCATTAGATTTTAGAAACATTCAATACCCTCCAAAGCACCATTAATGCTGTCATTTTCTCCTCAGACCTAAGGATCGGTATGGTTGGCCGGAATATTGCTCTGTTTTGCTTTGGAAATATAACCTAGATGCAGTACGACCATAGATTAAGTATAACTCAAGTTGACTTCTTATGACATTGTTAATTCAAAATATTTTCATGTCTAGTTCATGGTGGTGATACTGGACGTTAGTTTTAACGTAATTTGGTTTCTATTATTTTAGGGTTAGTTCTAGGATGTGTGTTTTAATTTCTTGTAATATAAACGGGAAACGACCTATTGTTGATGATTAGATCGTTTTGTTTTTGATAAACTAGGTTTAAACATAGATAAAACATACTCTTTAAATAACAAGAATTGTTTTCAGCTAATTCAAAATTATGACAAATCTACTAAAGGATTATGTTTAATCTACGGTATCACGTACTGTATGGAGTTCAGGTTTTTGGGCCTGGAATTTGAATCAATGGCCATGTTTTTTCAGTAATTCTCGTTGGTTTGAGTTGTTTTGTTTCAGTCCCACGGCCACATACGTGAGCATTTATTAAAAGCATAAAATTGCTAACAGTGTTTAAGACGGCATTTTGTTAATGCTAAACAAGTCAATAAAAATAAAACTTACAATGATTCCGACGAGGAGTGGTATTCAAGCAATTAACTTAGGCCTATGGGCATAATATAGGTAGTTTTTAATAAAGGTTTGAAGGAAAGTAACTGTGACCAGACTAGGGGGCGGAAAATTATTTGGGCCTAGGGGCGCAAAAATGCTAAATCCGGCCCTGTTCCCTTTACGATCATAAAAAATTGACAACTGATCTTGTTCAGGCTAAAATCTAGTCTATTATGGATTAAAACTGTTCTAAGCTAACCTAACATAACCAACCAAACTTGCTGTACCATTTTAAAAATTCTGTTTGATTACAGAAAAGGCATGTGAGGAATATTAAACGGAATTTTTAAATGTTACCGCAAGTTTGGTTAGTTTTGTTAAGTTGGTTTGGAACAGTTTCATTTCAAATTTTTTTTTTTTTAAAGGCCTACAGACCAATATTTACTTATCTATCGTAGTTGTCAGCTGATAAGTTTTAATTCGTTAATATCAATATACGGTATCGATTGAAAATCATCGATAATAATGAATGTCCCCTTTAACAGGAAAGTACCCTAATTGCTTATAAGCCTAGTAGGAAAAACACTGATTTGGGAAGTGTTTTGTTAATCTTTGGGTTTCTCACCTGAGGCACTCCATGCTTAATGGCCAACGGGTTAGAATTTGCCCCATCAAGTGTTAAAATTTGCCTCCTGTCGGACAGATAGGAACTGAGGGTGGAAAGCACCAGACCATTCACACCATATGCTCTAAGTTTTTCGATGAGAAGGGCATGGGGGACACAGTCGAAAGCCTTGCTCAAATCTGCAAGAGCTAAAGCAGTGGATTCCTTGGCCTCAAAAGAGTCGAGCAACGTAGACACCAGCTGAGACATAGCTGTGACGGTTGATCTCCCACACCTAAAGCCATGTTGGGCATTCAAAAAAAGTGCATTATCCTCAAAGAATGCGACTAGTTGGGACTTCATGATTGTTTCCATGATCTTGGCCAGTACAGGGATAACTGATATCGGTCTGTAGCTCTTTAGATCAGCTGGATCCCCCTTCTTGAAAACAGGCACAGTTCTCGAAAGCTTCAGGACATCCGGGAAGCACCCTTCTTGTAGGCATCTATTTATCACCTGGCTTAAGGGATCAGCAATGACATCTATTACATATTTCAGAACATTTACAGACATGCCATATATGTCAAGAGACTTTTTGTTCTTGAAATGTTTCACAAGCCCAATGATCTCACTGGGGCTAACCGAAGTCCAACTTACAAATTCTATGGCATTTTTTCTTAGGGTATGGACTGGCAGACATACATCATCCAATGACAAACCAGTATCAGGTATGGACTCAACAATGTCATCAACTTGGCTCAAAAGGAAGCGATTGAAGTCGTCCGGACTCGCCTTTACTTTAGGTTTAGTGGTAGATTTCCTAGATGCTGCAACATGGTTTACCAAATTCCAAGCAGCTTTGCATTGGTTACTGGAGGATTTAATCGCAAGAATATTAGCATTCTTTTTTGCAAGGTCAACTTCATATCTGTATTGCCTTTTAGCCCTAAGATAAGAATCATAAAACCTAAGTCTTACCTCTTCACCCATACTAGCTTTACAACGATCATTTAGTGCCAGCACTATATTCCTAAGTAGTTGTAGCCTAGGTGTGTACCAACCCTTATTTAGAGAGGGGGATTTCGGATTTCGTTGTTTAGACGATGCATGTCTGCACAGGGACATACTAGTACTTCTAGTAGGGAAGAACTGATCATATACTTCTTGAATTTTATTGAAGAAATCATTGAATGTAATTTCAGAACTAGATAGTCCTACACAGTTGTTTAATATTTCAGTCCAATTTACATTCATGAGGGCAGCTCTAAATAAGGGTAGGCTCTCATCCTTAATAGTTCTAATAGTTCTAGAGTAGTTTACATGCCAAGGTAAATTTTGAGAAGTCGTACTCACCAGGTTCCTATGTAGGTCCATTACCACAGCATCATGGTCAGCTATGACAGGGTTTGTCACGTACACTTTGTAGTCCCAAGAATCTAGAGACGTTGCAATGGTGTCCAGGCAGTACTTCCCCCGGGTAGGTGCACGGTTTGTTATATACAGTCCATAGGTATGAAGAAGACACATAAATATATTTGAAGGGTTATCTTCAGTGTTAAGGTGGAGGTTCACATCACCCCCCAAAACTATCGGCAGGCCCAGTTGATTTAGGCTAGCTAAACATCTGTCTAAAGAGCGAAAGAAGATTTCCAAGTTTCCATCGGGAGAGCGGTATAACACCAGAACAATCACAGATAGCTCAGTCAGCCTAACAGCAGAAAGTTCGATGTCCAGTTCACAGCAGAAGGCCCTTACATCCAAGACATCAAATGCTAGGTCAGGGTTCAGGTATATTGATACTCCTCCACTCCTATGGTCCGAGCGAAAATAACCAGCAGCCAATTTCAAGTGTCCAATTAAGCTGTAGTAGTCACTCTCTTGGCTCTCCAGATGATGTTCACCAAGGCACAAGATGTCGGGGTACACATTTTCCACAAAAAGGGAGACAAGGTTGATCTTTGTCCTAAGACACTGGACATTAACATAAACTAATTTAAAACTATCTTTGTCTGTAGGCCTAGGCTGTGGAGATATAATGCAAGGCCCTTTTGGTACTACATCTTCTGCAGCCTTCGTTACTAACTCGGGACCTTGCTCCTGCCTCTTCTGAATAAAAAACGTTTCAAAACTGCATCCTTAGGCCATACTGAACTATTGAAAAGTTTGTCTTTCTTCTCAAAATCAACACCAACTTTAAAGCTTGCGTTTGAGCCTTTACTTTCTAGCCTCTCTACCGTGGCAGTCACATCCGCAAAAGAGTCTGAGATATATTTCTTAACTGCTTCTTCAGTTGTATCACTGTGTAGACGTCCTAGGTAGAGCCAAGCCTTCTTTTCGCCAGCTACTAGGCCAGCAGTATCCTTCGTACCAATGACAAAGCTCGACTTGCGAGACTTAAACTTGCCCGGGTGATTTTTCTGCTAAGACGCCTAAAACCCTTGCTGTCCAAGAAGCACTTAATCGAGGTATACCATGCACTCTTTCACACCCACATTGTGTATGGCCTCTTGTTGTGGGGACATTCTTCTGGATGTCAAAACATTCTTCTCCTGCAGAAAAAAACTGTAAGGCTGATCGATTCTGCTGAGTACCTAGAACATAGTAGGCCTATTTTCAGCAAACTGGGTATACTGACTATTTATAGTCAGTATATCTTGCTCAGTTTGACCTACATTAAAGAGAACAACTTGTCCCTTACGAAACGAGCAGAACATCACTCCTACAACACCAGAGGTAAAGACCAACTCGATGTGCCATTCTGTAGGCTAAGTAAGAAGAAAAACTGTTTCCCGATACTAGCAATGAAACTATATAATGCATTGCCAGCTAGTACCAAGGATCTTGATCCCCATAAGTTTAAGCGAACAATTGAAAAATGGCTGAAAAAAACACCTCTCTTCTCTATTGAAGAATTTTTTGAAGAGGTCAAAAAACCATAAATCCTGCCGCCAATCTGTAAATATTCAAACAGTAAATTCAAGTTTAAGTTTTTATTTTTCTTTGTGACGATGGACTGCATAGTTCTAAATATTAGTTTAGTTAGTATCGACTCAATCTATCCAGCAACTGCTGGTCAAAGATGAAGAAAAGAAGTATGAAGTATGAAGTAAGTATGAAGTTATCAGTACAGTAGGCCTACTTTAAGAAGTTGCAGAGAAAGATAAGGGTACACTTCCATATCTGTTGGCACAAACAACCGAATGAGTAATATTGATTATTCGATTGTTTAATTCGATATATTGTTTGGTTAGTTAGGTTAGGTTAACCTTACCTAACTAACCAAACGATATATACCAAACAAAAATCGATATATCGATCGATATTTTCATTCGGTTGTTTGTGCCAAACAGATATGGAAGTGTACCCGCACAAACAACCGAATGAAAAATTTGTTATATCGTTTGGTTAGTTAGGTAAGGTTAACCTAACCTTGCTTATCAAACGATATATCGAATTAAACAATCGAATAACAATATTACTCATTCGGTTGTTTGTGCCAACAGATATAGAAGTGTACCCGAAGATAGTGAGGAATAGGCAAGATGATTTTGATTCTTTCATTTAATCATGTAAAATATGCACATATATCGATAAAGATAGGCCTTACTGGTGATTGAACATGACGTGTCATTGTATACTTACAGTACTTGATTACAGCTATATTAACTGGAGCAATACAGGTCACAATAATTGTCATTATGTTGATATAGCTTATAGGCTAGGCCCAATTACTTTTAACTAGTAAGTACTGCCGGAAGACAAATTTTTGACCGGGAATCAGTTTTTCGCTGGTGTAGATAATTTGTAGGAGGTAGGCACAATAACAAGACACAAATCTTAAAATAAACAATATAACAAAGGTGAAATTAACATTTCGATGCAAAACATAACCTCTGGCATTATTGTGTTGTGTGTGACGTTTCGTTTTCCATTCCCCTTCTTCTCTTCTGCTCGTTAGCTCGTTAGCTCGTCGTTTGCTGTGGATTTGGATTGTGTTCTGCTCTCTGCTGGCTGCACAATTTTTATTTCAGCTGTGGTTTTTCGATACGGACGAAGAGAGTTAAATACCCCCGCTGCCGCAAACCTACCGTCTAAGCGAATTTCCATTTGCCTAGTAGAAAGAAGTACCTAAAAGGTTTGCGGCTACAGAGAAACTAATAAAGTGTATTTTTATTAAACTATTAATAGCTTAGTATAAAATAAATAAATTTGTCAAGTTTGATCAAAATATATCCATAAACAAGCAAACTATACAACACTACAATACTAATAGCCTACTCTCCATAAGAATAACATGGTAATTTTAATTTTTTTCTACAGTTATACCTAACAATGTACATGTTCTCTCACTGATTTGAGAAAGAAAAGTGGCCAATTCGCTCATCAGTGAGACAATGTTAACATTGTCTCACTCTAATTACGTTGTCTCACTCCAGATTTGCAACGAGAAAGCACGAAATAGTGAGCGCGTAACATGCAGACAACGTCGTATGCGCGCGAAATACGTTGGCAGCACTGGCTGTAAATCAGCTGGTCAGCTGTTGTACTGTTGTATTTGTCACTTCACATTAAATGTTATATTAAAAGTTCACTTCTGTGTAAAAATAGGTTTTTCCTACAGTTACCTAACAATGTACATGTTCTCTCACTGATTTGAGAAAGCAAAGTGGCCAATTCGCTCATCAGTGAGACAATGTTAACATTGTCTCACTCTAATTACTTTGTCTCACTCCAGATTTGCAACGTGAAGGCACGAAATAGTGAGCACGTAACATGCGAGCAACGTCGTATGCGCGCGAAATACGTTGCCAGCACTGGCTGTAAATCAGCTGGTCAGCTGTTGTACTGTTGTATTTGTCACTTCACGTTAAATGTTATATTAAAAGTTTACTTCTGTTTAAAAATAGGTTATGTTTCTTCACCAATTTATTTGTTTTATGGTAACTGTAGGAAAAGTATAATGTGCAACTCGAGTTCAAAGTACAATTGCCTCACTCGAGAGACCATTCCTCACTCACCTACTGCTCATGAGTAAGGATTTCTCTCGAGTGAGTCAATTGCTCACTTTTCTCGCTAGTTGCACAAATAACTATTGTTTCTTCACCAATTTATTTGTTTTATGGTAACTGTAGGATTTCTCTCGAGTGAGTCAATTGCTCACTTTTCTCGCTAGTTGCACAAATAACTATTGTTTCTTCACCAATTTATTTGTTTTATGGTAACTGTATAATGTGCAACTCGAGTTCAAAGTACAATTGCCTTGCCTCACTCGAGAAACCATTCCTTGAGTAAGGATTTCGCTCGAGTGAGTCAATTGCACACACGTCTCACTAGTTGCACAAACAAATAACTATATTTTAATTTCCTCCTTAACTAATTACTGTACAAAAAGACTTTGATATACTGAATTATTTGTTTTTTTAAGCTCCTTAAAAAGGTCTAAAAATAATTTGGTAAATTTTGTTTTTAGAGGGTCAAAAATGAGAAAACCCCATTTTTACCCCATAAAACTCCCTGTTAAACCCCGTTCCCATGGTCCGATCATGCTGGTTCGCAAACTCATCCAAGTTTATCCCCCCCTTACACCTTCAAACCAAATTTCATTGAAATCAGACAAAAATTATTACCTAAAAAAATTCGAAAAAAGCAAAATTTACTAAAAATGAAAAATTAATTAAAATTGATTAATAAATGATTCATTAAATGATTCATTTTTAAAATTTATTAATTTTTAAAATTAATAAATTTTTAAACTAATTAATTATTAAAATTAGTTAATTTAAAAATTTTAATTATGAAAAAATAAAATTATAAAATTAATTTTTATTTTTTTTACTATACGGACGGTTTTTGATACTGACGAAATGAGATTCTATTGGCTGTTCTATTGGTGTGACTCTCTTCTCTTGAGGGAACACCATTACAGCAACAATACAAAGTTCCAAAAATAATGATCTGATTTTAATGAAATTTGGTACAAATACCTAAACCTACTTTTATTTGAATGAGTTCGCGAACCAGCATAATTGGACTATGGGAACGGGGGTTTATGAGGGGTTTTATGGGGTAAAAATTGATTTTTCCAATTTTTGACACAAATTTGTATAGTTTCTCTCCAAACCATTTTGTAGAGCTTAAAAAATATTTGTATATTGAAGCGTTGTTGTATGCCCAACGGTTACGGAGATAATTTAAAAAGTTGTAAATTTAAAATTCCCATGTTATTCTTATGGGGAATAAATAAACTGTTGCAGTTTGCTTGTTTATGGATATATTTAAACCAAATTTGGAAATTTTGTTTATTTAATACTAAGCTATCGAAAATTGCAGTAAAAAAACACATCTAAATATTTTCCCTGTAGCAACAAACCTAAGTACGGTTAATTAAATAGGAAATCAATCTGAAAATTTTTAGGTAATATTTTAGTAGAAATCCAGCTAGGTAAATGGAAATTCGCTTAGTTTGCTGGGGCGATGGTATTTTTTAAATCCTATTATTCTGTATTCCGTTGTTTCAATCACAAAAGTTGCAATAACTTGTGAATTGTGATTTTTACAGCAATGCGGTGTGGTATAATTTGTTCAGAGTAAAAATGAGCTATTGGCTACCTGGAAGGATAAACAGAGGACGTAGAACCAA
Source organism: Macrosteles quadrilineatus (assembly GCF_028750875.1). Lineage (NCBI taxonomy): Eukaryota > Metazoa > Arthropoda > Insecta > Hemiptera > Cicadellidae > Macrosteles > Macrosteles quadrilineatus. The sequence continues at coordinate 13,950,938 of NW_026542598.1, read as the reverse complement.
GGCCGGATATCAGGGGGTCTACTGAAATGCCTTCCCATGTATAGGGGAGGAAGTATAAGGATAGGGAATACACAATGGGAAAATTAGGAAAACCCAGAGAAAACTATTTTATGGAGCATATTATTATTATATTAGTATTAAAGATAGGGTTTCCTGTATTTGACAAACATAAAACAATATTACATGTTGTCAAATAAATTCTACAAAATTTAACAATTTTCCAATTTGAAAATTAGCAAATAGCTACACTGGTTTTAATATTTAGCCAGATATTGCTGGCAAAATAAAAATGCAATAGATGCAAAATGCAAAAAAAATGCAACATTTCAAAAGATGCAAATGAAAAACTGCAAACCTTGCAGCTGCACATGCAGCTGACAATTTAAAATTGATCAAAATAAAAATAAAAATTAATTTGCACTATAAATAGACTAAACACAACAACAATTAATAGGATATAAAATAATAAACCAAAGGGCTTTGGCTTTAAAATTTTACATTTAATATTTTTAATTTTTGTTTAAAAACTAATTAACAAGACACGGGAAAAATGTTTTGGAAATAAAAACACAAAAAGATTAAAATAAAAACCATTTACAAATGATTAATTTACACACAAATCAAAATATAGTAGCCTACTAACATTTTTTTTTACTTAATTACAGCTTTTCTGATTCAAGGTGAGTAATGTTGTATTTCAAAGTCTTAGCATTAGCATGTGAGGTCATTGTACAAAAAACTTAAAAGTATAAAGATATTTATGTCAAAAAGAGTATGTGAGAAATTCAGTAAACTAGCATTGTTAGGATTGAAACAGGATAAATTCTCTTAAAACAAATTGAAATATTTTATGCATATAGATTCTATAATCTAAAACAAGCGCGCGTACAGACAAGCTTTCATTTTCGTCAGAGAATTTCAAATTTTTTTGTTTATTATGGCGTATTTGGCCACGAGAAATCGATTGGAGTTGGTTACAGGGCTGGGATGAATCCAGTTTCCGCCCTACAGCCTTTTAAAGTGCCCGTTATCGTCTATACACTTTTGTAGCTACATTTATAAAACAGCTGATACAGGTAATTTTTATAGCAATCTACGTATTTATAAACGTGTATTGAAATGTTTTCTTTGTATCATCTAAAATTTGTTCACATTGATTACCGTACATAACAAATATCTTTAATTTAGCTAAATAACTTATCTAATAAATTTAATGTTTAATTCAATCTGAGCAAAGCTCAGTCTCCTGGTATTGAAACATTAAATTAATACTTAACTCATCTTTAAGACCTAATTAAAGTAGGTAGGAGGTAATAAGTAGTTATTACATTCCTAAAACAAATTTGCTATCATACAATGAATTAACTAAGGAAATGGATAAATACCTCTAACCACATTACAGAAGAGCCACCATTATCTGACATAGTAAGATACAATTAGTTAAGCATAAAGGTCAGATAACATAAAAAAACATTAAAAACCATTTTACAATTAAAAAAATATATATTTTAAAACTGAAAAAGTTTAAAATACAGGTTCATTGATACAACAATGTAATAGACACTCAAATTGAAAGTTTATAGGCTCACAAACTAAATAGTACCGGTAATGAAATGTAATTATCTTCTTATGGCAAACTTCATTGATACAGAAAAAACTCTCCTTGACTGAGACACATATTTTTAGCGAATTATAGGGAAATAGGGGATAAGCTCTTTAGGTCTCATGGTGAGACTTGATCTGGACCCAGGACAAATTTACTTTTAGCGAATTTCCCATAAAGGGAATAAGCTATTACCGTAGGTCTCATAGTAAGACCCGGAAACGGGACCGATTTAATTTTTCGTTTTGAGGACCCCAGATGCCAAAAACTCCATCCGTTCAAATTCGTATATATGTATATTAATTACGTAAGGCGATTCTTTGCGTCAAAATTGAGGGCGACTGGGATGTTGTAGAACGACGGGAGAGGGCTTACATTAAAGGTCTCTATCCCGTGACGGCGGGAAAAATAGTAGAATTCCCAAAATTTTAACAGAAATTTAGATGTAACGTAAAGTGTCCTCTATAAGACTTGCATTGGAATCCATACACAGCTGATTTTTGTTTACTTTACAGTGTTAGCAAAACGGGAGTGCCGATGGAGACCTGTGGGGATGCGTGCGTAAGGGACTTGACCTGGTCTCCATCGGCACTCCCATTTTGCTAACACTATAATATAGTTGATCGCGCTATACTTCCAAGCCAATATTCAATACACGCAGTTAGTTTACTTCTTAGCCAGTTAACTCTGCAATGCACTGTATACTATATTCAAACCAGGGATAACGTTATCTATTATTGAGACTTTTTGAAAACTAAAAACCAAAACAAAGATTTTTGTGTCAACACTGTCAACTGTCAGTTCTGATGGAAAAGAATTTCATGATTGGCATCTACAACTGGGAAATGAAACCCTAAAACTATAAACTATTACTCAATGTGGCTGATAAAAATGTTCATTCTGTATGGTTCTTATTTACTTCCCTAGTTTTTTTAAAAAAAGGTCGAAATAAATCATTTTGTTAGCCCCTGCACGGTCTGAGAAAAGGTGCCTCTTATTGCTCAATGTTATTTCGCCATAACAACAAAAGGTCCCATTTCTAATATCCACTTAAAAAGACTTAAGTCCAAAAAATAAATTGTCCTACATTCTAGTGGAAATTTAGAGAACTACAACAAAGTTCATTTGACAAAGAACAAAATATCTCACAAATTTTGCAGTCCCGACAAGAGGTACCTTTTTTATGTAACGGAGAAAGAACATAGGGCCAACAAGAGGTCCCTTTTCTGAAATGTGATTTTTACGACATGATAAAACGCTATGATAAAACAATTATTCAAATGAAAACTACTGTGAATAGTGTGAGTTATGTTTAGCCTCCCACCCACTCAACCGAAAATACCCTCCTTCCGGCATGGTGCTCCCAGCAGTAATTTGCCTTACAAGGCGTTTGGGTCGTAGTGTGTTTCTTTATGCACTTGCTAGTCAGTTTCTTGGAACGCATACATCAAACTTACGTGTCAATACCCTTTGTGTATAGTAAAATGGCCGGCTTGTGTATGGTAAAGCAGCCGGCAGTACGTCAAATTTACGTATTGATACCCTTATTGTCACACTGTATGACGATACCTTACTATGCAATTCCTAAGTACGTCAAATTTACGTATTGATACCCTTAGCATCATGCTGTATGACAATACGTTTCTAGAGTTATAAAACAAAAAAATTACAAACAAAAAATTTAGTACATTGAAATGTTTTTGCACAGTTATTAGTCTTGAAGGAAATTTAAAAAATAGTAAATTTAAAATTCCCATGTTATTTTTATAGAGAAGTAAACTCTTATAGTTTTCTTGTTAATGGATACATTTTGACCAACTTGCCAACTTTATTAATTTTAAACTAGTTACTATTTTGTACAAAAAAAAAAAAAAACACACACTTTATTACTCTCCCTGTAGATGCAAAGGTACTAGGTACTCTTTAAACCTCAAGTTATTTAAATCGATTTAAGTAAAAATCAAATCAGGCAAATGGTAATTCGCTTACTCTGTAGGTTTGCTGCGGCACCAGTAAAAATTTAACATTGTGTTGACAGAGTCTTGTGCTACTAAATAACAATAAAAGCTGTCTGTACCTGAAAGAAAAGCTAGATACAAACCATTTAGGAACTATTTTTAAAGTTAAACAAAGAACAATAATTTTGTTTCATGGATAAATTACCAATAAAGACAGTGGCGGTTCTAAAGGGGGCTACATGGGCTAAAGCCCCCCCCCGATTGGACCGTAAAGATGAAGATTCAACTATGCATTCAGTCATTAAAATGTAACAAGACATTAAAAGTGGTTTTAAATAGTTGCCAAATGGCTTTAAAAAGCAAATTTTTAAAGACCCCCTTCTGATGGGGAGCACTTTTGTTAGCTCCTCTTTGACAAGGTCCTAGAACCGCTACTGAATAGAGACAGTACAAAAAAAATGGTTCATCACACAGGCCAAAATGCATCTTTAACTCTTGCTCATTTCCCAACCTTGGCTTTGCCTTGGTCATTAGACTAGTGCTCACATAGAAAATAATCACTTAAAAAAAGCCTTAGTAAACAATTTAAAATTTACCATTCTTAGGCCCCACGATCAAGCCTCCAAACAATCCATTCCATTCTTTTGAATTAAAAGTTGAATGTAACTTAGTCAGTAAAGCTTCATTGCCTATTTATTTCAATAACTGTTAAAATTCTGAAAAAAAATATTTTAAATAATTAAATATATTAAGACCTGTGGATTCTTAAATAAACAATAAAATAAATCATTGACTCCATGAATGACAATAGTCATTCAATACACACCAAATATAATACACTATAATATTGCACAGTTCAAACATGAAAAAGCATTCCTGCTTTCGTGTTCAGAAACATAACACTTTAGAAGACTCAGGTATTATCGTTACTAGAGCCTACTTCCAAATCAAAGCTAGATATTATCTCAACGTCTGGTCTCGCGTTTTTGAACGTTATAACACCCCTCTCTGTGCACGAGGTGCCTTTGACATTAAGCAGCTTGAGACCTTTGAGACATTGTGCACAATGACGTAAACTTGTGTCCGTCACTGTCACGTAGTTGCACAGTTCAACTACTTGCAGGGGCGACGGCATAAACGCGTCGTTGTGTTCCATGAGTAGAACAAAGAAACCCATAGCGTTCCATTCGGCCAGTGTGGCTCCAAAAGAGGTGATAGCCATGTCCGTGATCAGTGTGCGACCATCAGCCGACGGAGCTTCCAGATACATCTCCTTCAGCTGCGGAGTCTTGTTGAGACAGGATATCTCTCGGTCACTTATAAACGTCCGGCGGAAGTCCACCACCTTCAAACAATCAGATTATTCGGTTGATTGTTGTTTAGTTTACTTCTGCTTTCAAAATATGTATTAATTAATAAGTCTTTTTAGATATTAAATTCCTAAACGTACATATTAGGCCTATAACATAAGTTAATAAAATACCTGAGTGTAAACTTACCTACCTGTGCGTTATACTTGTTACACAAAAAATACTTTCTAATTTGCCCTAAAACATAATTGGATTTCTTATATTGTTTATGAATTGTAATTGTACACAAATTAAATTAGATATAGTAATTAAATAATTATTCAATGGTCCAACTCTGCATGTATAATATCATACCGTGAGAGCTCTGAAGCCAAAGCGAGTTCCCAAACTGATGTAGGGTACAAAGTCGTTGATCTTGTTGTTGGATAGCCTCAGTTCCTCAAGAGCAGGGCATTTACTGAGCGCAAGGAACGAGTGAGATTCAAACCACGTGCAATCAGAGACGTCCAACACCTGAAATATAAAAACTTATGTGGCAATTAAAATTGTGATTCAACCAATGTTTTATTAGGCTATTTGCTCAACAAGATGCTTACATGGGAAACATTACTTTTTCTTAGTAAAGGGTGAAAGCAAATTTATTTAGGTTTAGTACCTCCTAAAATTTCTTGGGAAATGAAAAGATTTAAAAAGTATTTCAATTATTTTCAAACTCAGTTGAAAAGACTAACTAAAAATGAATTTAGGCTAGTAAATAAAATACAAAAGTCTTAATGCAAAACTTGAAATTCTAGCGATTCAGGTTTTTCTTGTGATAACAATGAGTGCAACTAATTAAAAACAGTCTCTCTACCTTTGCTTATACGAAAAAAAGGATTAGAGGATATTTGATACCTTTAATCGAGGTAAATACTTGTCGACTCCAAAGAAAAAGGATTTACTAGGCTGAAGATTGCTCACTTGACATCGATGCAGTGACAGGTACTCTAACCCTGAAGGGAACTGTTCCCACGAGAGCTGTAACATTGATTTACTATAGCACCTTCCGTTAAAAAGCCACACTGAGCAAGCACTACCGATCCTTTGATATCAAAGTGACAATGACATGATGAAAGAAGTTATTCATTACAGCTATAACTTTAAATATCACTTTCACAGTAGTTGAAATAAAAGATTACACCAGAGTCCCGCAAATATGAACTAGTTGGATGGAAACTTACTGTTCAGATAACCAAATCGAAATCGTTCTGAATAGGTAGCTGCTGGAAAACCAGTAAAATTCCATTTAAATAAAACAATGTATTTTTTTTAGGTAAATGGCCATATATTGTAACTGCTATCATGAGAACACCACTACCGTCTCCCGCCATTACTACAACACTGTGATCATCTCTTAATTAGCGCAACACTGTGATCACTTTATGGCATCGCAGCAACACCCATGATTATATCTTAGTGCTTTTTTACATCACCTTTACAGAGAACCACCGAAACGCTAATAATGAATGGGTGCTCAAACATAGGCTGTTATCGCTTATGCTATCACAAAATTCCTGGCAAAACAAAATTCATGAATAATTCACAGACTTTTTTTTGTCATTAAAATGCATGTGTTCTGTTTAGAATTTCAGAAGAAAAAGCTTAATTTTTAATTCAAGTAGGTAGCCTACAGTAGTTTTCTCCTGAAAGGTGATTAGCAGGACCCTGATGTATTGTAAAATCAAAAGAATGTTGCACACATCAAGTTGGTTATAGTTAATTAACCCAAAAAAGTACAGGGTGTGTAATGTGTATAAAAGAATGCCGGGTTTTAAAAGGGTAATTGCTTGGATACTATTCAAGGTTACTAAATGTTTTGTACGTCAAATTGAAGCTAAAATAACTAAGTTTTGTTTCCTGTGAAGCAACGGAGGAAACTTTGACCTTGGCATGCGCAAAACAGGCGCAGGGTGGTAGGCCGCTATTGCGACTCGCACGCCTGACGCCAGTCACCAGTGTAATGTTTACGGCGCAACAGAAGGCACATAGTGTAATCTGTGGATCACAGAGTTTACAGTATATCGATTGCTAAATTAAACTAAATTTAAATATACTTGATGATAAAGAAATTTGATGCTGGTTTAATGAGTTTTGTGGCACAGTAGTGTTTTGAAAAAGACATTCACCTGGCCAGCTAAAAGCGATGACATAGTCGAAGCAATCCGACAATTCTGCATCAGAAGCCCCAAAAAATCAATTGCCCGACGAAGTTTTCAGTTTAACATACCTAAATCAACACTTCATGATGTTATCTGTAAAACATATAGTCTTTGTGCCTAAAAAAATTCCGTTAAGACATCAGATAAACCTGCCGATCACCCTAAGCGTACAGACCAATGAGTTTTACCCTCATATAAGATTGATGAAAATCTGAATTTTATTAAATTATTCCGAATTGTATCAAAGTATGAGAAAAAACTTTGTTCTTTTTTCTTCAATTTGACCTCTAAATCATTTAATTACCTTGAATAGTCCTCGAGCAACGATCGTTTAAAATCCCGGCATTCTTTTGTAAACACCTGTATATTGTATTATTTTTATCTAACATTTATAGGTAGTATAAGGTACTATACAGTATTATAACATTAGAAATAATCCACTTACTTGTCGGGAATCCAAAATATGATTCTCGAGTATAAGAGTAACAAGGTTAGGGGCAGCTTCTTTGATTTTTTCTAAAAGCTTTCCTGTAAAGCTAGGAACTATCTCTGAGGTAGAAGAGCTTGCTTGAGAACTTGAATCACTACTTGTACATTCTTCAGGTTCTTGAGTGTGTTCACTATTTTGACTATCTGATAAACTGTTACACAATATATCAAGCAAGCTCAATGGTCCATTTGTAGCTATAAAATTTGTGCAAGGAAGGAGAAACTTTATATATTTTTCAATTTCCATGTGTGAAAGACAAACAGGTCTAAGGTCAACTGAGGTCCACAGCGTGCGATCAAACACAACTTGTTGTATTCTTTGGCAACACCTGTAAAACATAAAAAATTACAACAATAAATCTACACCCTCAAGATTGTTTTTAATTTTTAAAGTAAGCTATTGACAAATTATTAGGATACATACAAATTACAAACAGAAGAAAAAAATACTTTTTTAAATTTAAATTTGTGATTGAGAACTGCACGTTTAGTGATAAAATATTAGCCCAGGTAGTAGTATCAGCCATTAAATGTAATGAAAAAAAAATGTAATGAAATGGGGGCCAATGGGCCCCCTCTTCACCAACCCTAATGGGACTGGACCTATGTCGGATAACTCAAAAGGTCGGTTGAAACGGACATTGCCTAAAAACTTAAAAAATTAAGTAATATTCATTTGGAATTTTATTTTATACTCATGCGTTTATTATTTACAAAATTAAATACGGTACTCTTATTTCCTTTTTTTTTAAAGTATTGAAGATAGAAAAGTCACAAATAAGCCCAAGCACGGTAAAGTCAAATACTTTCAGTGGAATAAATTATAGTTGTAGGCAAGAGTCAATAAAGGTTCTTATTTTAATACCTTTTAGTAATATTAATTGATGCTTTCCAAATCCATTATAATACAGTACAAAACTTATTGTTGAAATCAAAGATACAAGCAGTCATTTTGTTACAATGCAGGATGTTTAGCATATCGTTCCCATCGCCGAGCGTGGGAGCGGAAATGCTGAGATTCCTAGAAAGCGACGGTTAAATCATACTGCTCTCGAAACAAGATTGTTTAAAACAAACTGTTTAATATTTCCCGAGCGAGGGCGGATAATTCGATTATCAGTCAAGAGGGGTTCTACTGTACCTACTTTAAATTGGCATGTCACAATCTGAGTAAAGTATGTTGATATACCAACTCCTGTTTGATTATAAGCATAAATGTTTATGTTTATCATAAGAACGTTACTGACATTCATTTTCATCTTACTAAAACTTACTGACTGAGAGACAAAAGATCATTTGGTCTCAAGTAAGAGAAGATTTCTAGCAATATGTCATCACAGCAGCTTAGTAGTCCTAGTTGTCTTTTAGTACCATTGCCATTCAAAGTATCATCTAACTTGGCTCTTTTGCGAGGTGGGCTGTCCGAAGAACAATCCTCACTATCAGGTAACGTCATCTTTACCTAAAAACATATAATACTTAGTGTTAAAGAGTGTTCTACCCGGTCAATTCAAGATGGCGGCTAAACATAACAATGTTTCGAATCATACCTCTACGGAACAAGGTCTCAACATTCTAAAACTAATTTGTTTCCAATCATTGTGTGCTTTTTGTGCTCTTTACATGAGAGCTTGCAATGGATGGGGATAAATTAATGTTCAACTACTATTTAGAAGCTAAAATCACATGTGAAAAAGGCTAATTTACAGATTTTCAAAATGATATTATAGAGAGGTATTGAAAGAAGAAATTACGGAGTTTCAGCTCATCCAGGGCATAGTTTGGATCTTTGAGAATACAGTTCATTTCAACTCGATAAACACTTCAATAATGCCACGAGATCATTTTGTAGTACCATGTTTATTGTTTACATGGAAACCGGTCGGTGGGTGGAACCCTCTAACCAACTCATATTATCTCTCCAGACCCAATAGTTCACTAGGCTTTAGTTTTATTTGAATTAAATCTACAAAGTAAGGACATTGTAAGCCTCCCTTTAGGGAAAATTGTAAATGCTCTTCCTAAAACTTGGCTTGGTCTATTATGCACAGTATCGTGGTTACTGGGACGCAAGAGTTTTTTTGTTTTGTTGTGGGAACAAGCAACAGACACTGTTTGGAAAATATCTGGAATAGCGCGACAATAGAATCCTCCTCACTTTGGTTCTCACTCATGACTCATCACTGCCACTGTTTACTATAATCCTCTGTCTTTGTCAACTATCTCTTGGGCCCCATAGCGCATCACATACTAACCTCGGGCCTGATCATGCACATGCACAACATTAAAGCAAGTTGATATAATGGCTTATGGACCATATGACTTGGATGAAATTTTAGTTGAAATTGCTAATGTTTTATAGTCTAAGTTAGACATTTAAGCGTACTGTCATCACATCTAACGTCCAATGTCTGAAAAAGATTAACTTACTAAAGTATTTATCACTTTATTTTTCTTTTAGCTCTCTGCATGTATCCTTATTTCTATGAAGGCCTATTTATATGTTGTAGGCTAATGTGATTGTGATATATCGCTATTATAAAATAAATACAAAGTTATTATTTGACGAGGTCTATTGTAATTTATAATTATTTATTTCTTACTGACGCATGAATGTTCTCTAGGAATACTTAAAAAAAGAGTTAGTCTATTGTCCATTTAATTACAGATAAAGTGCTTGATTACTTGGATGGAGGATTTATGGAGTAAAATAGAAAAGGGGTCAATCTGTATCAGGTCATCCAGGGCATGACACCCATGTTCTCAAATTCTAATGAATATTTTTTTAATGTGTTCTGCTTGCTATTCTAATTATAAATACCAAATTTCAATTTGATATCTTGAATACTATTTTAGTTATGAACTTTTAAAGATTGCTAAAAATAAGCGTTTTTCCCATTCCCGCCGATTATCGGGAAGGTGACGTTGTTTTGGTAAAAAAAAAATCATTACTCAGTCAGTATTTATTGTATTACAATGGGAATTTTACTAAAATGTTCAGGAAATCTTGTAGAATTAAGGAAAAATATGTTTATGGGGATTTTCATTTTATGTTTCAGTCAGTATTCCATCAAACTTAAATTTTGGTTTAATTTTTAGAAAAAAAAACACACACTAATGTAAACCAAAGGTCTTTATTTATATTTATGTTCCTAAGGGCATAAACTAATAGGTTCTTAAAGAAAAACACTGGGTTTTTCACTGCCTTTATATATTTATTTATAGGTACTTCATTAAACAGAAAAATATAATTATCAAGAAAAAGACAAAATGTGGGTAGTTAAATCTAGGTATATAGGCCAAGTAAGAATCAATAATATTTAGTTCTGGATGTATTATTAAAATATGTATGTATTAAAAAATCATCACACATTTATAAGAAAATACAATTACAATCTGAAAGACAGTAAAACTGAAGTTAAAAAGCGCTTGACGTTGAGGGAACCCAAATTGAAATGTTGCCAAGTTTACAAAACAATAAAGAGGCTTATAAAACCATTAGTACAGTATTAAGAAAATATGAAGTTCTTACCAATAAACCTTACTGAATGAAAGTTTTGGAGATAATCATCTGCTTACTTTTGTAGCCTACTTTTGTGTTTGTTATTTTACTGGATATCAATTGAATCAATTTCTTTTTTCTGAAAATAATACATTCTTTCTGATGCTTTTGTAGCTTGAAAGTTGATATATTATGTTTCTCACTTTAATACTTAACAAATATCTTCTTTTGAAGGCCAATGGAAAAATGGAGCAGGTCCGTCGGGATGCAAAAACTTGACTTTATTTGACTTTAACATAACCTTCCTCTTCATGTTTGGATAAAACTAGACCAAAAATCAATGGTCATTATAAATGCATGCAATGTAATTGTGTACAGCCACATCTGACATCTTAACCAATTGAGTTTCTGTAGGAAAACAGAATATGCTAAAAATTAAACCAATATTAAAGTTTGATGAAATACTGACTGAAACATAAAATGAAAACCCCCATAAACATATTTTTCCTTAATTCTACAAGATTTCCTGAACATTTAATAAAAGTCCCATTGTAATACGATAAATAGGCTACTGACTGAGTAATGATTTTTTTACCAAAACGTCTCCTTCCCAATAATCGGCGGAAATGGGAAAAACGGTTATTTTAAGCAATCTTTAAAAATTCATAATTAAAAAAGTATTCAAGATATCAAAATTAAATTTGGTATTTATAATTAGAATAGCAAGCAGAACACATGATAAAATATTCATTAGAATCTGAGAACATGGGTGTCATTTTAACTTTTGACTGGATGATTTGAAATGGACCCAAAGTCCTTCCGAAATAACTGGCAGAGTTAAAGAGAGAGAGGCACACAAAGTAATGGAAAACACTCAAACAGCAAACAGCTTAATATGGAAGCGTGGTGAATTCTTGTAAATGGCACTTTTGGTCATGCAATTTTTAAACTAGGCCTAGTTTATATCAGAAAATAGCGGCTAAAGCCCGGTTAAAACGAGGCCAGTAGAGCAGGCAGAGTACAGGGCAGGTTACTTGCCTCTAGTCCAATATTTCAAGTTACCTGAGGTACTTAAGTAACCTGCCTTCCAACTGGCTTCATGTAAACGCGGCTTAAATAGATACAAAAAAAGGTAACAAAACATAACACTGATAAATACTTTGTACCTATAGGCCAAGGCCAAGGATATAGGCCTAGGACTAGGAGAGTAGGTTGAAGAGAAATGTCAGTTGAAATTCAAATGTGGAGCGATCTTCGTAAATTGCCAATTGTGGTGCTTGGGTAAAATAAATATAAATAATACATTTGTTGGAAAAAATTTAATTGTGAGTCATTAAAACCCAAACTTTGAATAAAATGGTAAGCCTTGATTGTCAACAAAAAGATATGGCTCTTTGATGATTAAAACGCTAACCTATTCCTCCTTTTATTCAAGATCCTATTTAGGAAGTAGCCCTAGTTTAAATAAAAAATCATTACAGCCTATTGAAAAGAACAGGTCTAATATTGAGAAGGTTTTGGCATTTTAGGAACATTTGCTTGAAGCAAAATTTCCTAGAATAAAATGATTTTGGTAAAAATTGAGGGTACTTTTGTATCATACAAAGGCCACTCAAAAACAATGTGCTGCGGCGGTTATGTTAGGTTGGGTTATCATAATTTATGTATGACTCATTTGGTATTGTTCGATTCATAACAAAACGAGGAAAGTCCTACATATATATTTATGATAACCCAACCCAACCTAACCACCACAGCGGGCAGTAAAATAAGTGGCCTCAAACCAAATTGGTACCAAATTGAGAATGGGTCAACGCTTATTTATATAGCTTCAATCAACCACATAATATAAGGTTAGGATCAGTAACCTTAATAATTAAGTAAACTAACTAACTAGCCTACTTATAGACTAATTGTCCTAACTAAGCTAAAATTTCCTAAAAGAAGAGAGACGCAGTAGCAACCTAGTCAATATGTGAAAATTGTGACTTGAAGAGTACTTTTACCGGTACTTTAATACCTACTTTTTATTGAAATGGTGACCCTATGAAGGTAGGTATTTTAAGCCAAGTATAAATGGAGATGAGTGTAGGATGAGTGGCACGATGTTCTAATCTTGTTAATAACTAAGGCCAACATGTTCCTTAGACAGGCTGTTAATTAATAGCCAATGGCAACTAAGTTAAGGGACCTACACTTTATTACTGTAAAGTGGGATCCGAATACATACTTTAATACTTTTCAATGAAATGGCGACCATACAAAGTAGGTATTTTAAACCAAGTATGAATGAAGATGAGTGTAGGATGAGTGGCGCGATCTTGTAGTCTTGTTACTTAGTGACTAAGGCCGACTTATTCCTTAAACACAGCTGTTAATTAATAGCCCATACAGCTAATGGCAACTAAGGGACCTACAGTTTATGGTGGAATCCGAACCACATTTTCGCCTTGGTATATACGAATTGGTCTAATTTTCAGGATACTACTGCACATAGTCGTAGTACTCACTCGTGCAGACGTTAATCCACACCAGGGAGTATCGCATCCACAGTACATGCCTTTAAATATCCACAATTCGTAACCTCCTAGTAGCTGGATTACAGGACAATGCCACCCGTCCCAGTTTATAACTTAGGCTTACAACAGGTTTAAACATAGGCTATAACTTAAGTTAACTTACAACAGACCGTGGGAATTATTACAATATGGAAATACCTCAGCTGCACTTTAGTTTATGTCCTACATTTACTCACATAGGCCTACTGCAGCTTGGTTAAGGTTAGGTTTAGATTAGCACTGTTTCATTTTATCAGCTGGTGTATAGGCCTAAAGTATAATAGTAAATGTAGGACGTAGACTAAAGTGCAACCAATATCTCTAATAGACTACTTAGGCATTTGGCTTGGCCTCAATAGACTTCATTAAAATGAAAAAGGTGACCCCTTGTGGATTTCATTGGGTGAATTTACCAAAAGAATTTGGCTAACCTTCTCTTTATTTTAGCCGATATATACCTGTCTTGTAAACGTGCTGACTGAAATAGAATGCATAAATTAATATAATGTTGTTAATTGTTGTTCTGCATCATTCACTTTCTTAGTCTAATAATGCCTAAAGTTAGTGGAGTCATCATGACAGAATGGCACTTCCATGTTCGGTAGGCCTAAATTAAATGAGAAGAATTAAGCTTATTTTATCTATGGTAAGTAGTTATTGTAGCAACAAAATAAACAAACTATTAAAATTATTGCTATTGTAATAAAATAAAATCAAACAATTGTTAATTCTAATTGAGCTAAACATCAAACTAAAATTATTCATTGTGGACGCCTTCAGAATGGTGAGTTTACCTTGTTTTGCAGAAAGTAAGGTTGATTCAAATATAACTAGTAGCTCTCATATTATGAAATTTGTATAATAAATACTCAAGTAATTTGAAGCACAATAACAATACTATTCTATAAACAAAAACTACAACTAGGTTAGTATTATTATGACAATTAGGTTGATTGTTGATTTTTGTTTTGTTTTTGTAGCTTCTGTACCAGCGTTGCCAACTGAACTATGTTTTAAGGAACGAATTAATTAATTTAAAGGTATTACAGTATTATGGTATTACACTGCCAAAAAGTTTAATTTAGAGCTTTGCGTGGCTTTGCCTTTGCCTATACATTATTAACCATTACGTATTATAAAAATATATTCAACGGAAAAATAAACTTACACAATTGACTTTGAATAGTATTATAGACTAACGTTTGTTTTATCTATGATAGTATTAAACAAGAGGTAGGTATACTTCATTGTAAAATGTGAAGTATGTTTCTTTTTGTGTTTAGAAAGGGCTGTTGGTTTTTGTATTATGAATATACATACGCATACACATATAACAGTAACATGTGATGTGATGTGGAAAGCGAAAAGGGACCTCTTGTCGTCGATGCAAAATTTCCTGAAAGGCCGATATAAGTAAAGGTCGAAAATATCGAAATTCGGTTTTTATTGATTGTTATACCTCATGTATCATAGAACATGACAGTAATTGGTTTGAATATCGAATTTAATACATAAAAGATCGAAATAAATCATTGTTAGCCTCTGCACGGTCTGAGAAAAGGTACCTCTTGTCGCTCAATGTTATTTTTCCTACAGTTACTTAACAATGTACATGTTCTCTCACTGATTTGAGAAAGCAAAGTGGCCAATTCGCTCATCAGTGAGACAATGTTAACATTGTCTCACTCCAGATTTGCAACGTGAAGGCACGAAATAGTGAGCGCGTAACATGCAGGCAACGTCGTATGCGCGCGAAATACGTTGGCAGCACTGGCTGTAAATCAGCTGGTCAGCTGTTGTACTGTTGTATTTGTCACTTCACATTAAATGTTATATTAAAAGTTCACTTCTGTGTAAAAATAGGTTATGTTTCTTCACAAATTTATTTGTTTTATGGTAACTGTAGGAAAAGTATAATGTGCAACTCGAGTTCAAAGTACAATTGCCTCACTCGAGAAACCATTCCTCACTCGCCTACGGCTCGTGAGTAAGGATTTCTCTCGAGTGAGTCAATTGCTCACTTTTCTCACTAGTTGCACAAATAACTATTTCCTACAGTTACCTAACAATGTACATGTTTCTCACTGATTTGAGAAAGCAAAGTGGCCAATTCGCTCATCAGTGAGACAATTTTAACAAATAAATAAGGTCAATAAAGTTGGAAAATGTACCCTAGGGACACGTCATGGTCGTGAATTTCGAGACTTTAAAAATACGAAAAAAATACCTAGAACCTATTTAAAACCAAATAAATGTGTGTAACATGTTGCCCCCGTCCCAAAAAATATTAAAACACATAATAATAAACTACAAATCCAGTATCTACGAAGTAAAAGGCCAGGGACATGAAAACGTACGTTTTTAGATTTTCACTCAATTGCTCACTAGTTGCACAAATAACTATTGCTATAACAAAAGAGGCAATGCCCCACTAGAAAAAGGTGTTTCTATATAGTGGGGCCTTGCAAGAGGTCCCATTTCTAATAGGTAGTCACTTTATAAACAGACTTAAGTCCAAAAAATAAATTGTCCTGCATTCTAGAGGAAAAAATAGAGAACTACAACAAAGTTCAGTATAAATGGAGAACATCTAAAAAAATTTGCAGTCCCGACAAGAGGCCCCTCTTCTGAAATGCGAATTTTACGACATGCTTCAATAAAACAATTACCGGTATTTAAATGATAACTACCGGGAGTTAAGACAAAAATTTTGTTTGCCTCCAAAGAAGACATTATAAGCTTTCTTTTGATACCAAAATTGTTTCTTAAATACGAAAAAACTGTTTTATGCGTATTTGAAATTTTCAAAAGGGTTTTTCTCAAATGACCCTTTTCAATAACCCCATGGGAGAATAGTAGGCTAGTAAGGCTAGAAATTTGGAATATTTAATAAGTCACAGGAAGAGAGGATGATGTCTAAGCTACTATATAAATAAGAATTTTTACTGAAAGTAATTCAAAACTTCTACAAACTTTCCAAATGATTTTAAAATAAACAAAAGCCAACACAATCAATTACTACTTAACTAAGGTAAATGACCAGCATAAATGTTAAACTAAAACAAACATTGAAACAATTTATTATCTATTTATTTATTATCTAGAAATTCGTTCGAGGAGGAACAACCTTATATTCCATGGGCTGGAGTGGAGAGGAAAGAGAGGTTGTAGCGGGGCTATGGTTGTAGGATGATTTTGTAGTGAAGTGCTAAATGAGGGAGGTAAGACTTTTATCAACAGGGCACATTTGATTGGCAAAGATGGATAATTATTAATAGCTTATTTACCGTATTAGCCGATATAGACTACATTATGATGCAAGCCGAAACCCTAAGGGGAACAGGATACGCTGTACACCGTGACTACCCATTGGAGATATGGACAAAACGATCATACCTGGCAGCTGTTAGAACAGAAATCGAGAGAGTGGCTGGTAGCAACTTCATGATGTCCCTGTCATTTGACCAGTATCTATATATATAAAAGGCAAAGCCCTCACTGACTGACTGACTCACTTATCACTAATTCTCCCACTTCCCATTTACCTAGGAGGCTGAAATTTGGTACACTGATTCTTTAGGCATTAAATAGGAAAACTAAGTTGTTTTTATTCTGATCGGACTCTCGGGCTCCGCCCCAGTGGCTCTGGAGTTTCCCATGTTAACCTTATGAGTACTCATATTTTAATGGAATTAACGAATCTTAACAGCTGTTTCAATTAAACAAGTTGGTTCTGTTCTATGATGTGCAATAGCATTAAAGATACGAGGATTACCAACAGGGTGCAGCACTATTTTTTTTTTAATTTAGCGAACAAACTTTAACCAGGACGTGATTGAGCCATGCGAACGAGCTCACTTATGAAGTAAAACGGGGCAAAGCCCGCGGGTACAGCTAGTCATAGATAAAACATACTCCCTTGAGGAGTATGTTTTATCTATGCCAGTATCTAGTTGTCATTTGTGAAGGACTGTCGACCTCGACCAACATAGGAGGCAAGTAAGCTAATGGCAGGACAATACGGTGGAGCAGAGAAGCTGGAGGACTGGAGGAGTTGTTTCGACATACTTCACAGACTTTCTAAGACATTAACTTGCCCACTGATATCCATATATAAATCCCAAAAGTACCCATGAACTTTGAGAAAACTTAAAAGTCACACACTCATAAACCATATAGATACGTGAAACCTGCGCAAAACTATCCATTATTTCATAAATTGTCCATTAAGGTCGTATTCCTTTATAAAGGGAACTTTCCATGTACCTACCTAATGTTAAAAAAATACCTCAGGTGTGATTATTTGTTTGTATTACTGTATTCTGTTTTGTTTATTTCAGCTTAACTTAACTTATCAATTGGTTTTATTAATACTTATGAAGTCAAACGGGGTGAAGCCCGTGGGCAACAGCTAGAGTCTTCTTTAGTTGCTAAATTTGACTGCTTATCGTCTAAAAGTTTATTGAAACCGTCCATCAACTGTTCATACGATAACTCTCCTAACCCCCAACCATCTCTGCTCCTTGCTCGTTAATTGTCCTCTGCACCGTTCAGCGATGTGTAAGGTTTATGCCTTTTTCCACTTCGGTTTCGAGGTGTAAAAAACTGATTGATTTTATTCTCAGACATAAGAAAAAGTCGATCGCGCACTGAAACTACACTGTAATCACCACCACATCCACACTGTACCACGGACGGCCGTCCTGATGTGACACGGCCGTAAAAGCAATTTTATAATAACTACGGTCCGGAAGTGTTCACTGCTATGCAAATGGATAACTGAGCTCAGATGTCCTAGGTTTGCATTATCAGCGAAGATAACAACGTTTGTCCGCTACCTCAATTAATATTGTCCTTAAAATCAAGACCAGATGTGAGCCACTAGAATCCGCTACCACAACAGTTGAGCCATTATGTTTATTAAAATGTCATTCAATATTCAATGGAGCACAGTTCTACAAGTCACACACAGCATGTGGCCATCATCAAAATTCTTTTGTCTTTCTTAGTTTTCGATAATTTTATAATTCATGTGACAAAAAGGATGCTTTTAGTTTGCAGTAAGCGTTTCTTTCAATTTGGCATGGCGAAAAGAGGGCATATTCAACAGAAATTAGTGATTGACTTAAACCAGTTTAACCCAGCCAGATCACACTCTGTGGAGGGGCTCCTCAGTTCATCTTCATATGAAATGATCAGACAAGTGGCAATAGTGCTCGCATAACAATACAAAGGTTTCCGGATTGATTATGAGAAGAGCAGTAAGAAGCCTTTTGACAGTTTGAATCTGGACACAGCTGTCCCTGATCTTTGGGCTTTAAATAAACTAGCTATTACCCACCGGCTTCACCCCGTTTGACTCCATAAGTAAAACAAACCAAAGATTACACATGCTACGCAATTACAAAGATTACAAAATTTTGCGTAGCACGTGTAATCTTAGGTAATACTATTGATTGGTTAAGTTAAGCTGAAATCTATATATATAAAATCCAATGTATGTATATGTTTGTTTGTTTGTTTGTATGTTTGTTTGTTTGTCCTTTATGACTCCGAAACCGCTCGACAGATTCTAATGGAACTTTCAGGCATTATTAAGCATTATTCAAGGATGGTTTGTGTGAAGGTTGGTGCAGATCTGTCAAAAGGGCTCCGTCCCAGTGGCTCTGGAGTTTCCCATGTTACCCTTATGAGTACTCATATTTAAATGGAATTAAAGAATCTTAACAGCTGGTTCAACTAAACAATTTGACTCTGTGATGATCAATAGAAATAAAAGGTTACAAGATTAACCAACAGGGTGCAGCACTATCACTTTTTTAAATTTATGACAACAGCTAATTTGCAACCAAAGTGAGTGAGCGTAGCGAACGAACTTCAACCTGGAGGCGAGTTAGCGTAGCGAACGAGCTAACCTGAAGGCAAGGGAGCGCAGCGAACGAGCTTCAATCTAAAGGTGAGTGAGCATAGCGATTGAACTTCAAACAGGACGTGATTGAGCCATGCGAACGAGCTCATATTGAAAATGAACGAGCATTTGACATAAAACCACATTAGGACAGGACGACGTCTGTCGGGCCAGCTAGTAATAAATAAAACAGAATATAGCAATACAAACAAATAATCACACCTGATTTTAATAAGGTAATAAATTGAAAGAATATAACATACAAATAAGTACAGCTGAGGTATTTTCAACTTTACTAGTGTATTTGTTGCTCAAATTCGAGCAATTAAGCATTACAGGCGTTATTTTAAAACTAATAGCAGTCATAATTTCTGATGACTTTAAAAGATTCGACTCAAATATTATGGAAATACTCAAGATGTTCATAACAGATCGATATAATCGATAAATTGGTACCCGGCCTAGGTCTTAGCGTGCCACCGAGGGTCATAGCTACAGGAAAATTCGTTAAAAATATCTCTTTAGTTGTATAAGCTATACTGATTGGAAAATAATTATACAGTGGTGTCTTTCAATCTTTATTCACAAAATCTGAATTCATAGTTAAAAATTCAAGACACTTAGAAGACAGATCTGATAGAATTTTATGAGCTTCCATCCACCGGTTCTTGTCAGAATTGCAGTATGTTACAGTGTTTTCCACTGCTTTCCTCATCACCTTGAAAAATCTGGAAAGAAAGAACTTAAAACAAGACATAATAAATTTGGAGAGCTTGGTTTCAAATTATGTAGGGTTTTACACATACATGACTTCTTATCATGTGACACATGAATATTTTTGAATAATAATAAAATAATATTAAGCAAAACAAACCACTAACAATACTTACTGTAATTTATTCTATTGTTCAGCATTGTAGTACAGTATGATAATTTGTTTAATCTTACTGTAACGCTTTGATATGATAAATATTTTTGTTTTGTAAGCGATACAAAATCATTGGAAAGAAATTGAGACATTTAATGTTTTGTGGTAAAAAAATTAAAGACACCAATTTTCAAACCCTTAAAATCCCATTCTCATAGTTTAATTATGCTGGTTTGCGAACTCATTTGAACAAATGTAGGTTTACTTTTCGTACAAAATGTTATAAAAATCTGATGACTTTTTATCAGAGGCATCATACTAACAAACATATTATATGTAATATAGTACCAGGGGACCGAGCATTGCTTGTGGGTGTTTAATCTTTTGGGACGTTTAATATAAAACACAGATAATATGTGTGAGCTTACAGTATTCAATAGTATATTTCATCACTAGGGCCTAAAGTGACTCTTTTTGACCCGAGGTCAAGTTTTAGGAAAATGAGCGAGGGTTAAAAAGACACTTTTACCGTGTTGTGAAGTATATTTTTGTCATATTGCATCGTTAATTAACAAACTAAGCAAGAAAAAAAAATGTTTATGTAAAGATAACCTCTCAAAACAACTTCCAGCTGTTTAGTAAGTGATTCAATCATTTCGTCTATTACGATTGTGTTACAGTACATTATAGCATCGATATGTCGAGCTATCGACAACAATAGGCTAAAAAACCTTACCTAATAAATCAATCGATAAATAATTTCGGTCGATAATATGGCCACAATCAAAATTTAAAACTGTTTACAACAGCTGATTTTTACTCCCTAGGGACTAAAAAATGATTTTTACTCCCTAGAGAGTAAAAAATGCTACTTTAAACCCGCAACACATGCATTACAAACAGCTTCTTTTGCTGCAGTATGACAAAAAATTCATTTTCACAAACGGTTTCGTTCCTTCTCTCTGTTTAAAATATGACTGTGGTTAAAAATAGTAAAGGATCGGCCCTCCGTCAGATCATCATCTTTAAAAAGAAAACTAAATCGTAGAAATCATTATGTGGGACAGGCAAAAAAGGATGTTATAGTGTAACAGAGAAAACCCCTTTTTTAATTAGGTATATTTTTGTGGCTTACCAAGGGTATAATGATAAATATCTGTGATCAGAAAGAAAAATACTCTCCCCGCAGCAAACCTGTGCAGACTAAGCGAATTTCCATTTGTCTGGTTGGATTTCCACTGAAATATTTCCTTAAAATTGTCACATTTGTTTCCTATATACATAACATTAATTTGAATGAGTACTTAGGTTTGCTGCTACAGGGAAGGTAATAAGGTATGTTTTTTTTTTATTGAAATGTTGATAGCTTAGTATGAAATAAACAAATTTTCAAAATTCCATTAAAATATATCAATAAAACAGCAAACTACAACAGTTTACTTATTGTAATGTATCCATAAGAATAACATGGGAATTTTAAATTTACAATTTTTTGGAATTTTCTCCATAACTGTTAGGCGCATAACAACGCTACAGTATACTAAATTGTTTGGGTTTTTTTTTAGCTCTAAAAAATGATTTGGAAATAAAAAATCAAATTTTTTTTATTTTAAAGTCAAAAATGGAAAAAAAAACTGTTTTTACCCCATAAAACCTCCGTTCCAATACTCATTCGAATTAATGTAGGTTTCATGTTTTTACCAAATTTAATCAAAATCGGATCATTTTTGCTTTAGTTATCGTTCTAACGGACATATATATATATAGCCTATATGAATTTGAACGGATGATGTTTTTGGCCTCTAGGGACCTCAAAATGAAAAAGTAAATTGGTCCTGGGTCCAGGTCTTACCATGATTACTACGGTAATAGCTTATTCCCTATTTTCCCTATGGGAAATTCGCTAAAAAACACAATTTCTGGAAGATACCCGATTTTATTATGATATTTAGAATATTTAGAAGAAATAACAGTACCCTATATCAACTTATGTTTATTACTGTATGTAGACTTAGTAAAAAACAAACATAACTCATGAGATATGAAAAGCACCACACGATATTAAAGCCAATACAATCAGCAGCCGTGACAGCTTCATTGGAGTTGACTGTAAATGAGCTGTACTGGTACTGTACAGTGAATAAACTTCTGGGGAGCAACAAGGCCAATGTCTACATTATATCCAAAATGTGACCTTTTGCAAGTTTGTTGGATTACCAAATGTGCCGTTCCGGTAAATGTTGAATTATCAACATTGGACTGTAATGTTAGAAGCGATGCAACATAAAACTAGAAAGTGTACAAACCTAAAAACAGTGTTCCCCAGGGTAGCAAGGTGGGGTAACTGTAAGTAACACAACGTGACAACCTTGACTATACATAGCAGAGCAGTCCATATGTCAGGCAGCACGGTCCACATACGCAAGGCTGTAGCTCGACTACGAGACCTCAGTAGTCTGTCACTCCACATCTGGTGGTACAACTCAGCTGCATGACACACCTGCTGTGCCGTCTGCCTTACACAACTGACGATGTCACTAAGGGTCATCGCTAGCCCCAGCTCTGGTTTAGGCCTGCAAAAAAATCTTTAATCAACGGAAGAAGTAGGCTATGCGTGTTAAAGGTTTACTCAGAAATTCAATTGAATGCAAAGTTTTAGCTGGAGCTTCAACTGGACTCAGGGTACTGATTCTAACAAATAATAGCTTGCAACCTTCTGACACTATGCTTCCTTTTGCATTAGAACGAATGCAGTTCCCTATTATCCTGGCATTTGCAATAACTATCAACAAGGCGCAAGGACAGTCAATTTCTCAAAGTTGGAGTGTATCTCCCGAAACCTGTGTTTGAACACGGCCAACTCCATGTTGCCGCCAGTAGAGCAAAGTCTTTTCGCTTAGGTTCGTTGTAAAATGAAAACCTTTGACATTCCCTGAGATATAGAGGATATATAGGGACTATTTACGTGCTTAGGCATATCGCTCATAGGCAATGCCGTTCTTCAGTATGTGAAACAGCTACATTTAGAAACTGTACGTTGTTTAATAAACTCACACAATAGTGCGACCCCGGGACGTCCTAGTTTGTAGAAAACACTAAAATACAAGATCAGCTTTTGAAAAATGATAAGATATTTACAAGAAATGTTAATTATATCAAACTATTATGTACATTGTGAGTATTTCCACAATCTTTGAGTTGACTCTTTTAAAGTCATCAGAAATTATGACTGTTATTCGTTTTAAAATAACGCCTGTAACACTTCCAAATTGCTCGAATTCGAGCAACAGCTAGTACCTTTATAAATTGTTTCAATGTTTGTTTTAGTTTAACATTTATGCTGGTCATTTACCTTAGTTAAGTAGTAATTGATTTTGTTTTTTTTTGTTCGTTTTAAAATCATTTGTAAAGTTTGTAGAAGTTTTGAATAACTTTCAGAAAAAATTCTTATTTATATAGAAGGTTTTTTATTCGTATTAATAAAATAATTGACAGCACTACAATCTACCTTCGCACAGTGACTAGAGCAGACTGACTCATGACAAGGTCGTTGCCAGCTCCGCTCCCAAACCCTCAAAAACACAAATAAGATTGTTCCAAAGTTAACCGTGCCACTATGCTAGGATCACAAGAACGGTTTGTGGGCTGTTCCTATTTGATTGTATTAGTTTGATTTTGTTTAAATCGCGCCGCTCCGCTCTCAATAGCTGTTTGTGTGTTTTACCCTAATAAATTCAATTTCTGCCTACATTAGTCAGTGTTTTTACTGAACTACTTAAAACTAAATAGCGGGATCAATTTAGGATGAGGAATATTTAAAGGAATGCTAGGGGTGCAATACACGGTTATAGGTGAAAAAAATAATTCTAGGTTTTAAACACAAAAGTCACTTTGTAACTAATGTTTTGACATCTCCCTAGAACTCAATAGACTCTGATTTATATTCTGTTTTATAACTTTTCCACTTAGTGTTGAAGTTGCCATCACACTCCTACTATACCAGAGACCAGGTGCCCCTGTGTGACTGAGGTGATCCGATCCCTGCATATAGACATAGTTTTGTTGGATCAAGAATCTATCCCAATCATACATGGGACATAAACTATTTGCTTTTTTTGTCAGAACAAACTAGAAAATGTAAAACAACAAAAAAAAATTATGAACCTGTACAATGTAGGCAGATGACTGTCCTTTAAACAATCCCGCAGGTTTTGAAGTTTCTTATGGATGTCTTCAGAATGAGAAAACACAAGCTGATCTAGAGCAAGTATTGACTGGCAGGGAACGGGCTGCACAACAACATCAGCTGGTAGAGACCAGTTCTGCCAACCTTGCCAATGATCCAGAAGACATGTCAACTGTCTACACAGGCTGGCCATAATGTGAAACCGACTGTGATAGTTCGATGTGATTTGTTGTAGTTGAGAGCAGAGAGGAATATTGCACCCTTGGTAGATGTCACTTTGGTCCTGCAAGGAAATAGTTTTTCACTTTTTAGCGAATTTCCCTATAGGGAAGTAGCTATTACCGTAGGTCTCATGGTAAGACTTAGGCCCGGGACCGATTTACTTTTTCATTTTAATGTCCCCAGAGGCCAAAAACACCATTCGTTCAAATTTTTATATATGTATATATATATATATATATATATATATATATAGATTTATATATATATATATATGTGTCCGTGAACACGATAACTTGAGTAATTTTTATCCGATTTTGATGAAATTTGGTTTGAAGGTGTAAGGCGGGATAAACTTGAAAGAGTTTGCGATCCAGCATGATCGGACCATGGGAACAGGGTTTTAGGGGGGGTTTTATGTGGTAAAAATTGGTTTTTCTCACTTCTTACCCACAAAACACAAAATTTCCCAATTTTTCTCTAAACCTTCTTAAAGAGCTTAAAAAAACTAACAATTCAGTATATCAAAGTGTTTTTGTACGGTTATTGGTTACGGAGAAAACTAAAAAAAATGGTAAATTTAAAATTCCCATGTTAAGCTTATGGAGAATATTGTAAAATCTTGTAGTTTGCTTGTTTATGGATATATTTTTATCAAACTTGGCAAATTTATTTATTTTATAGTAAGCTATCAATATTTTACTAGAAACACACAACTTTATTAGTTTCCTTGTAGCAGCAAACCTAGGTACTCGTTAAACCTAATGTTATTTAAATAGATCAATTGAAAATCAATTCGGCCAAATGGAAATTCGCTTAGACGGCAGGTTTGCTGCGGTGGGGGTATTATTTTTACATGATGGGAGCAGTAGCTTCTGGATCATCATTAAATCAAGCAAATTTATAATTATTTTTTATTATGAGATGTACCCAATCACTGAAGTCAAAGCAAATAGAACTGGCGGGTCAAGGTCATGTTTTGTTTTGAAACTGGCCGCTGGTATTATTTAGCCGCCAGTTCTATCTGCTTTGACGATATAACAACCTCAACTTTCAGGTATAAGGAAACTTGATGTTTGAATGAATGAATGAATGATTAATGATATTTATTGGCACAAAATGTACAGAATATTACAGGATGTATGTACAGGTGCTTCGTCATGAATAAAATTGTCCTTATAGAAGTCGTCTCTTTCCTTCTAGGTTATATACATTTAAAAATCGTTAATAAAAATTAGACTATGTTTGGGTCTGAATATGTACTTTATTGAGATGGAGTCACACTAAGTACACAGGATCGTCTTACAGCAGCACATGGTACAATAAATCTTAACTATGCTTAATTACCATTATATTTTTATATTACTCGAATGAAAACTGATTAGTCAGTTATGCAATATTAAGAACACTAATAACACTAGGGATCTGCGGGTCCTTGATATTTTAAGGTGGGGTCTGTTTCAGCTGATTATCTGACTCTTGGGGAGTGTAGGCCTATATTGTGATCACAGAAAGTGACATGTCTCCGTACTCAAGATGTCAACTATTTCTTCCCAGCCATTGGAGACGTTCATGATTTCACCGTGATTGTAGAAGAAAAAGATGATGTTTCTGCGATCGCGCCAGATGTTCACTATTTTTCTGCGGCCATAGGAGACATTCATGATTCTACCGTGATCGGAGGGGACGAAGATGATGATGTTCTCTGTTTTCCACAACCACACGAGACATTTATGTTTTCACCGCAATCGCAGAAGATGAAGAAGGCAGATGTCAACGATTTTACTGTGACAGCAGATGATGCTTTCAATTACAAATTTTGTATAAGCTTATTAGTATATCAATCAATATATTTTTTTAATTAATTACAGTATTTCTAAAACTACCCAATTTTGATCCGATGCCCGGAGGTCAACATTTTTTACTCAACCCGAAAGAAATGAAAAATGTCTTGCCCCAATCTAAGACCCCTAATATTATTATCTAAAAATTACTAGCTAGTCTCCTAGGTTGTAGAGTAGCGTTACTGGCCCCATGAGGATCGATTTGAGGCTCAATTGTATTCTAAGATCATTTGTGGAAGTGTGTTACATCTCTAAGTTTATTTATTTTAACTGCACTATAAAAAGCTTAAGCATGGTTTTCTTAACTTAATGAAGACAGGTTTTTGAATCACTCACTGCAAATGCATCCCCACAGTTGCTATGAGAAGTGGCCAATGCCACACAAAACAAGAGATTGACTAGCCACTTAGGTACAGACTCCAGGTTGATCTCTCCGTGACTGAGACGATCCCTCAGTCTGGGACCTGAGAGACTAGATGTAACATCTAGAAGCAGCATCAACAGTCCACTGTTCACTACTGGCTCTGGTAAAATAGATGAGAGTATTACTAACCAATACAATAGAACAAAACAATTTTGACTCCTCTGTGACTCAGGCAGCTGATGATTAAACAGCTAACTGCAACGGCATATTTTATTTTCTGTTATATAAAAATATTATAATTTATGTTGTGTCCTAAATGAACTATGTTATGCGTTTAAAATGCACTAATTATTCTGTGCATGTGTGATTTGGATTGTACTGATGACAATTATCATTTAAAGTATCGTACGTTACTCGCCTGGTAAGCTTGAACTACCGTGCTTGCACAAAAATCCCCGGTAAAATACCACTTACCGGGCTAGTAACATAATATACTATAACCATCTACTTAACTTAAATTTTGCGAGTTTTTAGAGGAATTTACATAATCAGATTTTTAAATCCTTAATCCATACACTACTTTAATTCACTCAAGATTAATAATTTGTTTTGCCACATTACTTACTTAATAATTTGAATAAGGAATGCCTATGCAGGCATTTCTAAGTGGATTGGAAAGTAATAAAATTTATATTACAATTACAGGAATAAAAACTAACTTTGAGCTGGAGCCAAGATTTCATCCAGAGTTGTGTATAAAGTTGTAGATTCAGCAGTGAGTAGTCTTGCAGGACAGTCATTGACTCTGCAATAGAGCACTCTAAGGCAGTGCTCTAACTGTGGCATCAATAGTACCAGACTGTACCCATATCTAAAAAATAATTATAGAAATAATGATCAAAGGGAAGTGGAATTTACTATTAAAACTAAAGTATCTGTTCAGCATTACGTTGTTGTGGAGTTTATGGTGGTAAAAAATAGTTATTTGTGCAACTAGTGAGAAAAGTGAGCAATTGACTCACTCGAGAGAAATTCTTACTCACGAGCCGTAGGCGAGTGAGGAATGGTTTCTCGAGTGAGGCAATTGTACTTTGAACTCGAGTTGCACATTATACTTTTCCTACAGTTACCATAAAACAAATAAATTGGTGAAGAAACATAACCTATTTCTACACAGAAGTGAACTTTTAATATAACATTTAACGTGAAGTGACAAATACAACAGTACAACAGCTGACCAGCTGATTTACAGCCAGTGCTGCCAACGTATTTCGCGCACATTCGACGTTGCCTGCATGTTACGCGCTCACTATTTCGTGCCTTCACGTTGCAAATCTGGAGTGAGACAAAGTAATTAGAGTGAGACAATGTTAACATTGTCTCACTGATGAGCGAATTGGCCACTTTGCTTTCTCATCTTCTCTAGAGAACATGTACATTGTTAGGTAACTGTAGGAAAAGGTAATTAATATTTTTAAAAGTCTTCAAATCTCTCTAAATACAATTCACACAAATACCAATGTTCTTAATTACAATACACAATATTGAAAATAAAAATAGTTTACATTTGAAGAATATATAACTAACCAGAACTTTACTAGAATTTTTTTTTAAATACTGTAGAGTAAAATAACCATTCAACTCTTATATTATATCTTATGTCTCTACTGTGATTTGGGTTCTCATTAGTGATTGTACTGATGACAATTATGATTAATTTTCATTCAATTTTGTGAACTGTGTTCGACCCTAGCTCTAATGAAGTAACCTGGAATAATTTAAGTAATCCCTTAACTGAATATCTTAAAAGTGTGATAAAAATGTATAATTGAACAAACCTTTCCGATTGAAGCAAGCTTAACGTTTTTCTCCAAAATGTTTTACCCCTGTCTGGTATGAAGCGGGACATTTTCAACATACCTTCAATTTCTTCTAACCTACTTGAGATATCAGGAAATACATTTACAAGTTCTGTTTGAAAAGTTGAAACAAAGGGACGTTTTGGTACAATCTGAAAAAGAATTACACAATTATAAACATGAATTTTCATAGTACTTCACAAAATATTATATGTGTACGGTTGATTCTTAACGATTCAAACTGCACTTAATCTTCTATATCTATAGCTAATAAGGATAACAAACTTTTGAGAAAACGGTAAGCCACATACCTATTACCCGCATAACGTACTTGAATGAAAGGTCTGGATGAGAAACTTCCCAAAAAGAATCAGTTTTTGTATAAACCTTCTCTTCAGGGGACAAACCTTAAAGGTGTGACACATAGCGGAACACTATTCTAAAGTGTGAACAGTTTGCGAAGCCGTTGTATTTAATCACACTAGGGGTTGTCCAGTGGTCGAAAACTCAACCAAAAATATGTAATGAACAGACATAAAGTAATGGCAACCCATAAGGCCCAGGTAGATAGAATTTTTAATTAATTTTTTGTGCTCATTTTGAGCCTATTTTAATTTAGAAAGGGATTCTGCAAATCTACAGGCAAATATCTTTCTAACAGTATTCGTAGATTTCCCCTGTGAAGCACATGAGCTGAGATAAAAGGTTGTCAAGAAACATGCTTGCCTATATGATAGGATTTAAAATATTGAATATGTGTCAGCTGTTGCAATTGTTTTTTATTTTTTTATAGTAGTTCACTTTTCCTAAATTAACCTTTTAATTCTGCCATACAGCTGATTGCAAATTTATGAACCAAAGAGATATTCATAATATTCAAAAATATTATGATTATCAGAACTATTCAAAAGTAAATATAAAAATATATCGATATTTATCTGGTTTGACATTAATATTGCAATGATTTTAATTTGACCATTTTTTAATGATAAATAAAACAATAACATTAACAAAGCTTTTTATTCCTTAGTTTCCACTTGAATATTTAAGATTTAAAATAGAAGAAATATTAATTTAGGTTTTGATTATTGTTTTGTTTTGATACTTTTCATAAAATGTGTTTATCTTTTTGTATTTATAGTTTTATTATTGACTATACACAGAATTATTTATTAAATTATCAATAAAAATGTTATTGGTGGTTACAATAAAAAAAACTTATATAATTGATATATCGAACCAAACAAGTTTCGATATATATCGTTATTTATCCGATAATATATCGTAGAATCTTAGAACTTTGGTTCTCTGCGGAAGTATACCCAATAGTTTCAAATTATTATCGGCATAAAATCATTGAGTTTGTGGGGTCAAAATTAAGCTACAGTAAACCAATAGCTTCAAATCCTTCGAGACACCCTCTAATCTTGGCCCTGGCTCTGATACTGTCCCATTGATTCTACATGTGAAACATTTTTAATACAATCAAGAATTTAAAGATCAGGAGTAAGTGGTTTCAACATAAACCCATAGAAACATAGTACTTTGTTGAGGTTTGTTAAATGAGTATCTCCATCTGAATGAGGTCTGTTAAAATCAACTTTCTTTATTAAGCTCACTAATATACAAGACAAGGCACATGCAGGTTTTTTTTAACACAACCCAAACTAAAAGTAGCAAGCTTGGCGGTCTTGCTTCCTCTACCTACTTAATTAACTAATATAGTTATGATAAATAATGTCATCATAATCATAATGTTATATAAATGAAATAAAGTAAGCAAGGCTGCCAAAATATGAGCTTGTTTTGTGACGAAACAGTAAATTTCTAGTACTTTTAGTTTGGATTGTATTAAAAAAAAACCACATGAACTTAACATTATGATAATTGGCAAAGGAAACCCCTCTAAGGCTGATTTAAACTGTTAAGGCAAGGGTGTTAAATATATATTTCATAAAGGTCAAGTGATTTTAAAAAGAATATGACTACATCCAAGAAACCTTAATAAAACTTTAATTGAAGGATTCACATTATTCACATTTAAGGGAAACAACAAACCATCTGAACAACATTAGGCCTTTCAATTCTGCATTTTTTCAGGTAAATATAATTTACGTTATAACAATGACTAGCCAAATTAATTCAAATTGAAGCAAATAAAGTTGTGTCAGAGAGGTTATGCAGAGAATCAGGTAGTTTCAAGTAATGTAAACAAAATGTTATGGCTATAAAAAATTACTGAAATTTGTAAACGTACTGGCGACAATAGGTGGTACCATGCGGACTACATTATCATTGACTAAGATCAACATGGACAACCTAATGCGGCTATAAGTGGGAAACATTTGTAGAATACACTAAAAAACCAGATCATTTAAAAATGATAAAATATTTACGAGAAATTTTGATTATATGGAGCTGTTAGGCACGTAATCTATTAGTTGAGTCTTTTAAACTCATCGGAAATTATGATTTATATTTGTTTTTAATTAAGTTATTTGTTTTTCAATAACTACTTTACTTCTTTGCAATTGCTCGATTTTGAGCAACATGTACACTAATGTTTCATTAAATCCGAGCAAAGGTCGGTCAGTCTCCCGGTACTATGAACAAAAACACTATCCAAGCAAGTGATACCCACCTCATAATCTAGCAATATTTTCCCAAGGGAGGCAATGAGAATGACCAGTCCAGATACAAGGTGGGGATGAAGTTCTCCTTCAGAGACAAACCCGTGCCAAGCAACGTTGCGTAGGTTAAGACCTCTTGGACATCCCAACAATAGTTGTGTGAATACTATCTGCACAAAAATGAAATATTATCACCTGAGTGCTCACAAAACAATACAAGAGGCTAAATAACTTATTAATTGTTAATGTGTAAGTTAATAGTATATTTCACTACTAGTCCCGAAATGGGACTTTCATGATAAGTATTGAACGATACTTTTTATCACGATGAAAAAAACTACTTCATCAAACTTAAAAAGTTATCTGATATTTCGTAATCCATTCATTTTTTGAATCTAAACACAATACGGCTGTACAATTAATTTCAGTGTAAAATTCAGCTGATTGAACATAAACAAACTGCCAAAACAAACAAATAAATCACAATGGTTTGTTGTTAAATTTCAGTGTTCTCTACTCTATGTTCTGTCAGATTTATTCGTGTTTTTTAACAACTATTTAATCTAGTCAAAATTTGACATTAACACGTTCGCTGCGGCCCATCAAATGGCAAGCGTAGCCCCAGTGCGGCGCAGCCCTTATCATCGAACAAACCCGATTTTTCCGGGTGATTGACTTTCAAATTTCAGTCTGATGAATAGCAAATAACGTGTGGTGATGTCCTGATTTACAACGAGAGACGACGTAGTTCGCTAAAACACCCACAGATAGCAGCACTACTTGGAACGTAACCGGTCCCATTGTATTGCCAATTGGAGGGAGAAAGACGGGACAACAAGATGATTTTTAAGCTTGCCAGATGGTTATTTTACGGGGAAATTTACTACCAACCTAAACCACAACAAAAAGCAAGTCACACACTACATACTAACGTGGTATAGGTCCGCCTTCGACCGACGCTAGAGCAAAAACGAAGATATGCGAAAGGCATTGCCGAGCGTTCCCGATTGAGTACGGATGCACCATAGCGGCGCCGAGCACCGTACCCGATCGGGAACGGCCGCATACGTGTTTTAATGCAAGTTGTAAACTCTGTTAATAAAAATTCTATTTAAACAAATCATTTTTCTGTTATGTATTTTTAATTAAACACAATGGTGCTAGCTCCTTTTGAGCTAACCGGGAACTTCAGTTGTAACTTTGTTGATTTTTGGCAAAGTATTGTTTGTGTAGCGAAAGTAATGTTTATGTCAGGAAAAGTCAGCTGATCACTATTTGTTTTTGGTGTATGGAAATTGATGATTTTCGAAGATCTCAGCTGTATTGAAATGGGCTATTTTCCAATACAGAGTAATGAAAAACTACTAACATATGCTACACTATCAACCCATGTTAGTACACACTTGCTTAAGAGAAAAATATACATAAGTTCCTGATTCAAATTTTCTGTTAGTCAAATTTGAATGCTGCATTTTAAACTTATTATACTGAAATATTGCAAGTCGGTCAGGAAGGAGACCATTTTAGATAGCCAGAGAACTATAAAATATGGACCACACGTGCAAAAACCAATGTACAAGTTTTGAGACAACAAAAAATTATTGCTGTATTTATCTTGTGTAAAAAAAATACAACTCATGAATACCTCTAATCTATTTGTCCAGATTTTTTCTTCTGCAATCTGCCATTAGTCTATATTTTTTCTTTCCAACTGCTCTTTTGTCATCATCAAGAGTCTATATTGTTAACCTACTTATTGGGCATATTAGCTACCTAACTCTTGCAGTCTAGTGTCTTGTTCTTGCGGTTAACCAAAGACTGCAGGACTTATTACTTCCAGAGCATATAGCCGGAATTTATATTTTTATTTTAACATGTTTTTACTAATTCTGGTTATAAATTAAAGTACTTCCTAGACAATCTTGACAACATATTGTTTGTAATCTTTGAATTTATTTACCGTACATCGCATTTTACAAAAAAATACAAAACCAACTGAATTTTTGAATAGTTTAACCGTTTCAGGGCTTCCACTACACAAATTAATTTTAAAGGATAATACCGTGGTGATACTGATATGAAACCTAACCACTAAGGAATGAGGGTAAGAGCAATGCACAGACACTCCATACCAATCACAATCGTGAAGTACAGTATTAACAGTCAGTTGGTGAACAGATACTCATCCCCTGTATACTTTTACGTCCGTCAGAGACACTTCTGCCTTTTTCACTACAACGGCAAAAGCTCCCCACAACTCCTGCTTTTGCGATGACAATCAATAAGGCGCAGGGACAGTCATAAGTAAAGAAGGTGTTTTACTCCCAGCACCAGTGTTTGCTCTCGGTCGGCTCTACGTTGCTGTGAGCGAGCATGATCTTTTGCTGGAGTTAAAACCTTTTAAATACAAGGGAACAAGGAAAGTTTAGAATCACCGAACTGGTGTATTAAAAAAAAGTATAGTATACCGGAAACTCCTGATGTAAAATTTTATAACAAATGTATATTAAACATTTATGACCGTTTATAAATGTCATAAACCAACAAGTTTTTTACTTTTACTACCAGATCCCGTATAAGGTCTCAAATAGAGCCACTTACTACTTTTATTAGCGAATTTCCCTATAGGGAAGTAGCTATTACCGTAGGTGGCATGGTAAGACCTAGACCTGGGACCGATTTACTTTTTCATTTTGATGTCCCCAGAGGCCAAAAACACCATTCGTTCAAATTTTTATATATGTATATATATATATATATGTATACGTATATGTATATATATATATATATATACGTCCGTGAACGCGATAACTTGAGTAATTTTTGTCCGATTTTGATGAAATTTGGTTTAAAGGTGTAAAGCGGGATAAACTTGAATGAGTTCGCGAACCAGCACAATCGGACCATGGGAACGGGGCTTTACGGGGGGTTTTATGGGGTAAAAATTGGTTTTTCTCACTTTTGACCCTCAAAACACAAAATTTCCCGATTTCTCTTTAGACCTTTTTAAAGAGCTTAAAAAAACAAATCATTTAGTATGTAAAAGTATTTTTGTTCGATTATTAGTAACGGAGAAAATTAAAAAAATTGTAAATTTAAAATTCCCATGTTATTCTTATGGAGAATATTGTCAAATGTTGTAGTTCGCTTGTTTATGGATATATTTTGATCAAACTTTGCAAATTTATTTATTTTGTACTAAGCTATCAATATTTTACTCAAAAACAAACTTTATTAGTTTCCTTGTAACAGCAAACCTAGGTACTCGTTAAACCTAATGTTATTAAAATATATTTAACTGAAAATCAATTCAGACAAATGGAAATTCGCTTAGTCGGCAGGTTTGCTGCGGCGGGGGTATTTTTCCTCTTGCAGGCACATTTAGGATTTTTTCCCAACAGGTTTTTTCTTTCTTATTTGTTTTTTAATTTGTTTAGTCTTCCCTTTTCCCCCACCAAGTTTTGCTTTAGTTTTCACTATGTTAGTAACTGCCCAGGCGGCAGCTCTCTCACCAATACTAAGAGTCTGAAGCTTTTACGCTTTCCCAAGCTAATAAGCTGTCAGCCACTGATCTAATTTTACTATCCTTCGATCTTGAGTATGCTATATCGTGGTTTTTGCGTGCAGCATCCAATTTATTTATGCCTGGATCACCCCTTGCTTATCTCTTCCTTAAATTCGTTCCAGGTCCACAGTACTGATAGCCGGGTATGTGAAATTCTACAGGTGAAATACCCTGTGTCTATGTACAAGAAGATTATCTGTGTACATACAGGGTGAATAAAAAGTCAAGACTCTCCCATCTAATATTTTTCTAAGTTAGAACACAGTATAGTCTTCTTGTACACAGACACAGGGTATTTTAATTGTAGAACTTCACATACCCGGCTATTAGTACTGTGGACCTGGAACGAATTTAAGGAAGAGATTAACAAGAGCATAAATAAATTGGATGCTACAAGCACAAACCACGATATAGCATACTCAAGATCGAACTATAGTCAAATATACACAGATGCCCTTTTGGTGGTCGTGCAAACTTAGCACAAAGTTTCATTTTATGATTTTGAAAAGTTATAGTGTCCCCAAAAAATGAGGGATTATGGGCTACCTGGAGATTACTCTATATATATATATATATATAAGATATATTAAACTTCAAACACTACCTATTTAATTTTAAACAGTATGATTTAAATTGGCATTCTGTTAATTACATTTTTTAACCCGCCCTTTTAACAGTGTGTATCTGAATGTGAGTTTTTCAAGATCCGGATCCAGTATAGATATTTTCTTGGATCCGCCCATCACTACGAGTTTTTCCTCGTTATTTTTTTCAATCAACATGGTTATTTGGCAACCCATAAGGCCAATGTAAAAAAATGTTGATTTTCAATTAAATTTTTCCACGTAATTAGATTTTTGTTGGCAGTTTTAACTGCATCAAACACGTTTAAGGCCAGGAATAAGTTATTTAAAACATGTTAAGGAAATTTTCTAAGCCGTTTTTGAGACCTTTGTGCGAGCAGGCATGCAAGCAATCATTGCTCATATGAGTGAATAATATGATTATTATATTCCATTAGCAACTCAACTAAAAACTGTCTACTTACAGGCACTTTACCAAATACCCCAGTAAGTTCTGGAGTTTTGAGAAGATCTCGAAGTAAAAATGGAACTGGACTACTTTTTGACAAATAAACCTACAAAAAGAACAACCAATTGACAAAGACCGAATAAACTGACCAACAAAACATATTGTTTATTTGATATTTTATAACAAACAGCTTATACTTCATAACTTCACTAAAGCCCCTGTCACACGGAGCTGGTTCCAGCAGCTAGTTCTCGCAATGAGATCCAGCAGCTTTAGTTGCTAGTTCTCCAGCGCGCTAGAAGTCCTGTCAGACGAAGCTGGAGAACTAAGGGTGTGGTTCGTTTATTAGATTAGATTACTTAAAGCCAAATAAGGAAACTTAAGTCCAAAAAAATCCCCTCAACAGTGCATTTTATACTTCATCTGTATTGCCAACGGGCATTCTATAGAATGACTAGGCAAAGTTCATAATGAGCTTTATTTCATACTTGCCTCTATACATATAGATTATATAAATAGTTTACAGATTTGTTACAAATTTAATCAAAATCGGATTATTTTTGCTTTAATTACCGTGCTAACTGACTCATATATACATATTTGAACAGATTTTCTTTTATCCTCTAGGGACATGAAAACAAAAAGGTATACCGGCCCCGAATAAGGTAAACCGGAAATGCCCTACTGTAATATTCCCAACATAAATCTATTTTACACTCCTGTGAGCAAGCTTAAACGAGCATTTATGCCATGGTATCAACTGAGCTACTGATTCACCAACTTACATTGCCTAGTGCTCTCTCAAGAGCAGCAGTCAGGACCAGCACGGCTAGCAGTGGTTCTTCAGCATCTTTATGCGAATTGCACAAGACATTTGTTTGACAGTCTACCCAGTGACATAGCTGGTCTAGTGCTACAGATACACTCTCGTCCATGTCAAACATAGCTAGACCCGCCTCATGTACAACCTCCCACACAAGCTGCACTTTCTCCCTGTACCACTCAGCTGACTGTTCCAGAATATTAAAATCATCTACAACATTATTTAATGCAAATTTAAAATAACATGACAAGATATACGGATACGAGTAAAGAAATGAACCAATGAAATGGTTGTAATAAAACTCACAAGATTATTAGCTAATAATACACTAGACTACCTAATCTGGACTAGTTAACCAAGGATTCAAAATGAAATCCACAGGAGTGATTCATTCAAAGGTTGTAACTGGAGGCATATACACCTTTTTTTAGATTTTCATCTAATCATCATTTTTTATGATAATTTTTTCATTACTTTTTAATGTTTTCAGTTTTAATTCAAGCATCTTGTATAGGTACCGGTATTTAAAGAAATTTGGTTTGTCTTTTCCGAGTTTGTTTGGCTTTTCTACCCGACCGATTTAAATTGAAGGTGTGCACACACAGATTTGCCATCAAGCATCGGAGTTTATTTATAATCCCACTCGGCTTATCTAAACGAAATTTGCTCCCTGTGTATTTATTATAGGTATTTGGTTTCTCTTTTCTGAGTTTGTTTGGCTCTTCTACCCTACCGATTTTCATGATTGAGGTCTCAAATTAAAGGTATGCTTGCACAGATTTGCCATCAAGCATCGGCATATATTTATCTATAATCCCATGTGGTTTATACGTAAATGAAATTTGCTCTCAATGTATTTCTTCTCTTCTCAATTCAATTTGAAGGCATGCACACAAAGATTTTACATCAAGCATCGGCATATATTTACCTAATGTATTAATCAGCCAAAAAACATAATTTGATTCATTTTCAAATTCTTCAGTTTCACCAGTTATAACTATATAATCCTAAGGTCTAAGAACCTTCAGTGAAATACCGACTTCATTTAAGCTATTAGTTATTCAAATCGGACGAGTTTCAAGCAAACGCAAGGTGAGCAGCAACCAACATAAAAATTATTTTTCATAAGGTTTTTCCAAAAATTAATAGCTCCAGTATTGTTAATTTTTTATATGTTTTAGGCTCAAAATAATCAGTAAATTATAGGCTTTAATTTGAGCTATTACGTTCTCAATTGAGCTATACACATTCGATTTTTTTATCGGCCAATTAAAAAATCGGTCAAAAATAAATCGACCTTGATTTATGTCTAGGCGCACACGTGGCGATTTTTTAGCCAAAAAACAGGTTTTTTAGTGTGTTAAGCTATCCTAAAATGGTATTGTTTAATTAACCTGTGTTTGTGCTGTTCTAATTAGATGAAAGAAAAAAAGAAGATGACGTACATATTGGTTTCAACCGATAGTAAGTCAGAGACTTTTAAACTGTACACTTGTTTACATGATGACAGTAAAAGTTCTTTAATTACTATAGAATGTCTGTTGAAAGTTTTGTTACTATTAGTTGGAAAACGGATAACTTACAAAAGTACCACGATGCGACTACCTGTTCCACCAGAGGAAAGACAGTCAGTAACTCTAAGATAAGTTATTATTGAACCACACTATACCACATTTATTCAATAGAAATTAATTAATGTATTATTCAAAACCTGGAGAACAAGTGACTGGCCGATTTTTTAGTTGACTGTGTGCGCTGACAGGTAACAAACTGTACGTTACAGATTATCGGCTGACAATATCGCCTCGCCTCGCCTACGAATCTGCAGAATTTAAAATCGAGGCAATTTTCGATCGCCTGTGTGCGTGCTTCCATTCTAATACATGATGCACAGATTGGCCGATGAAATAATCGCCTCAAAATAATCGCTCGTGTGCACCTAGCCTTAAGCTAAAAATACTGTATTACTCAATCAAAAATTTGATTATTTCTCTGATATTATATTTATTTTAACGCTGAGGAGCAACATGGATCCTCCAGTTGCAATGATAATATGTGGGTAGAACTTTTTCCAACTGTATATAGATTCCAGTTCATTTGTGCTACCTAATTAATTAAAGGTTGCAGTTGTGTTTTGTTTTGTACTTGTGAAATATTTCATTTTGTGTATTTTTGCTCCATCAGCATTTTTACACGCTTTTTGTAGAGGAACATTCCACTTCCAGATCTTGTTAACACTAACGTTGATTTTTTGTTGCGGTACAAAGAAACCAATTTGGAGGTAGCCTATCCAGAACAAACTTGCAATACTTGTTTACATTGAGGCAAAAACCAAAACACACCATATTTGTGATGTGGCCCGGTTTTACCCTTGAGACCACAATAGTGGTATTACTCAAAATCAGGTTGGTACCGGTACTCAAAATGTTATAAATGTCTTGAGAATGAAAATTGAAAAGGACCTTGGTTGACAGTTAGTATGCAGTGGGCTGTCAAGGGTAATTTGTCTTTTAAGGAACCTTGTGCAGCTGTTCCTGAAACTTACATCAGGACGGCCTATTTTTTTTTTTTCAATCAATTCTGAGCTGTCCTGATATTGTGGGGAAATGCCAGTCAAATTGCTGATGTTCTAAAATTGCAAAAGAAACTGTTACAATCTTATATAGCTACAAATCTCCCTTGAGAACATTGCAAGCTGCTCACTGTGATGGTTTGTTAATATTTGGTTGTTTGTTCAATGTTAAAAAAACACCATTGACACTCATGTAACTAGGTCTATCATATACACAACC
This sequence comes from Macrosteles quadrilineatus, assembly GCF_028750875.1. Classification (NCBI taxonomy): domain Eukaryota; kingdom Metazoa; phylum Arthropoda; class Insecta; order Hemiptera; family Cicadellidae; genus Macrosteles; species Macrosteles quadrilineatus. The sequence goes on along the minus strand of NW_026542598.1, from coordinate 13,911,230 downwards.
ACAATACATGAAATAAGCATTTTTTAGATAGATGAACCATTTTGCATGTTAAGTAAAAGTCAAGTAACAACCGCTACTGTACCAGTGTAGGCCTACTGGTTTACAGCTTTTTAACACTCTTTGTGCCTACTCTAGAAAACTGGGGTTACGATTATTTAAGAGAGATTATACCACATGGCTGGTTGTAAACACTTTTTATAAGATGAATGATTTTTTTGTCACACTGCAGCAAAACAGGCCGTTTTTTTTTATCCATGTTGTGGGTCTAAAGAAGCATTTTTAGCCTCTAGGGAGTGAAAATTGTTTTAGCCTCTAGGGAGTAAAAATCAGCTTTTGTCAACTTAGTAGTAAATATCGATTATAAACAAAATTGCATGTATCGAAAGTATCTATGGATTGTTTAATCGATTATAGTTAAATGTTGCCTTACTGTAAATAGTTTGACATATCGATAGTATAATGTACATTACCACAATCGTAATAGACAAAACAATTGAATAACTTACTGAACAGCTGCTTGTTTCCATTAGCAAATTATATTGAAAACAGGTTAGAAGTAGTTTTGAGAGGTTATCTTTAAATGAAAACTAATTTAGCCTGTAACATGTTTGTTCAAATAATGGTGCGATGTGACAAAAAAGATAGCCTAGTTCATCACACAGGCAAAAAGTGTCATTTCAACCCTCGCTCATTTTTTTTACCTTGGATTCGCCTCGATCGTAAAACTTGAACTCAGGTAGAAAAGTCACTTCAGGCCCTAGTGATGAAATATACTATTTTTTATTAGGAATAATTGTTTTGTAAACTATTTCTCTTTTACACATTATGTAAAAATTGTACTCATTGACTAGCCATTTTTAAATGCAATTGATGCTTTCCTTAATTTAAACATTTTTAGCCTACCCCTGACATTATCTGTTCTTTTCTAAACATCTTGGTTCTTTCTGTTTTGATTCTGTATTCAGCATTTTACTGTCATTGTTATCACTAAAATTTTAAACTTGTTAGGCCTACTATTTTGTTTTTAAGTCAGTACTTATATTGTAAACTCAGTGTGTTAGAAACAACCACTTGACTTCGTCTATTACATTTGTGAAAATTTTAACTGACAATAAAGATTCTGATTATTTTTTACTGCAAAATCAACGGTCAATAGCCTTCTTTCTATTAATACAGGGTTTAAAAATTTGACAAGCATAACTTTAAGATTGTACAGTTTTATTTAAATGAGTAAAGTTAGTTACAAATATTGAGAGTTGCCCATGTGCATTAGGCTTAACTCGTCTTAGCTTTATTATTAACTATATAATATAAGGATCTTTTAATTTCTACCTTACAATTGACAATATACATTGAATTAAAAACTTGGTCTTAGGATACCTATATCAGCATTAACTGAAGATATGCTTTTAGCCTAGATGTCAATATTTTGGGGACGCGCCAAGGTCCACGGCCAACAAGGTCTACGACCACCAACCTGACCTACGATTGGTGGTGCGAAATGTCCGAGCTGAACCGGGTGAAGGGGATGTAGTCGTGTTTGCTGCCGGTAGACCTTGTTGCCAGTGGCCAACGCATCTGTTAGGCTGGTGCGGTCAGGACAAAGTCTCCTTTACATAACTAATATGCATTTGTTTATTGATACTATCATTATTATAGTATTTAAATGGGATAAGAGTAAGACTAATACAAAAGTAACCCGTGCTATATATTTGTATAGCATTTTTGCTACTAAGATAAATAAATCTGGTTTCTGCTTATTTTCTTAGAATAAAAAAATCCTTTTGTATTTTTTGAGGTTAATTACCCTTTTCGAAACCCTCCTACAGTAGGTGAATAATTTACTTTAAACTTTGCAATGTTAAATAAATATTTTAAAATCAGAACGATAATTAAACTTTTGGCCAGAAGATATCATAATAAGTTTTATTTTAAAAAAGGCAACTTAAATTTTTGGGGAATGCTATTATTGTATTAATTGTAATAATAGATGAGTGAACGAATCTTCTTACTACACTTATATTAACAATTGAGTTATTTGATTTTACAAGGAAATCATTGTAAAAATAAAGCTTGTTATACATAGCCGGCACTTATTGTATATGTATGGCTGAGTACCATACGAAACAACGCCTGCAAAAACTAGTATACCTTTTGCAAACTCCGCTGTATTGTGGGATGACAGGAACGCCTTTTCCATTCATTTAATCAATGGATTGTTAATCTTTGTTGCTTTTAATAATATTTTATTTATGCGCTGCTATGTTGTAGTTTTGTAAAATTTCTCAAAATGACATCATATTTTCAATTATTGTATTGTACTTATTAGAAACTAATTTTAAATATCTCTATTTGCGTCGTCAAGGCTCACTTACATTGCCGGTATTTATGCTCTCAGTTTTAACTGATGACTTCTAATGAATGCTAAACGATCTGCTTCAATTCGAGGTAACATGCTGCAACAAAGTGTTTCCAGAATCGAGAACTTAAGAAAACCTTATATGCCTTACTGATAACCTATGTTAAGTAATTTAAGTCGAGTCATTTTATTTCTTTGATTTGAGACATACACCAACCTACTCAAACGAATTTTCTCCGTAGAGAATCCTGAAAAATGGGTGATATCAACCATTTCATGTGCTACATGTTTTAACACAGAATACAGTACCTAATACAAAAAAACACACTTATTTTAATAAGGAAATAAATTGAAAGAATAACAAACAAATAAGTACAGCTAAGGTATTTTTAACATTAGGTATATCGAAAGTTCGCTTTAGAAATGAATTATGACCTTAAAGGGCAATTTACGAAATAATGGATAGTTTGGATAGTTAGTAATGGAAGTTTGACAGTTTAACAGTTTGCTACAAACACTTGGTTGAAATGAAACATTTTACTACAAGTGTACATGTTGCTCGAAATCGAGCAATTGCGAAAGAGTAAAGTACGGTAGTTGTTTAAAAACAAATAGCTTATTTAAAACCTAATAAAAGTCATAATTTCCGATGAGTTTAAAAGACTCAACTCATAGATCACGTACCTAACAGTACCATATAATCAACATTACTTGTAAATATGTTATAATTTTTCAAAAGCTGATCTAGTTTTTTTGTGTATTCTACAAATATTTCCCACTTATAGCCGCATTAGGTTGTCCATGTTGATCTTCGTCAATGATAATGTAGTCTGCATGGTACTACCCATTGTTGCCAGTACGTTTACAAATTTCTGTAATTTTTTTACAACGATAACATTTTGTTTACATTACTTAAGAACTGCCTGATTTTCTGCATAACCTCTCTATCACAATTGTATTTGCTTCAATTGGCAATAATTTGGCTAGTTACTGTTATAACGTATGTTATATAATTGAGTACACGTATATTCAATTATATACGTGTATACTCAATGGATAAATTTACCTGAAAAAATGCAGGATTGAAAGGCCTAATATTGTTTAGATGGTTTTTTGTTTCCCTTAAATGTGAATAATGCAAATCCTTCAATTAAAGTTTTATTAAAGTTTTTTGGATGTAGTCATATTATTTTAAATCTCTTGACTTTTAATAAAACATATATTTAATGTCCTTGCCGTAACAGTTTAATTCAGCCTTAGAGTGTTTTCCTCTGCCAATAATCATAAAGTTAAGTCCGTGTTTCCTACAAAATAGTAACACTTCGACTAACATCCTTGTTCATTTTTTGTGGGAATATTCATACTGTAGGTGTTCTTCATTATATAGGAGGTAAAATATATCAAATTGCCCAAGGCTTTTTCGATGATTTAAATTGTAAATTAAAGTAGTACATTTATTTCATTTATATTCAGCCAAAATCAGTAAATGAACCCAATGCGTTTCGTTGAATTGAAAGATCAGCAATTAAATTATACAGCTGATCAAAATGTAAACAATTATGTTCTTCATAAGGAAAACATGGGAACCTTTAAAGCCACTGGGGCAGAGCTTAAGGGACTTTTTCATAAATGTAAGGCCAGTTTGCAGATCTACTCGACACGCTCTTTCCAATGAGACGTCAATGGATAAAATCGGTTAAGAAATGGCGGAGGAGTTCAACCGACAAAGTTTCATGTAGCGTATTAATTATAAAGATTTGAATTTGGGTTGGCGCAAATATTACAATAGAAAAAAGAGAGAGAGCCTGGATGAATTGATATACTAAAAAGAAAACAGCAACAGGGACACTATAACAGTATATCTATCTATTACTTATTTAATACGCAAGCAGGTTTTTTGTGACAATTACTCCTCCGAAACTACTGAACCGATTGGCATGTTTTTGGTATCATTGGAAAGAGCGTAACGTGAAGTTGTGCAGGAAACCTTCTGCTTAGGGAAATAATTAGAGAATGAGGCCCAGAGGTCCTTTAAAGTTTCGTATTTCTCCATAAGATTAACATGGGAAACAAACACTGTTATGAAATTCCAACCACTGTTGGCAGAAACTAAAAGTGAGAAGAATAACATATGTTAATTGTAAACAGTCAATACGTTTGCTAAGAAACTATTTCCTATAGGGAAATTTGCTAAAAAAACCAAGTGTTGCACGTGGTAGGGACTTAAACGTGAAATCTGTCCATAAAGCACATTTGTCTGATATAAGGTTTTTGCGTAAAAATTGAGCTCTTAATTAGGACATTGAACTATGATAATTATTATAATTCATTTTTATTTTAACAATATATATCCACCACCGTCAATGCGTCGATGATATTATTTAGCTACAACTGCAGTGACCCTTGTCGCGGCTGTAGCTACCAGCTACCTGCCCTGCCGCAGAGAGAAAGTTCGCACCCCAACACATCAGTCTTTGTTTGGGTTTCAAGGAACGCAAACTCTTTGTTCTCTTGCTCGCAAAACTGGACGCTCTGGTCATCGAACCGCCGCGCCGCTCCGCTTCTGCGGTGTTATGCAGCCCACGAGGCTTTGCACCCCCTGTGGCCACCCCGTGTTTTGTAGTAGGTGTTTGGTGTTTGAGGGCATTTGTCTCTCAACAGTTATTCTCTATTAATGGAGATGGTACTCAAGTAAGAGTACCGATAACGTGCCCGGCATGTCATTCCATTGTGGACCGAATAATTAGGGGTTGTTATTTAAATTAAATGAATTGTTGTTTTTACATATTTTATTTTACCCAATCTGGCTGCTTCCATAATTTATGTTACTTCAATTATACATACACTCACTCACATTTACGTACGGAAAACACTTTAATCTGTCATATTATTCGTTATTATAATATGTCGTATTATTATTATATTAAGAATCTACACGCTGAAGAAACACTCTTTTTCCATTTTGAAATTCATAATCTCATATGTAATAATTTATTTATCTTAGGAAGGTGGCTAAGGGATGAATGCGTCCTAAAAATAGCCTACTATTATGGAGGGCCCACCACGAAAAGCAGTTTTCTTTTAATTAAAAAAGTTTGCTTATTGACACTGGGGACATTGGGTCACTTATTCTTGCCCCATAAGGAAGCCAATGGGCCCCATTTTTAGGTAAATCTTCTTCTAATTAAATAAAAAATACTTATCATTCTATTTTCACTCACAATTTAATAACTCTTTATAGGTGTATTTAATCTTTTTACCGTGATTGAAGGGGTATACTGTAAGACATAATAAGTGGGCCTACAACGTATGAAATCACTTTATAATGCAATGTAATCATTTTCGAATTAAATAATGCCAGAGAGGAGATAGGATTATTAAAATAAAAAACTAGCTGAAGCCGGCAGACGTTGTCTTGCCTTTGGCTATTTATATAATTTAAGTATCGAGTAATAAAAACCCAAACTAATTCCAGGAATATTACAAAAATGTGTACGTTATCTTATATATTAAAACGTAACAGGTTTTTTTATTTCACGGTTCTGAATCAACCACTTGACTGATTTTCATCATTTTTGCGTTGAAAGAAAGATTTGAAAGAAGCCAATTTTGGGAACTAGGGAATGTCGAAGCCACAATTTTAGTTTAGGGTTTCAGTTTTTTTTTAATTAAGTTTAAAATTTTAAAAAGTCCAGCAGCCGACGCTATCATTCTACTCTAGGTTTTGGTATAATACAATTTGCTTAACGTAACAGCTGTAAACAATCAGCGTTTTCGACACAAATTCAGCATTTGGATGAAAATGAAATGACATACGTAGGGTTGACTTTCTATACTATGTGTAATGCTTTAATAATTGATACGTTTAATTATTCGGTTAGAGGACGAGAGATAATTTAAATATCTATATAAATAAAATTACAGTTTTGTCTGTACATTTCTTAGAATCATGCAGTTTTTGGTTATTTTTACGTTTCATAGGCTAAGAAAGCCGAAACGAGTCTTATCTCAATTTCTGTCTGTATGTCTGTTTATCTGTTTGTCTGTCCATTCTGTGGTTGCGTCTGTAACGCCAAAATGTCATTTTACGCGGCCTACTCCTAGAAAACTAGATTACCGATCAAGGTTCTAATCATTTGTCTGTATTTACTGGATTGGTGAGAGTGTCTTTGGCTATAAAAACCTGGCCTCGCTTCTTTGAACACAAAATAACGTGTTATCAAAAACCCAATTTTGTTCGATTTTTGTCAAATTTTCTCCTAATGTTTACTATTACATTTGATGAAATAACGATCAGCTGTTTGGATTAGTTCTCACTTCTAGCTGTCACTGATATGTGTACAGTAAAAGTTGTTTACAAATACCGCAACCATTTCCGATCAAGTTTTGTTAGCACATCCAAACCAAGTGAGATTAAAAACGTTGTGCCTTACAAAAAAGGTTTCCATTCATTGACGGCGCTTCAAGGACAGTTGTGGTAAGTGCAAAGTAAAAAATCACAACTGCAGTGGGTGACTGGGTGATCGTGGATGTTGCTGCGATCGTGGAAGATCTTTCTGATTTTGCTGTGATCGTAACAGAGGTTTAACTTACAGATGTAGCTAAACTCAATTTTCCGATGTGTCACTTTTGGTTTTTACTACTTACATTTCGACAACGATATCGGTACTTTTCCTACTTAGGAAGTAAAACTACAAACGTCCAAAACCCCAGATTTGTGCGTTTTTTGTCACATTTCCTCCGAATGTTTGCTAGATATATGTACCAATTATCGTTTAGAGAGAGATTACGTAATATTTTACATAAGAAACCTTTGTTTGGATAAAGGTGGTTTCTTCAAACTGTCATTAATATGTTAACATTGAAAGTTGCTTACAATTAATGCTATTATTGGGAAATAACTTTGATTCTCGAAAACTTAAAAGACATTTAAAACCAAGGGAGATTAATAACTTCGGTACTGCACCACATCAAGTGAAAGTTTTTTTTTAGCAAACCATAGTGAGTTTTAAAGCTTTACGTTGTTAATGTTACATGTTACATGTTTTGTGGCCTGTGTATTTATTTATTTATTTATTTGCCAACGGATTAAAACCTATATAAAACAGTTTGATTAGAAGGACAGTTTGAATTGGTTGCAACTACTATAGTTCTTTTCTTAAATGTAAACGTTGGTTTATGGTACTGCTACTTTTCCTTAGAACCGGTGGTAGCAGTAAGAATCATTTTTATGTAGAAACACATCACTATTTACAACTATAGTTATCGTTAGTGCTGCACCTTATTTCTTATTAAATTTAATTGATGTCCTACTGTATAATTTTTGCGTTTTCTGTCTGGACTCCAAAATGTTAGTTTATGCTATGAAATGATAAAACATTATTGAAAGATTTTTTAGCAAACCATCATGAATTTTTAAAGCTTGGCGTTGTTAGCGAATAAATTTTTTGTGGACTGTGTATTTATTTACTTATTTATATATTTACCAACGGATTTACACAAATTTTACAGTTTGATTAGGCCTAAAAACGATTATCATAATATTTGATGACACTATCAAAACTTTCAAATAATTATTTTGTTTGTAATTTGCTTTGGTTAAAGCGTAGCAAATCCCCTAACTGCTATTGTGTGTGTATGTCTGTTGGTAGCGCATTAATGTCCTTATTTCTCAGTGTTTCTTGGAAAAGACAAGAGCACCTTTGTTATTGAAAATTTCAACCCGAATAAAGTGTGCAGTAGTTTTTGGTTGAGGTAGTTTTTTTAACTTTTTTTAATCAGTGTGAAAAGTAACTTTCAATTACAGGTCTACCTTAGGGCTATAGATCTATAAAGCAATTCCTTTTATCATTAGATATAAAATATGGACTAACACGATCGGGTGACATTTAATTGCGAAGCATTCGTTCTGGCTTTGAAACTGTCAGATATTGTATTTGCGAAGGATTATATGTATTCCTATACAGTAATAGTTTTGCTAGCATATCTGGAAAAATGCACACTAAATATGCAGACCAACTCCTGTTCTGAATATAAGGTTTCAACTTACTACAAGATTCCCGTACGTAGAACAGCTAGTACAAAGTAAAATTAAAATAATAGATGTTCTAATTTATTTTTTCAACAGTCTATAAAATCTTTAGTTTGTTTTAGTGCAATATAATTTGTTATAACTAACAGCTGGTTGAATATACAAATATTCTAAGAACTATGAGGTTAGTTTATGAACGAGTTAGTTTATGAGTTTTGCATAACTCGAAATATACGTCAATAAAAATGAATGCCGATTCTTGATTGCAAATCTGTAGTGCGTCCATACCTTTAGTTTGAGGCCAAAATTATGAAAATCGGCCGAGTAGAAGAGCTAACCCGACTCGGAAAAGAAAACCCAAATAAATATTATCATAGATGACCATAGGTGGTTTATCAGTATGCATAATCTAATCATACGAAACCTTTTGTGTTAGTAATTAAACGGCTTATTGTTATTTGATTGATTTGTCTTTAATGAATAAATGTAATAATGTTGTCGTTAACAATTTGCATTTGTGTTTAAAGTGAATTATTATTCTAATGTTATGTGCTTAATCTGTACCATTAATATTAGTGAGTAAAGTGGTGTATGGATTTCAAAACCATTAATAATCGTGGAATAGATATGACAATTGAATAATTATTTTCTCCTAGCCAAGCAAGTGTACGGTAATTTGTACAATTACTACTTTACAGAAAACGGTCTCATTAGTCAGCCCGCAATACAGCAGTGCTTTGGTAAAGTATCCTACATTTTGCAGGCGTAGTTACGAGTGAAGTAGTCTCCAGTTGTCCGCCGCACCGTTTGGTTTGGTCGGCCAAACCAAACTGTGCGACTCAGAGGCAAGTGGGAGGGATTGTTGGTCTCATGCTCCGCCGGCCGCAGACCTTGCGGAAACTAGCGCGGGGGAGATTGACCGCGGTGGACCTAGGTATGACTCCCAATATTTTTTCTAACATTAAATTGCAAGGTATTACCAGGTTCCCATACGTTTGATTAGAGAAAAATTCTACGACAAAAACAAAGTCTTTTCTACGACACTCAGGATATTCAAACAAAAACAAGACTAGGATTTTACCTCAAATTTGTTGGCATAGAGACTAATTGTCCAAGCTCAAACACAGTCACGCTCGCGACTTAACCCTAGATCTGGCGGTCATTTTATTCACCAGTGGCGGGTATATTTTGGCGCTTTTGTAGTGGTATCATATATTTTGCCACAGAACATTTATTTGTGAATATAAGTACACACATATATATATTTTCTATTTCAGTGATGAATTTAGAATATAATAATATAAATATATTCTTTTCCTAGCAATGCGTTTAGGCGTAGTAGCAAAAGGTTTGCAAATTTTTGGATTATGCAAATTAGAAATTTCAAAAGCAACCCACAAGAAAACCACAAAATAATTTTTTACACATTTTATCTAAATGTAAAGTTTGTGTGAAATATGATTTCCTACGTAGAAATATCAATGTTTTTTAAATACTCATAAAAATAAAATTATAAAAAAATGAATTCTTCATACGTATTTTCTTTTTTGAAAAACTACCAAATTTCTTTTTGTCACGTAGGAAATAATAGAATGCATCAACAAAAAATGAAATGATACTGTACAATAGGTAATAAAAAGATCTTTCTGAAAATATATAGTTATATTTAGTTGAATTCTAAAATGTCGGAGAAATTTACGTCGGAATGTATAATTTTGAAGATTTTTTTACAAAAACATAATATTTATGACATTTTTAAAAACAAATAAAATTTTTACAATCAACCTTATAGATTCACAGGGAATTGTAGGGAATTTATTGTAGTTTCAGAATATGTACTAATATTGTATACAATTTAATTGACAATCGCCAAAAACAGCTGTTTTTGTAGTCAGGTGACCAAAACTTTCCACCGCCAAAATCTATTTTGAACTCTCTAGTTTTTCAAACTACCGTTTCTCACTACATAATACTCACTGAATAATGTTTTATGCATGAAAATGAATCCTCAGAATCTCATCTTTCTAATGGTATAAGATTTGTTGCGTTTTAAAACTGTTTTCATATTTTAATAATAGAAAAACCCGACCCATGTCATCTTGGTCTATAATCGACCAGCGCCACTGAGAACTCACGTTTTAGTGGTCTAAAATCGACCAGCGCCAGATAGAGGGTTAACAAGCGTTACAACCTGACATAACCGAGAAATAATTGAACCCACAATCTATTTTTTATCTGTTTTCTGACCACAGTGTTGACTTCTTAGACCACTCAGAATATCGTAATTTTAAATCATACTAATAAAATAAATTAATCACCCTCACACATTGTCTCTAAGGTTTCTGCACATATCAGATACAATTTGGAAAACTATAGACCACTACCACTAGAATAAAAACCATACCTACTCCCCACTCAGAATGTTCCGAATAATGTTTTTAACAGACTTGAAAAACAAGTTTTATATTTTGAATCGCTGAAGCTTGAAGTCTATATAAATTACACAATTGTAGTTAAGACTTAACTAGAAATCAATAATTAGGCGTTTTGCAGCAAAAACATGGTAAAATAATAAATATAATAAAAATTCCAGGACGAATATCAAATAAGGACAGTGTGCTAAATTAAAGGAACTTTCCAGGCTTTCCAGAACAAACTCAAAATTCCAGGGTTTCCAAAACGTGTGGGAACCCAGTAGGAATAAGTATTTATCAATATCTTACCGGTTGTTAATCCCAAAGCATTACTGATTTCCTTCCAGTCATATACAAGCTCCTTTAATAGAAATCTTTTTGTGCTTTTATTTGTTTTACTGTGTTCTACCAAAATATGATGAACATACTCTGAGAGGTAAGTAAATAAAGCCATTTTCAGTTTTTGGTGGTTCTGAAATCAATTCATTACAGACATGAAACACATTGTACAAGACCAACATCAAATTACATAGGTAAAATAAGAGCTGAAAAAAATGTCTGCAACAATACTGAAGGAAATAAGCCCTATTGAGTGCTCTGGTTAGCTTGGAGGATGACTTTTCCGGTAAAAAGTTTAGGTACCGTACCTGCCTTGTGAACTATTTATATTAAAAAGTGAAGGTTTTATTTTATAAGTTCTCTTATTTATTTTTTTACCCAGCAATAGGCTGCACTTTAGTTTACGTCCTACACTCATTCAATTCATTCAATATGGTAAGCTAAAGTGCAGCCCAGCAATACTTGTTGATTGACAGTAGGGCCTACTGCCAGTGTCATCATCAAAATTAAGTTATGCTTTTAAAAATACCGTATTTGTATTTAAGTCCAACCTAGAGCTTTATCCAACATTAACCTAACTTTAGGCTACATAGGCTATTTAATGTTTTACAAATCAACAATGTAGGCCTAAACTTAAAAATAAATAAAATGTAGGCTATTAAAAAAATATTACAAACATGTAAATATTTACAGATGGGCTACTTATCCTTTAAGTCCTTGGCCTAGTTTTAAGTTTCGAACACCTTTACAAAATAGAATTCAAAATACCGGTACCTAGAAATATTTTCTGTTCCATCGTTTTAAAATTAAGGGGTTAAAATCGTTAAAAGAACTTAACTTAAGTAGGCTACTGTTATGAACATGGATAAAAATGATTAAGATTTTTTGGTAATTTGTCATTGAGGCTATGAGTTTTCCCTCAGATTATTTCTTTGTATAAAGTTATGGAGCAATGACTGAGCCAGACTAAGGTAAAACTGACCAAACTATCATAATTTGAGGAGGAGATGTCGAAAGAAAAGATTATTGTCTATAGCCCTGCACATTGAACGCTCCAGTAGTGGTGGTGACGTAGTCTCCGATCATGAGACTATTGTTGACAGGGAAGTGAGCAGTGTTGTCAAGCACCAGCTGATGTGTCTGAGGGGATGTAGAGAGGGTGGAAGAAATTCCGCCACTGATGAGCTGGGAGGCACCTGTGGAAGTGACAGTTCCAGACCCTGAACCTGTCCTTTGCCGTCTGGTACTGCTGATGGATAATGGATGGATGTTAGGCTGACTGACAGGCACACAAACAGCTCCCAGACCTGTGAGGCTGGTATGGTTCTGAGTAGCTTCCATTTGAGCTTCGCCTAAGCCATTAACTGATATACCATTAACCATATCGACTGCTTCTCGAGCTCCTTGTTCATCCAGCTGTGTCCAGTAGTCTTCTGAAGGTGAGGTTGTAGCCACGCCGGGTGGTGTTGGTACAGGCTGTCCATTATATCTAAAGCACGGATTCTTTAAGTCTAGAGTGTTTACTGATCGAGTCTGTTCATTCCCATCAACACAGACATCTATTGTCACATCGTAACTCTGCCTCTGGTTAGCTTGGAGGATTACTTTTCCTGTAAGGAGTTGACCCGCCTTAGCAAAGATGGGGTTCTCCAGAAGACATCGTACTTGATACCAGTGGGTCAAATAGTTTGTAGGAGCCGTAGACAACCAGATGACCTGTCTACTTCCAGCGAATGCGACATCAAACCAGAAAGCTAGTCCATGAATTGTGCCTGTCTCAAACAAGTTGAATTCAAGAGGAATTTCTATTCTATGGAGGTCGGATTCATGGGCGTATCTAAAGTCAACCTTATGCTTGAGAGACTTTGCCAAGCATATTCGTATGTCAAAAGTGTCAACAATGGGCTGGCGGAAATACTCCTTCATGGCGGCATCCCTCACAGAACTGAGATCTACTCCATGGAAGTTGGTCTGTACCCAAAAGTTAGCTTTGCTAGTCTGTTCCTGAAACAAGGAGTCGTCCATAAAAGGAGATACGTTTAGTTCTGCTCTGGTAGGGAACATTATACCATTAGGTTTAAGCCATTTCTTTGCATGTAAGTATGTTTCTAACATTCTTTCGTTGTACAACATGTATCCCATTGGTTCTGATATCATGATATCAACCATTTCTGGTAATTCAATTTCCTCAATTTTACCTGCTATCACATGAATTTTGTCCTTTAAGTTGTTGGACGATACTAATGTCTCTGCATGAAGAGCCATTGAACTTGCCTCCACAGCATACACTCTCTTGGCTCCTGCTTGTATAGCAAAGAATGACAGGATGCCTGAACCTGCCCCGACATCTAGGACAACCTTATCCCTAAAGTCGTCTGAGTTACCGAGTACTGCCTTCTGATATGTGCTAGTTCGGGTGTAGTCTTGTAACATGTTTTGCTGCTGTGATAGATATCCATAAAACTGGAAATACTGGATGGCAGAAGAATCATCAGTTCTTTCAGAAAAAACAGAATTCTTCCTAACTTTAGCTTCACTAATAAGAGAATGAAAACGGTTTAAATCTAGTGCTTCTCTAAACCTGAGACACAAACTCTCATTTTCATTATTGAATATATATGACTTGGTTCCTATCCGAGCACATTCAGACAATCTATCCACAGTAAAATCGTACACATCGTCACTTCTGCCATTATTTAAGTATCTTTTTAATTTAATACTTAGTCCTTGAGGGTCGTATTCCACTATCACTGTCACTGGGAATTCGAATAATGGCAATAAATCCCCATCATTTCCAACACGTGAAACGACTACTGAGTTAAACACTTTCGCCATTATTGTTTGAATGATAAAATGCGAATCATTTCCCAACTAATCGGAAATTTTAAATAAAGAAACACAACCCACTAAACTATGCGAAAGATTTAAAATACTGAGATAAACATACAGTAGTCTAACTTTAGTCTGACCTAACCTGTACCGTTCAACTTGTACCAATTCACCCAGCAGTAAATACAAAGACTGTAAGTGAAAAAAAGTAAAACACTGAACACTGGAGGATGTCTAGACTTTTATCCATGAACCTACGACGTTTCGTGTGGTTGTGTCAATTAAATACTGGAGATAAAATTAATAATGATAGCAGCAAGGTGGTGAGCAAAGGCCCACACACTAGGGCCAGGGCGCTTGTGCGCGCACATGTGACACGCGAACAGCTCGACGCGCATGCGCCTCAATGTCACAATGTGTGGGTAAATGTGCCCGCCCATGCTCGCGACGCGCATGCGAGGTGCCTGGTGCCTGCCGCCGGACCTTTGAGCATCATCACAAGTGCGCGAGCTTGTTATGATGCGCGCCAGTCTGTGGGAAACCGAGGCACATGTTCGTGAACTAGCAGTACAAACCATAGCTGCATATACTGTAAATCGGGAACTACAAGGTCTGCGCCTGCGTGGCACAGTGTACATTAACTGTCCCACGTGTTGTATTTTATTTGTCCTTGTTTTTTGGTTATGGACTTTTTGTTGTGCGGTTATGTCCTTTAATGACATAAGAAAGTTTTGGTCTGAGTTTATTGAGCTTTATAGATCACAAACGTGTTCTTGGGACGTGAAAAGTCTAAGCTTTTCAAACAAATAAATGAGAAAAGAAATCAAGGAGCTATTGATAACAAAATGCAAAGGAGTGTTTCCTGACAGTTACGATAATTTTGTGAAGACTGAAATTAACTCTTTGAGATCTTCATATCGATGTGAACCAATTAATTATAACTTATTAAACTAATTAAATCTCATTCTATAACCCTTATACCCTTATATTAAATAATACCACCCTTTATCTTTAATACCTTATTTCTCACTCTTTTAGTCCCATAAGCGTATTGTAAAAAAACATAATACAGTACATACAACTAATAACTCACCCAATTAATTGAAGTATAATCCCGTCTGATATCTTTTTTGAAGGAAAATTTTATTCTTTTATGACTTTGCTTGCAACTTAAAAGAGTTTCCTTGTTAAAAAAAATAGAAAATGAAAAACAAATAGTAAAAATAACATGGTGACGATACAATGGAGTTTGTTAGAATGGTTTCAATATAACTGTTGAATTTGCTGTTATAGCCCACTATTAGCATCGTCAAAGACGGTGGTGCGCGCGCATGTGCCTCGAGCCGCTCGCAGTCACCTCGTCACGAGCCACGCAAGGCACATGCGCGCTAGTGTGTGGGCCGCTTTAGTGTCGAAGTAATTTTTTTGTCCTGAGTGTCTGAGTGATAACTCCGCTCAATTTGTAGATGCCTCTATAAACACCACATTAGTAAGGTTGCTGAATTTTTATTCCAGGATTAGTTTTGCCAACAGTGTTATTTGGGGGCTTCTGATTGGCTGAGGGAACACCATTACCGCAACGATACGGTTTGATGCCATCGGCCTAGGTGGCATAGTGGATAGAGTGCCGGACTGATACACTGAAGGAGCCGGGTTCGAATCTCACCCGTAGCACTTTTTTGTCTTGGATTTTTTCATTACCAGCAAGTTTGGTTGGTTTGGGTAGGTTTTGACACTTTAATTTTATAATTAAAACATTATTAAATTGAATTTGAGCCATTTAAGTATGTGTCAGAATGCTGATACCGTTTATTTTGTCTTGGATTTTTTTCATTATCAGCAAGTTTGGTTGGTTTGGTTAGGTTTTGACACTTTAATTTTATAATTAAAACATTATAAAATTGAATTTGAGCCATTTATAGTTTTATTTTATGAACAGAACTATTTTTCGATTAAGTAAACCTTCATTCGATTTTGCATTAATCAGCAAGTCTAATTAGTTTGGTTATGCTATGACAGTTTAATTTTATAATAAAAAAATTATAAAATTGAATTTGAGGCAGGATGGATGGATGGTTGTTTGTGACAAGTAAACGCGAAAAATATTTGGTCGGAATTTGGTGTGATGATAGCTCATTCCCGATTAACATATAGATGCATCTTATCTCAAAAATCCTTTCAGGCTCCACCCCAGTTGCTCTGGACTTTCCCATGTTAACCATATATTTAAAAGGAATAACAGAATTTTGTCAGCTGTTTCAATCAACTACCATAGCTAAAGCAAAAGCATCACCTGGGGCCCATTTCATAATAAACTACAAGTTACAAGTTACAACTTGTAACTTGTAATTTCCATTAGATTTGCATTGGGCGATCAGCTGATTTACTAATAATATTAGTTTGTACTTTATTATGAAATGGGCCCCTGATTGTAACTGTCAAATTAGTATGTATTTATTTTGATTTGATTGTTATTGTTTTTATAATAATAAAATATCACCTGATTGTAACTGTCAAATTAGTATGTATTTATTTTGATTTGATTGTTATTGTTTTTATTCTTATTTTTTATTGCGTTTTTATTGTGTTTTATTATTATTATAAAAACAATAACAATCAAATCAAAATAAATACATACTAATTTGACAGTTACAATCAGGGGCCCATTTCATAATAAAGTACAAACTAATATTATTAGTAAATCAGCTGATCGCCCAATGCAAATCTAATGGAAATTACAAGTTACAAGTTGTAACTTGTAACTTGTAGCTTATTATGAAATGGGCCCCAGGTGATCTTTTGTTTGCAAGCCGAGTGACGTCAGAATATGATGGGAATAGCACACCCATGTTTTTTCCTTCCACCATAATATATAGTAGTACTGAAAATCGAGAAATCCATGGCCATGGTGGAAGGAATGGCTCATATATTGCAAGTACGCCAACAGCAACAGACGGTTAGTCGGAGAAAAAGTAAGCAAAGTAAAGTGACACGAAACACGACCGTCTCGCCGCAGTAGTAATCCTACCTTTTATTTGGAGCTGCAACTGTTACATTTGCGTTAAGTGTCGCTCTGTGGAACAGATTGGATGGAACCGCTCCTAATTCTGATAACTAGTCCCTCCCTTCACCACTCGCGACGTGCTCGGGACTCTGTCTGCCTGTCTCGTTCTCGTTTAGCGGTTTAGCATAGTGAAGGTGTTTCTCATTCACTTGTATTAATTATTGATAGTTAATTAATTAATGCTTGTAAGTCGATATGTCAAACAAGAGTTAGGAATGTTTAGTTTGTAATAAACTATTTTCTTTTCACTAAATCCAACTTATCGTGTTATTTTGACATGTCTATCGTCTAAGTCTAAGACCGGGGGGGAAAGGAATCACAGTAAGATTTTGTAACATATGGTCCTATTCAAGGCTACTTACTACCCATGAGTTCAGTGGTTGATGTTTCCAAATTCCATAAACTAAAGAAATGGGTTATTATGAACTTACTACTCTTTTTATTTTTTAAACTTATTTTAATTAGCTTAATTAGTCAATTCTAAGCACACTGTTTTCCTTTGTAACTTTTGTGGCAAACGCCTTCAACCAAAATTTACGGTTGCCTCGATTTAATGTAAAATTGCTGAGTTCATAAATACAGAAATATGAACAAGAAATATAAGGTTTGTTATGATGGTCTTTCTGACTTAATTGTGAGATCTTTAAAATTATAAACTATAGGGTGGTCTGCCGTTACACTTTAGACGCATAAATGAGCGAAGCATTATTTAAAGATTGTCAATGGCTAAAGCAGCTAACAACCTACAATATGTTCCCTTTCAACAGATTCACAGTTTGTTTGCCCGATATTATTTAAGTTCTAAAGAATGACAAATTTATCTGATACCGGTAGTTCATTTATTTAGTTAAGAATAAGAATAAGAATTGATAAAAGGTTATTAGACATGTGTATTTGACATTTAGTTTAAACGGTCAGCTTCTTTCTTCTTTGCCCAAGATCCGTGTCTGTTAATTGACAACAATCGGTCTAGTGAAAATGGTGGATCCAGAAGCAGGCGGCCTTCAAATGTCTTAACTTGATAGGCCTACTTAGGACAACCCTAAGCCATATTCTGAAGATCCAATGTCCACAACAGCTTGGTCCACAGTTACACCTTGTGCTTTATGTATTGTTACGCTACTTTGAGTGGAAATTGCTTCCTTACACAAGATACGTTGGTTTATTTGAAACTTGAGCTTTGGATAACAATAGGTATTTCACCTTTCGTTTAAAGTGGGTCCATTATATTTATCAAATTTCACCATAATACATAACGGAATTTCTGACATCGGAATGCGGTTTTCTGTTGGAGAGTATATCCTTTACAAAGCCAAGTGCACCATTACACAATACTTTGTCCATAGATTTTTCGTTAGCATCACGCAACATCCGATTGATAGCAATAGCTTTGCTGACAATCCTTGAGCTTCTTAACCTAGGATGAAAGTAAACATTGAAATGTAAACAAAACAGTTACAAACAATTAACATATGTTTATCTTATTTAAATTAAACGAGATAAACCCATGTCATAAACCCATAATTTTTCTTTCAACTTACATTAAAATAACAAGCAAAATTGCGTGACCCGTAAAATGAAATCCAGAAGGAAATTTGCAAATATTTTTTACCATAAACATTGTGCTCAGTATTCTTTAGCTGTTGGCCAAATTTCATATCAATTGGTCAAGCCATTACATTCTGATGCTCTTACAAAGAAGTTACAAAGTGAGGGAAAGTGAGCTTCGCTCAATAATACCCCAGCCACAGCAAACCTGCAGACTAAGTGAATTCCCATATGCCTGATTGGATTTACACTAAAATGTCTCCTTAAAATATCACATTCCCTATTTAAATATAATAATTAGTTTAACGAGTAGTCGAGTACTTAGGACAGGTTTGATGCAACAGGGAGGGTCAAAAAGTTTTTTTTTTTGAAATGTTAATAGTTTAGTAAGATATGAATGCATTTCCCAAATTTGATCAAAATATGTTTATAGACAAGCAAACTAAAACAGTTTACTTATTCTCCATAAGAATAACATGGTATTAAATTTAATTAATATTTTATTTTCTCTGTAACCATTAGCCACAATAATGTTTCAATATACTAAATTATTTGTTTTTTAAGCTCTACAAAATGATTTGGAAAGAAATTGCTAATGGTTAAATTTTATGTTTTTTGTCAAAAATGGGAAAACCCACTTTTTAAGGTTTAACTTTTTCGTTCTTTGAAATGTTTATTTAACCAAACTCTGGCAAAGTACCGTAATCTAATCAAAGGCAACCATCTAAAAGGGTTTAATCTTGTATTTCCAACTGGGTGAGCCAATTAATTAATTATAAAGAGAGAGATAATTCTAACTGGAACCACTAAAAAAACGACAACATAATAAACAAAACAATTAATTGTTAACAAGACAAATTAAAGGGCAAAGGCAGAGTCAAGAATGTCCTTGTTGTATTATTTTGTTACATTTATTCAGTTCCTTCTCAACTGGAATGAGTAATCTTACCACGGCCGCTCTGTTACCGCTCCGTGGCCGCTAGGAACATGTTCCTAAGCTCTAAAAAAATACAGGATTATTACTGCGGCGAGACGGTCGTAAGATAAGATAACTGAACTGAACTGAGTGACTGAACTAGTGTCAAATTTGTTGTCTGCTAAAGCTTGATTGTGTTTTCGTTTTGTGTTTTGTTTTTGTCATCGACCACGACCACGGCACGACTAAATCCATCTAGCTTAAATTCTAAAAGCGACTCAAAAATAAATCATGGATCATACATAAGGCACCATACTAAAAAGTTGTGATTATTTCAAAGTGTATAAGTTAACAATAAGCCCGATTTAAATGAGCTACTTCGTAGTTTTTAAAATGGACCCGGAATATGACAATGTCAAAACGGAGGATAGCTTTAAAGACATAGAAATAATAAAAGAAGATATGATAAGACCAAATCAAGAGGATGAGGATCCTGAAAGTGCAACAGAAGAGATAGATAGTATTCCTGAACCACAACATGTTACAAACTGGGATATATTAGTGTTGCTAGTTTCAATATTTAGTCATATTATAGACGTCGCTTTAGATATCAATCTGGCTTATCGATATTTTAGACATAAACAAACAGTTTATTTTGTACTCACAGTAGTTTTCATTCTCTTCCCCGCTTTTGTAAATACTGGGATAAGTATAAGAATGTAAGTATTACACAAGTTAAGCACATGTATGCTGTTTTATTTTATTATTCCTAGGCTAGGCCTAGTCTATTAGGCTATGGGGCTGTGCTAGGGAGCAACAATCTGTATTAGGGGCAATAATAACATACTGTCTAAACTGGATTTCTTGCTTATCCCTTCCTGAATTTTCTTGAATTAGGCCTAGGCTAAGTTAAGCAGGTACATCAAATTCGTTAATTACAAGAAAAAAATGTTCGGATTCCACTATAAACTGTAACTTAGGTCCTTTAGTTGCCATTTGCTGTATGGGCTATTAATTAACAGCTGTGTCTAAGGAACATTACAACACATCACATTACATTAGTCACTAACAAGACTACAAGATCGCGTCACTCATTCTACACTCATCCTTCTCTCATATTTGGGTTAAAATTCGCACATAGTGGCGTGCCCATCTTACATAATTGATTGGTTGGTAATTATGGGAATTAGTTTTATTCCCCTCCCATGAAAACATGTAGGGCCTATTCCATATGGTTAATAACAAATTTACAGGGTAAGCCGTAAGCCTAACTTATGTAAGTTAGTTCATAACATTCAGCAGGGACGTATTTTACTAGGCCTATCTGCTGCCTCTAGGCAGGGAATAAGTTAGACGCCCCTCTCCCCCACCGTCGTCAGTGCGCTCACCGACCACCGTAAAATTACCCCAATACATGCCCTGCCAGCTGTTTTTGTAGAAAATAATCGGCAATTGCATGCTGCATCAATACAGTAGCCTAAATCTAGCCTAATAAAATTTTGAACCCTCTTTTACAGACGTTTTTGTTTCCTCGTTTTTATGCAAAACGTGATTCTTTTTTGCATACATGGAATGCAATGATGTTGTATCCAATCAGGAAAGTCATAATGGCTACATCTACATTTGGACAAACTGATTGATGATCTTCTCTAATTTCTTTCAAAAGCCTTAGCAGAGGGATTTTATTAGGTTTTTTACTTGGACATTTGGACATCAAGTTCGAGTTTACCTAAGTTAATATAATTTTTGTTCTCATCTTAGCTGGGGTTTCCTTTATTTTTTAAGTCTTGCCTTGACACTTTCAATATAGGATTTATGGTGTAGGCCTACAATCTCTTTAAAGAAGCTATCTTCAACATCTGATAAGTGATCAGATCCATCACTAGCTTCTCTTAGTTTATGTCCATATTACAGATGTCAATGTCATACACTGACATTGTACGCGTACAATGTGCATTGTGACATTGTACATTGTGACATTGTACGCGCTGCTGCTGCGTAGTAACGAACGATAGCAGGGGGAGGTAGGCCTACACTATGCGTATGCAGTGGCCGGCAGCCCACTCCCGCGAGCCACGACGTGTCCGCAAGACCAACAGGGCAGCACGGAAAAGAAGGCAAAGCCATAGGCCTATAATGAAATTTTCGACTTTGACTTTAATGTGTTCTAAAATCATTTTATACTCAATCAAAGTTGGCCTATTAAAAATATCCTTTTCACAGTTTTAATTTCTCAACATTTAGTATTTTTTTTATTAACACCTTTTTGATAATTTATCTTACAACATTTTGCCGCCCCTAAAATTTGCCGCCCTAGGCGCACGCCTGGTCCACCTATTCGGAAATACAGTATGTCCCTGACATTCAGACCATTTGGAACTAATAATAACTCTCAGAATTTAAATGTATACCTAGCCTTCCTTAGCCAAAGTTGTGCTCCCTGATCTCTAGACTCCCCAAATTCTCAAAGCCTCTGGACCAGTTCAATATTTGACTTCTTCTAAAATTAACTCATTACCAGTCTCTGATTGGGTCTATTGACGACCAACTGGTGAAGGGATATCCGGTGCAAATTGATAGCCATCGCAACACAAAACTTATATA
Organism: Macrosteles quadrilineatus; assembly: GCF_028750875.1. Taxonomy (NCBI): domain Eukaryota; kingdom Metazoa; phylum Arthropoda; class Insecta; order Hemiptera; family Cicadellidae; genus Macrosteles; species Macrosteles quadrilineatus. The sequence goes on along the minus strand of NW_026542598.1, from coordinate 13,889,126 downwards.
TCTGACTCCATAGGATGTTCAAACATTAACATGATTTATTTGATCGATTACCAAAGTACTGTAGTACGTGATGGTGAGGGGGAAGATGAGAGCGGAAGGGGACGAATAGAATTTGCATTAGACACAAGCGACTGGTGCTAGACACGACTTAAGTGTACCATTGAATGTTTCCTTTCCTTAGTACCTTACTACTCTGCGATCCTACCAATTTTCCTTGAGCATGACTAACTTTTGGGCCTGTTTATAGGAAACACATCTTTAATATATAGTGATCAAGATTCTTTTTTACTAGGTAGGTACATTAGTTGTTTCAGCTAATTTTATGTTAGCCTAATTCTTCTAGGTATATGTTTGACACAGAGGCTGCATCTGTCACAAAAATGGCAGTGAAGAAGTGGACTATACGCATTTTTGTTCTGCTGTTTCAGCTTGCTCCAATCATGAGGTAGGTACCTAAATAATGGAATATTATCACCTGTTTTATTTATTGAGCGGTGCGAGCCAAGCTCTTATACGTTGACTTTTATGCATTTCGTAATACGCAAATTCCTCCTAGACGGCTAAAGCAATCATTTTCAAATTTTGCATGGTGATAAAGACCATATCGCTGAGTGCTAACATCTATATGGTGTTAAAATACCCCTGCCGCTGCAAACCTACAGACTAAGTGAATTTCCATTTGCCTGATCAGATTTGTAGGTACCTACAGTAAAAAGTCTCCTTAAACTATTTTCTCCGTAACCATTAGGCACATAACAATGCAACAAATTATAATTTTTTTTAAGCTCTTCAAAATGGTTTGGAAAGAAATTGTTAAATTTTATGTTTCTTGGGTCAAAAATGGGAAAACCCAATTTTTACCCTATAAAACACCCCATAAACCCCCGTTCCCATGAATAAATGTAGGTTTACACTTTTATACCAAATTTCATCAAAATCAGATAATTTTTTCTCGAGTTATCGTGCTAACGGACATATATATATATATATATATGGATGGTGTTTTTGGCCTCAGGACCTCAACACGAAAAAGTCAATCGGTCCCGGGTCTAGGTCTTACCATGAGTACTACGGTAATAGCTTATTCCCTTTATGGGAAATTCGTTAAAATTCTCTAAGGAATCCGCCCCACGGGCCGTCAAACTTTTGAAACAAAAACAAAGTCATAAGATCAACTGTTGACTTTAAAGGAATTAATGTAACTGTTGTCAAACATTAGGAACAGTTTGCATCATAAACATAAAAGTCACTAGCTCAAACCACTGATAACATTAACATATGGTTTGGACATTTTTTGACAGTTTAATTTAAATAACAATACAAACATGTTTGCTTTCGAGATAGTGGCATCATTTGTTTATGATCAATACAGTTTCTGTTATAATATTCGTGTTGTTAATCATCTTGTTATGAACTATCTAAGTGTGTGATTAATTTTTAATTTTAGTTTGAACATGTTTAAATATTTATTACTTATGGAATAAGCTAATTATTACGTGTATTTGTATAAGTGTTACGTTAGATTCTCTGACAGTAAGTATGAACTCGCACTGTTATAAATCGTATGATTTAGCCTATGTACATTTTCCTCAGAAATAATGTTTAAATACCAATCATTAGCCATCCAAAAAAATTTAAATGTTTGAAGAGCTTTTATGATTAAGCCTCTACACTTTTGTTTGTTATCAGGTATTGTGACTCGTTGGACTATGCCCTGAAGTCACGACGGGCTGAGCGTATCAAGGACCGTGTGAGTCAGCGCAGGTATTACGAACTGATGTTGAAGGAGGACTCAGACGTTGCATTGCTGCGAGTGTTTGAGTGCTTCCTTGAGGCGGCTCCCCAGCAGATACTCCAGGTGGCTATTGTACTTGTGGAGCGAGGACATGGATCTACTTTTCAGTGTGAGTAAAACTCTTGGAGAAATTAAGACTGTCTGAGATATCTGGTTCATCTTTTTCCTGGTTTTCTAGCTATCTTACTAACAGATTTCAGCATGTTTCATCAAAGATAAATTCAGAATCAAATATTTTTTTGAATAGAGCTTAGTAGGTAGTGTTCCACATGGATCAAAATTAGGGCCTCTTCAATTTACTCATTGTTGTGGTTTGCCCCTGAGCTGGTAAGACAAATATTAATAGTGGTTTATTTACCTTGTATTTTCGTCACAGCTCAAAAATGTTTTATAGAAGCTACAACCATGGTTTCGACGCCATTTGTGTCATGGTCACGTAGGACGTGCCGAGAATCAAAGCATAGTTGTTGTCACAGTCGGTCGCTTGGACGTCGTCAAAATCACATGAACACAAACACGAACACATACGGACATATTAACATTTAACAAAAGGTTCTCGGGGACGGAATACAGGCCTGTGTTTATTTAACTGTACCGTCGCGGGAGCCGGCTCAATGGAGTTGGCCAGGCTACTATCCATGATACAGAAGAACCATGAAAAATATCATCATTATTCTGTGAAAGCAGTGACAATGTAAAAAATGTTCGAAAATCATTGAAGAAGGGCGAGTTTCCTCAGGTTGAGGATGGCCTATATGCAAGGCTCATGAAAGAGTGAAATAGGCACATGCCAATATCAGGAAAAATTGTAAAACAAAAGGCAAAATATTCTATGAAAAAATAATGGGGAAAGACAATTTTAAAGCATGTGAAGGATGGCTTTAAAATTAAAAAAAACTTCTTGGCATTCGTTTACTGAGGTGAAAAACACACAGGTGACAGGTGAAAAACTTGTGATCTGGGCGCAGTCCACCCTTATATTGAAAAGTTTAGGGAAATCATTGAGGAACTTGGACTAACTCCTGACCAAGTCTACAATGCTAATGAAAGCTGGTTATTTTACCGTCTTTTAACAAAGAAGACATTTGTTCACCGTGCAGAAGCAAGTGCCCCAGGACGAAAACTGGCCAAAGACATAGTTACATTCATCCCAAGTTTGAATGCAAGTGGCGAACATAAATTAGATAGATTTATTAAAGATCGGTACGGCAAAGAATTCTAGGGAATTTAAAAAAGTCAACCTGCCTGTTGACTACAAGAATGAAGGAAGAGGGTGGATGACACAGTCTGTTTTTAAGGAATGGTTCCATCAAATATTTGTGCCTTCTGTGAAAAAATCCTTAAACAAGAAATCACCCCAAAAAGGCCGGGGGTATCCTTATATATAATACGTGAAGGCGATTTCTACAAAACACTACTCCTCCGTTAATAATGGACGGATTTTTACAAACAACGTGTCAAAATAAAGTATTTTTTGTGTAGACGCCCCCTTTCACCAATTCCTGTAATAAAAATCCTCGGGCTTTGCCCCATAGGCCATCAAAGTTGAATTTTCTCCCATAAGATTAACATGGGGAATTGAAATATTTAATTGGAAACTTTGTCCCCACTAATTTGAGAGATCGGCTGGGCGTAGGAACTTGGTAGGGGTGTCCAAAGAAAGGTCTTGGTCTGTAGATGAGTTATCAAAAGAAAAACTAAGCAAAATCACTTAGGGCTCTGCCCTAGAAGCTCCCTCCACAGAGTTGTTTACATTTTGGCCATGTGAATAATACTTTTTAATAAAACAGCTGTTCCTTTATAAATTGTATCTCAAACAACACACATTTATTGGGAGTTACTGAATTCTACAAAATAAGTATTTGCAATGCTATTTTCTGATTTTAAAATTGATTTTCCTCTTTATCATGTCATGTCATGTTTTGCATTATAACGTTCCATTACGAAACCAGTGGAAAATCCTTATTTCACAGCAATTCTTAAATTGTTTCTTATTGAACTATCTTATATATATTGTACGGGTTGGTGTCTGCCTTTCTCACCACTTAAGCCTACATTTTATCATATTATTCTACACATATCAAATATTTATGTAGAAATATCTGCTCTTATCGTGTCTAATAACATCCAAACATAGACACCTTGCCTAAAATAGTACCCATCTTGACAAATTATTTGCACCTCCCAGCTGCCTATAGGCCTATTAAGGACTTTGGCGCACTGGGTTGGTAACATTATTGAAAATAACACTACATTTGGGCTGTAAAATATGGTACAAAGAGAAAATACGATTTAAGCAGCTACTGTCATGACAGAAAGGTCATATTCCTTTTAAACTAGATCACATAACCCTTTATAAGATACGTTGATTAACATTATGTAAACGTCAATATATACGTAACAGCCAATTTACAGTATTTTTGCTTTTGGAAATGTCCCATTGCTATGTCATTTGCATTATTGGTTGCCAATGAAGCCACCAACTTCACTTCAAGTATTCCACTACACCTAACATTCCGTAGAGAGATTATTTTGACAACTTTATGTTATTGATAAGACTGAGACCCCATGTCAAGGAAATCCAGCTTTAACAGTAACCCCGCAATCAATTTCTCAAAACTATGCTAGAGGGTTCATTCATTGGCACAGAAGTACGATATGAACTGACGCCACGTGACGAAGGAAAAATCAATCTTACACTGTAACGGATATACCTCCCTTTGAAGTTAGAATATGTCTTCCCAAAAAATATTTTCTTTTCAAATAAAATCATATTACACTGATGAAATCACAGAAGTGTTTAACTACAACAGACCCACCAATACGATTTTAATACTATTTAAATGCAGTGTTGGGGAAGCTACTTTTTAAATGTAGCTACCTACAACTACTGCTACATTTCCAAAAAAGTAGCTTAGCTACAGCTACAGCTACAGTTCCGAGAAAGTAGCTAGCTACAACTACAGCTACAATGAAATGTAGCTAAGCTACAATTTTAGCTACTTTTCCAAAGACGTTACTTTTATTCCACGCACATTAGGTAAATGTAAAATTATTTGCAACTATATAAACCTAACATTACAACAACAGAACCAAAATAAGTTAGTTGGGTGTTCCATCATATTTAGTACTTATTTTTAAATATTGTATTATTTTTAAGCAAATTGCATTAAGTTCAAAGGACATACAACCAAACTATATTTTAAAAGCCCATTTTATTTCTTTAATAGGCTATACATTCATTTATAGGATATCTTTTATCAACTATTAAAAACAATAAAACTGTAAAACGATTATTTAAAAATACTTTTTATGTTTGTTATTGATAGATAGTATGATTGATTAGATTTTACAAAATTAAAAAGATAAAATTCAAGAGATGGTTTAATGAACATGATTTTTAAAGTACTGATAAAATGTAAACAAGTGAAGTAATGTAAATAGAGTATTAACAATATAATAAAACATATGATTTGTGCACAAAAGGCAGGCAGAACATAGTAATCAGAGAGAACGGGTCCGCGGAATTGGCTAACTCTGGAACTCACTAACCCCATGTTAAAACGCCCTATCTTCAAATTTGGTCGATGAGAGGAACTCGCTAACTTGTTCGGTTTCGGAATTGGCTAACTCCGGAACCCGCTAACCCGCTCTAGAGCCGGGTTAGCGAATTCCGTCCTCGCACGGAAGTCGCTAACTCGGTCCCTCGGCGGAACTCGCTAACTCCCAATCAGGAGCCTCGCGAGCCGTCCAATGGGAGCCAAGCACGAATATTTTTGGCCAGTGTTGCCGAAAGTGTAGTACCTATATCGTATCGGTACCATAATGTCGTATCCTACGATTAATTAGGAGTAAGAGCAACGTAGTCGATAAAATAAATATATTCAGAAGTATGTTTAACATTATTCCTATGATTATTATTGTGGAAAATGCATTATAGTCTTACCATAGACTAACCAACACAAGTAAACTTTACATCCCATTGTAAACTTTGAAGCTCGTTTTTCGTGTCTAGTTCATGTCCGGTGACACTGATCGCTAGTGTCGACAAAATTGTGTTTCTATTATTTTATAGTTAACTTCATAATTTGTTCTTTACTGTTTGGTTATATAACTAGGGGACGTGTTACTAGGTTATTAGTTGTGATAAGAACGTTTTATTTGGTTAAACGAGGTTTTAAATTACTGAAAACAAGAAACAATTGTAAACAAAACACGACCTCTAAAGACAGTGCACCGGACAGAACTAACAATAAAACTGTCTTCAGCTAAGGATGAGAAATGTACTAATATAAGGGAGTATGTTTTATATGTGGGTTTCTTATTTAAATAGTAGCTTATTGGTATGCAAAAAGATAAAAATGCACATTTAATTTGGATCTATTACATGTTATTAAATATCTATTTTCGTAGTCCGCCATTTGTTTCTTTTATTCGAATAAATACCATTTTGTAAATTGCTGCAAATAAAATTATTGAGTTCGTATTTTATATACTGGGCTTGTAACCTTGAATCATAAATCATAATAAAATTTACACGTTAAACGTCATTAAAGAATTACATTGTAGTGGTAATGTATTTTTAAATAGAGCTATTGAATTTAAATAAATATTTATCAATACATTATAAAGTGGTAGGCCTAATGTATTCATCGATTGCATTAAAAGTTAGTCTATGCATAAATACAACTTGTAAATTTCTTTTATCGTAGGCTATTAGTGTAGACCCGGGGTCATCCTCTTAATTTTGTTGAATTAATATTAATTTTACGTCTTTCAGTAGGCCTACTTTTTAAAAGTCTGGAGTTTTTCTCTAGGCTGATTCTAAATGGACCCAGGCGTTCTTGTTTGTTACAATTCTATGAATTGGTGGCCATAGCTAAAATTACTTAATCTTATCCAAAAACAAGCTATTGTCTATTGTGAAGCTCAGTACTGGGCAACGGTGAACCGAGCAATGGCTTGGAATAGTTTATATCGATTGTGAAAGCAATATAAAGGAAACCCAACACTCAAATCAGGAAAATCCGTCAATTCGTTTATTAAGAATCGTGAATTAAAATTACCGTGTCACGTTTTATTATATGAATATTATATCTTCTACTATTTTTTACTAGTGGTGCTTAGGTGTACAATCTAAAAACGGTTTTATAACATGTAACATAAATCTGTTTTCCGTGTTTAAGAACTTGCGTGTATTTTAGCTTAGTTTCGTAGAGGTTTAAAATGAATTTTTATAAATTAAATGTTTATTCTTCATATTAAGTTTACAAAAGTGTGATTATTCACATAAATACCCTATGCAAATTTTTTTAAATCAATACATTTGTATAAATAACAAGTAAAATATTACTATGGCTAAAAGTTATAGCAATGTCGTTTTTAACATTAAAAATAACAAAAGGTAATAAACTCCAATTTCAGTAGGCTAGGCTCTGTAACACTGTTAGAAGTTCTCTCGAGACGTAGGAATTGGCTAACTCAGGAACTCGCTAACTCGGTCGTGTGTCGGAACTGGCTAACTCTGGAACTGGCTAACCGTCTCAGTCAGGAATTGGCTAACTCCGGAACCCGCTAACTCGATTTTGTCTCGCGGTGGAATTCGCTAACTCTGGAAGTCGCTAACCCGGCCGCGCCCACTGCACGGAGCGTTGCCAACCTTGTACGACAAAATAATCGTACACTGCCGTATTTCAAAAAGTCAGTGTCAATAAAGATACAATAAATGTTATTGTTTTTTGTTATCAATTCCACTTTTAACAGATAACTAGCCCAAAGTAATTCAAAGACAATTAAAAAATCATGAAAAAGTGTTTTTTTTTATTAAACTGTAAAATGGCCAGTTAAATGTTTATGATTTCGATCTTAAATATAAATGCCATCAGTATAAAAGAAAATGAAAAATATTGAAATTTCAGTTTAATTGGTACTAAATAATTAATGTTTTGTGACTGGTACCTTATTAGCATATTGATTTCCAAAACAGCTTGAAAAAATTGCTGAAATCTTGTTTTTAGTGCACAAGTTGCAAACCTCGAGAATGTAAAATTTTCACTTATTATGACAATTCTTCCCATAAACTCTTATTCCCCTATATTTTAAGAGGAATTCCATTAGGAATCCTTTATGTTTATTGTAGATATTGTTTTTACTGTAACATTTTTGTGATCGTAACATTGTTGGTGATAGTGCTACATCAGCTTGGCTCAATAGCCAGTTCGCTGCTGTCGATGGCTTGGTCCATGGCCTCCTACCACAGATCCATCCGGTTTTGCCAGAAAGATAAAACCAATCTAACATGGTCTGGGACAGCCATGCAGTTTCTCTGGCACTTCATGATCACAGGTTAGTGAAATAAACCTCTACCATTATTTAAGGTTTATTTTTTTTAACAGTAAGGTTATTAAGAGCTTATGTTTGTAATAGTAAGAGGTGCCTTTTAGGTATCCCTCTATTTGCAAACTCACAAAACAAATTTTATTGCAACTATTGGTGTGTCGATAGTTTCATTAACTCGTCAAGGAAAAAGTGGTTGCATAGTTTAAGCTAAAAAAATAAACAAATAAGCTACAGGGAGAGTTTGTAAATGCTCAAGTACACACCTGGCAGTACAGTGCACTTGCTTGATAACTGATGTTAAAGAACTCTGAAAAAGGTTGACTCTGCCGGCATCTTAACATGCTACTCGTAGGATTTTGAATTAACTAGATCTTAAAACTTAAAAGCCATGATACCCTGGCTATTCTTATTTGCTTGTGCATAAGGAACAATTAAGGTTAGTTTATCATGTAGAAGGAATGATTTAATTAGAGAAATGCTTGTTGTACAAGCCTACAAGTGTACTTATTTACTTGCTGACTTGCTGAACTTGTAGGAGCTCACCGGGTCTTTACATGGCAAAAGAAGGCTCTCAGAATTATGTTTGAAATTCCGGATAGTTGCAAAGCATTTTTTGCTGAAAATAAAATCATGACACTCTCTAATATTTTCATTTTTTACAATTTAGTTTCCGTTAAAGAGAATCTGAATAAATTTGTTCCTTGCAACTCAATCCATGGGTATATCACCAGACAATCAAAAGATTTATATATTCCTCAAGCCAGGCTATCAAAATTTATCAAAAGTTATAAATATTTGCAAATAAAACTATTTAATAAATTTCCAATATATTTTAGAAATCAGGAAAGTATTCATGTGTATAGGTCAAAATTATCAGATTGGCTTACAAGTCGTGCTTTTTATTCAGTTGAGGAGTTTTTGCAGAATGTAGATTTTTCAACGCTTAAATGTGAGGCCAAGCAGTCTTGATGATTCTTTGTTCTTGTTATGGTCTTTTCCCTGTTAATTTCAAAGTTTTTATTATTACTGATGCTTTATCCTTTTAAGATTCTTTCAACTTTATTTTAACATTTTCTGTAGAATATTTAATATTTTATATAACATATGTAACAAAACATGTTGACCTTGTCTATTGTAATGTTTATATTACCAAACGACAATAAAGATTTATTATTATTATTGTAGCCTTGCCCTATGCCCTGCTCATAATTGTGTGAGATGTCGTGTTTTTGTTACTGGCTCAGACTGGCCGATCTAGGATTACTAATTGAAATCCCAATGACTATAGAGTTATCTCGTTCCACTTTTAAATCATGAATTATGTCACAGATTTACTCCAGCAACCATTGGATTACTAAACAAGTGATATAGTACATCAGTATATTGAGATGCCATGTAACATTGTTTACAGTATCGCGCATCCTTTCCATATCAGCTGTAGCGAGTTCGTTCCCCATCTGCACTGGCGCAGCATGCGCCGTTCACTGGCTGCTCATGACACTCTGGCTCTCCATATTCGAGCGCACACAGTTTAGCCTCATCAATGACAAATCTTCACGGAGCGAACGACTCTACGAGTTTGTTTTCTGCGCCATCTTGGGTCTTGTCTACATTTTCACTTATTTAACACCATCTGACGGTAAATATTTTATTACATCATTTACTCTGTAGCAACTGTGTCGATTAATACTTTCAGCTTGGACTTCAAGATTATATTTACTTAAACAAGTTTCAACCTGATCTTAAATTAAGATAAATAACCTCTGTTATTCTTTTGACTCATTTGGAACAGAAATACCACTGAAGTTAATGAAAATTGTCCTATCCATATAATTGAAATTAGAGTTTTTTTTTCTGTACATTGCTCAGAGTTATAAACTTTTTGGTTATTTTTAAATTTTTTACATTAAAGAAGTTGAAACAAGTCTTATCTCAATTTCCATCTGTCTGTCTGTCACGGCCAAGAAGGCATTTTACACAGCCTTATCCTGAAAAACGAGAGCATCGATTGGGATTCAAGTAGTCTTTTTATATTCTCTGGATTGGCAAAAGTGTCTTTAGCCATAAAAATATGGCCTCACAACTTTTGAAATAAAATAACTGACGTTCAAAAACCTAATTTTGTATGATTTTTTTTTAGTTTTCACCAATCTTTACCACATATTATGTCATTTATGAAATACTAATCATCTGTTTAAAGAATACATCATCTATGAAATAACGATCATCTGTTTGGAATTTTGATAGATTATTTTTTCTAGCTGTCACTGATATGTTTACATTAAATGTTTGCAAATAAAGTTTGCAATAATGTTCATGACTCTGTTACATTTTCTAGTTTATAGTTTTCTTTGACAATGTCTATTGCACAACCGTGTCTAATGACAATAAAGGATTCTTATTCTTATTCTTATTCAATGGTGAACTAATTTATCTAGTGTGTGAAGCAGCTTTCAATTTTACCTTAGGGCTATGCACCATAGATCTATAAAGCTGTTTTTTTTTAGTTTTTTTTAGTTTACATTAGTTATATAGACTGACAAGATTTATATCTGGGTGACATTTATTTGCTAATTATTTGTTTTGGATTATAACTGTCAGATATTGTATTTGCGAAGGTGTATGTGTATTCCTATAATAGTTGTGCCTGCATATTTGGAAAAATTCACACTAAATATGCAAACCAACTGCTGTTCTGATTATAAGAAGGTTTCAGCTAGCTACAAGATCCCCATCCGAAGAACGGGTACACAGCTATTTTGACATATTTTTAGTAACTTTAAGTTATTTTCTGAGCAGGAAGTACCAGGAACCGGTATCTGATCTACTACCCGATTTGCTTCGTAGAGAACGCAGCAGCTATCACAACTTGGGCTCTCACTGCTGACTCTCGATTGCAGTCATCGTGGTACTTCCTTCCATTCTTAATCAGTGGGATCGTCCCATTCCTGCTCGGGATCGTGTTCATGATCCTGTACTACAAGTTCTTCCACCCGGAAACGTCTAGAAAGGTAGGGGTGTCTTTGTACACAGCGAAAGAACCTATTACAGATTCAACCACACAAACGGACACATGTAAAAATGAAGAAACGCGCAATCTCGAACCCGTACTTTGATGATTCGGTTGTTGATAGGTTGACCAGTTGCATTGTTGTTTTTATTATAACTATGAGCACGGAAATAGGTGAGTAAGAGAGATTTTTTCCAGAAAGTAAACCATAGATACAAGTGCTATCCAACTTATTTAGCTTATTTATTTATTATTTTACAAATTTTATAGTCTACAAAATACTACTGTATTTCCTATGTATGTCATTGCATAGAATTTTATAGGTAGGGTTTCATTGAGCTGGAAAAAATCTTTATTACTTGCTGTTTTTATGCTCTGGTCTGTAGGTTCCTATTTAATTGAGAAGAGTCCTTTTTCATTTTTTTCTGAGTGAATGAGAAGTTAAATTCGGCCTCTGACTAGATCTTTGAGTTCTATTGTTTAGTTAGGTTATGCTAGTCTATTTGTTTAGTTGTATCTATCCAGTTTCACTCAGGCTTTATCATGCATAGTTCCACTTTTTACATGGATATATGTATGAATCATTGTAGTGAAACAATCCTCAGAGAAAGATATGATCTTTTACTGGGCCAATATTAACTTATTTATTTTATTTTTTATCTATCTCCTTAATTCTTTTATCTTAAAGTAAAGTCCTTATTGTCCATCCATAATGTTCCAATAAATACTGAGAAGAACCTTTAGTGTTAAAACTTAGGCAAATAAAACCCTATTATATGCCTTGTTCTTTTTACATTATCTAAAAAAATGTGGTGCTCAAATTATAAAAAAAAAATACATTTTGAATAACTGAAATAAAACTATTGTAAGTTAAATATCTGTTCTAAAATGTACTTCAACGCCAAAATATGCCAATCCCTTCAAAAACCAATCATGTTGACCCTTGAATTTTCATCAGAAGTTCATGTACAAGGATTTAGTCAACCTTAGATTGTACAATTTGTTTGTATAGAAGTATGAAATACGTAAGTTACATTGAACAGTAATTTAAATGCCAAAATATCGTTAAACACTAGTAAATTCTATGGTACTATCCACAAAGTTACCCACTAAGAAGATTTTATGCATATTTTTTTACTCTTCATAATTTGGGGTGAAATCATGTCCTCATTGGGTTTTTAAATACATGATCCAAATTATTTTGTATTTGCTCCACAGGGACATTATTAAATAAATATGGATATGTTAAACATATATAATTTATGAAGTAATATTAGCTACAATAGAATAATATTTATGTTTTATACCTCATCATTCTAATCTAAATTTTGATCTATAAAAATAGGCACCGGTACATTTAAAAGTGTGATTGATTATAGTCATACTTAATTATTAGTCCATGATCTTTCCTATTATATTGGTTTCATTTTATACAAATTATATTTTGTGATTCAAATAAGATTTTTACCCAATAAATAGCTGCTCATCCAGGAATTATTTATCCAGGAAAGCAGTCATTTTTGCTTGCTCCTGGGTAGATTTGAAACTAGAATCATCGACACACAGATATAGCCCACTTCTATGTTTACCAGTTACAGTATTATTTGGTTGTAGTGCTCGCCTAGAATCACAAGGTTGCCGGTTCAATCGTGAGAAAAGTCAGTAGCTTTTTGAAAATTCGAAACTAAGCCCAGCTGTTCGTCATCATTGGGCTTTTATTAAATGAACTTTGCTGTTACATTTTGCTCTACATCCATACTACATTCATATTTTGTGTTAGTGCACACAGATGCGCCGTCCCATTTTAAATAGCATTAACACTAAAAAGGTTCCAAATAAACTCTTTTGGATCTCCATTATTTAATGCTTTTTACAACAACATAATTCAAGAACGAATTGATGCTGTTTGGCCTCCATAAAGTTTTTAAAGTGTTTTTTTCTTGAAAATACATATTAAATACTTATTATACATATTAAAATACATACATAAATACATATTAAAGGCCAGTAGTAAAGGATGAATGACAAGTTTGTCGTGTGCCTGACACCTAGGAACATAGTCCACTCCTGCTTTATCAATACCCAAGAAGTGGTAGTTAGGTTTTGCTGGATTATTGTTTCTGTTTTTTTTTCTTACTGCAAATTCTTAGAATACAAATGCCTAAGTGCTATGTTTTATAACCTTTTATTGTATTGTGTATTTATGTTTGTTAGCCCTGGGGCTCTAATTCACTATGGTAAGTAAAACACGGCCTGCACTGAATCGACTACGGCTCGGCCTTACTTACCTGGCTCTGGCATTTTACCCGTGCACTGCACCGGCCATCCGTTTGACACCAGTCGGAAATACGTGACGCTCAGTGATTGTTTACCATCTACAAATATGTAAAAACTACACATAATTAAATAATTTGTGTTCATAATTAAAAACAAATGTGTTAAATTAGCCTAAATCAGGTTATTATGATTAAATTATTGTTTATGCTACATTATTATGTACAAACATTAAAGTTTTCGCGCCGCAAACTGGCAAATTGGTGATCGCCACCCTTAGCTATATCCTACTGGTTAATCTGGCCCTGTAGGTGGCATAAACATGAATTATTGGAGATGGGATCTATAGTTGAAATATTGGTATTTAGGGCCTACTGACAGATATTACTAAATAAGATTGTAGGTTAAAGCAAAACGGAGCAGTCTGTTTATTAGTATATAATTCAAATCAATATTTATTTAATGGGCCATCAAATTTACAACAGTTCTAAAATTAACTTATTATTTTACAACTTACCACTAGTATTTGCTCTCCCCACCAATCTGGCGAGAGGTCTCAGTCGCTCCTAGGACCGACCGACGCCGAAGCCGAATTGCTCCGTATAGGGTGCGCCGAGCTTGACCGGTGTAGTGTGCTGCGTCTCATTTGATTATGTGTATTTTAACATTTAAAAAAAGCCGTAGTCGACCTAGTCGACTCAGTGCGCGCCTTGCTTTAGCTAAACTCCATTCCATAAAAAAATCCATAATAATAATAACAGGTGTAGTTGTCAAAAAATCCTCGTCACACCATCATATACCTTGACAAGTCCTGTAGAGTTTGAACAGAGCTTGATCCATCCTTGCCAAATTAAAACTAAAGGAGGACGAGTTGATAAGTGGCTAACTGGCTTGTTTTCCTCGTGAGCTACCTAGTTCACAGCTGCTTATAGCATAAGGGACAAGTAGGGTTAGTCTCTTTAAGTTGGAGGAAAGGAAAAGGGTAATAGCGAGAGTTGTATGGTCTACTGACCCACAAGCAGTCTTACTTGCTGGCTAGTGGCTAGCTGCTGGCTAGTTTACTTGATGTTAGTAAACTTGACCTATGTAATCGAGGATTTGGCAAACACTCCATTAAACCCTAAATAATTTCTGACTATTACCTGCTACCAAATTTAATATTCTCAATTTTGATTTTCACCCACTAATTTTTTATCTACTTCTCTTCCTCCCAGTCAAACATCTCATTATTCAAATTGTTTTGCATGTTGCCTTACAACTGCTATCATAACAAGAAAAAAAAATTAGGTGTAGGGTGTCCAAGAATAAAAGTAAATTAAACAACCTCTTCAATTACCAGAGTATCTTTGGAGTGAGCCTAGTTGAAGTCCAAATCAAAATATATAAATCAATCTAGTCTGAATTGTGATCAAATTAGTATGTTTTAAGATATAAGATTGTAGCACCAATAGGTTCTAAACAAGTATTAAACTATCAAGTGTTTTGTTTTTTTCAATGTTTTGTCTCCCTCATATACTTATTTAAAATTATTTGAAAAAACAAAAACATTATATAATTTGTAATTGTTTTTTAAGATGGGATTCGTACAACTTTTTGTAATTATATTACATTGTATAATAAATATTGCGCTGTGCCTAGAATTTTGATTTTTTTTCAGTGAAGAGATATTGAAACTGTCATAATAATCTCAATGTAACTTGTAGTCTATGTCTTGAAAGTGCAGGATGGGAAAGATGAGAAGTAATGAATTTAATTAATAGTTTCAAATTAAATAAAGATTTAACTTGATTCAATTGTGATATTTATTTGAATCTACTATGTGTTCATGTTGATGTGTTTTTTTATATTATCATTTGGATAAATTACAGACAGGAACTACTCCCCATTCAGAACTAAATTGTCTTATTTCCTTGAATAAATCATCTTTTACTACCACCAATAACAATTGAAGTTTTACTTTATGTGTCAGTTCTAAACCAATTTTACTCTAAGTAGGCATTTTTATAGACATTTACAACATTTTAACCAGAAAACAGGGTGGTAGTGATTTAATGGAAAAGGTCCACATTTCTTAATAAATAGAATATTTTGCTTGAACTCATTTAGCTTATCACAAGTTAGATCAATTTTTAAATTGTCTCTAAAAATATATTGGGAACAAACCAGTAGAAAACTGCTAAACCACTTTTAAAACCAAATTACCTTCTCACATTTTGTACAGATAGACTGAATGTAATATTTTAATAGTATATTAATTTTGTGTGTGTAAGACATGCATTATGAACATATTGAGAACAATATATTTTAGTAAGTAAATGTACATATTTACTAAGAATTGTACTTAATGTTTTAATTGCATTTACTGTTATTCCCTCTGACAAAAAGAGCGTGAATTGCATTTCCTCTCAAATTGTTACTTGATATTAGATAGTTGAGAAAATTATATTATACTGTTTAAATCTAGCTGTTTAAATTTACTGGCTTAAAAATCGTTTACGAATTAGGAATTATTAGGTAGATTTAGAGTGCAGTATTTAATTTGAAATAATGAACAATCATATAGAAACAGAACAAAAACTAGACATACTTAACTTTTAATATACTCAATTGGTTAATTTTTTTAATAAAACCTTAATAAATTGTAGATTTTTGCCAGTCATTAAGTAAGGTAGTTTAAAAAAAAACAATTTGTCCAAGCTTTTTAGTGCAACAAACACATGGTAGTCTGCAAAAGCTCTCTAGGCATGACTAAGAATTATTGTAAACATTTTGTATTTTATTTTTTACCTATTTAGAAGACAAGCCAATGTATTACATACCGGTTTTATAAACAAATAAACATATCTTGACAAGAAACTACTTTTAGTTTGTTTCCTTTACACCCAGTGCTTGATTTCCAGGTATTGGTGTGTCAGAACCTATGGAGAAGTGTAAGCCATCCCTATTATCTATATAATTAATACGCCAACACGAAACTTGTCCTTTGAACTCCTTTGCCATTTCTTAACCGATTTTGATCATGTACATCTCATTAGAAAGAGCATGTTGCGTAGATTTGCAAACTGACCTTAAACTTGTGAAAAAGTCCTTGGGTTCTGCCCCAGTGGCTTTTAAAGTTCCCATGTTAATGTCATCGTTGTGAAGAACATATTTGTTTACATTATGATCAGCTGGATAATTTAATTGCTGTTAATATTTAAGCTGTAATTCAACACAAATTAAATTGTACTGACCTGGTTTATAGACACAGTACTGTATTTCTTGAAAATCATTGGCTTTCAAAATACCTACTTTGTATGGTCGCCATTTCAATAAAAAGTATTAAAATATTGAAAGAACCGATTTGAACCGATTTTAATGGAAACATAAAAAGTCATAGAACTCCACCAAGAGAAGAAATAGAGATAATGTTTTTAAAGAATTTATCATCGTTACATCGTTATTAGCCTATATAATGACAAAGGCCTACAAGATGAAGATTTCTACAATTGATGAACGAGGATGTTAGCCGAAGTGCTACAATTTTTAGTAGGAAACGTGGACTTAACTTTGTGATCATTGCAGAGGAAAGCCCTCTAAGGCTAAATAAATCTGATATGTCAAGTACATTTAATATATGTTTCCATAAAAGTCAAGTGATTTTAGAAGAATAGCCTATGACTATATCCAAGGAACTGTTACTAACATTTTCATTGATGGATTTAATTACAGTTAAGGGAAACAAAAACCAACAGAACATCAGGCTGTTTACTCTGAATTTTTTTAGGTAAATATAATTAACGTTATTGCAACTAACCAAAAGATCACCAATTGAACAAATACAAGTGTAACAGACAAGTTATGCAGGAAGTCCTTAAGGTAATGAGAACAAAAATTTATCTTTATTAAAAATGACTGAAATTTGTAACTTACTGCTGGCGACAAGCGTGGTACCTTGCAGGCTACATTATCAATAACAAAGATAAACATGGATAACCTTATACGGCTATAATTCAGGAAATGTTTGTAGAAAACACTAAATAACAATATCAGCTTATGAAATATGATAAAATATTTATTGAGCGGAGCGAGCGAAGCTCTTTGGGATCAACTTCAATGCAAACAATATAACACCATCACTCAATAACGGCTGAACACATTTCAGCCAAACTTAACAAGACTACTTAGACTAATAATGAGATGGTTTGTAAACAAACAAATTTCAATTAGATAATGCTAATGCAATTTAAAACGAACTTAAAATTTCAAATTTTTAACATTAGGCTTATGGGACTAAAGTAGCTATGACAGTTTTTTTGTTTACAAGAAAAATGTAAACAAGAGAATCATAAGGTATTTCTGAACTTTCTATACTTTTCTTTTAAACGTTTTTAAACCATTCCTATAATTTTAATAAACAAGAAAATGCCGTTAAAACATTTTTTAAGGCGCGGAATTCACTGAAAATCGAGAAATTATACGGAACTACTTTCTCAATGCGCGGAGCATAAACAAGGAGCAGAGGGATAGGGACCGGTGACTACTTTCTTGGGAACCTAGGTTCCTAGGTTATATAGCTATTTGTGTTGCCAGCTGATTAGAAACAGCCAATGTTAGAAATCAGGATTTAATAAGCGATATATCGAACCGCATCGAAATCGGTATTTAATCCGATAATACCTCATAGGTTATATTAAGTTGAATTACATCAACGGTACAGTAAGTTATTACACTTATTGATGAAACGCAGATTGAACACTGATCTAATTTAGGCAGGTGGGGAGGTAGGTCGGGGTTTATGAGTATTCGTGACTACATTAAGTGTTTTGAAGTAAGGTTAGATTAGGAAGGTAAAGTTTAGGTTATAGGTAGGTGATCGGGTTGTTTATTTGTGTTGCACCATATAGTTTTTATCTTTTGGAATGGAATAGTTGGTTAAGGTTAAACGGGGAAACGATTTCAAAAATGCTTGCATATGGTCTTAACTTAACAAACCATCTACAGTATTCTAGCTTTGACTTTATATAAAGTCAATGATTCTAGCAAATTATTACATACTGACCAAAAGAAAAGAGAACATTTGGTTTTGGATCTTTGACCATAGCAAAACTAACATATAATTTATGGAATGTGAAAAGTTGGATATCATTATATACTATTCTGTAATATTAATAATTGTTCGGCAAATCCTCATTTTAATGGCTCGGCTGAAAATGGAATCTGCATTTTGTGAAACAGTTATTTGGTAACAATTCAGTCATTTCAAATGTTGATAAAATTTCCTTTCTCTTTTTTATACTTTAATGCCCTTTTTGGATGTTAATATCAGATTCCAACTACTGTAATATTTTCCTGGTCAAAACTACCTTACACTTCTCGAAGAGGTAAATTTGAATTATTATAATTTTAATCTTTAAAACCAGCATTAGTAAATAAATCTATTGACCTTTTTGCATTTAGTTACTTATACAAATACCAAATCACGTTTGTTCCGCTCAACTGGCTTTCACCTCTCTGAAAGCAACCCTAGTAGGAAATGTTGATTATATCGAACTATTATATACATCGTGAGTATTTCCATGAGTTACACACCTTGGTAATATTTGAAATGACTTTTTTAAACTCATTGTAATGATGACTGTTATTCGTTTTGAAATAACTTTTGTAATACTTTGCAGTTTCTCGAATTCGAGCAACATGTACACTAGTTTCAATAGTAGCACAAAGACAGTAACAGAATTCATAGGATCAGTACTTTTAAACATCTATAAACCAAACCTTGTTATTCTGAAACCCGGGTTGACCAAAATTAAAATCAATTAGAAAATAAGCTAGGTAACAGGAATTGTGTGCCGTGGCTTTGGTTGTTGGTGCAGCCTGGTCAGCGAGTGTAATGGAGCAGAGGATGACACAAATTTCATACCGTGATAGAGATTAAACCCAGAAAACAATAGTTATTATTTTAACCTTTACCACGCTGTAGATGAATATACTCGCCGAAATTCCCTTTGCTCTAAACACTATGGACGACTATACTTGCCCTTTAATACAGAGTGCATTGGCTGGTCTTGGTAGTTCCCAGTTTTGCCGATAGAGAGCAGCTGCTATTAGGGAACATCTCTGGTTTTGGAAAATCACAATAACAACATTCCCTGCCCTCCGATTGTTCAAAATGGTGGCGCGCTACACTTGCCGGTCTCTGCTATGAAAGACGACAGCACAGTGGACGGACTAACTAGCAAGTGTTAAGTTCACTCACATACTCTGTGGAAAACTTTGTTTGTTATTATATTGTTTTTTTATTGTTGTTATAATCATTATTTTTAAAAATCAGTTTTGACTTTTGGGAAAACGTAGTAGATAGTTGTATGTAGCCTTACGATCAAGGCCATCCAACATGTCTGTAGCGCGGTAGGGGTTAAGAAATAAATGCGTTTTGTGTTTTTATTTTCAGTTGTAGATTTTAAGATGACAATTAAATAATGTAAAAATAACTGTTGTCGATCTCTTTGAACTCCAACCATTGGTTACATAAAATGTCTTCTCCCTCTTATTTTAGTTAACAAAGGGCTTTCTATATTTTTTAGGATAAAAAAAAACATCTCCAGAATGGTGGTGTTGGAACACTGTTCTGCTGTGGTCTCCCCCAAATCAATACACAATTTCCACTATCCAGTAAGCCCATACATTAATTGAAGAACACACTTTTAGTGTATGATCACAGAAAACATGCAAAAACTATCACTCATTAAAAGCATCATTACAGTTATGCATACGGTAAGTCTCTTCTGTTTGTAGAGCTGAGCTGAAATTAGGTACCCTAATGGAAAACAAGTAAATGATGTTTTTTTCAAGCATAGCCCATTTGTTAACTACTCTTATTTACTGCATGTAAAATGTAAGTGCTTTAATCCATCCATCATACATTCAATGACATTGATGGATAAAACTTTTAGACTTGTCCATTATGTAATGTTTTATATTTTTAACGATGTTCATAAGTTAATCCAACATACTACTCACATAACTTCATTTTGTCCTCCTTTGAAAATATTTTCATTGATCAAGTAAGTTGGATTACACTTTGCTTTTGAATTAATAATAGGCTAATAATTAATAATAATAGTCCACCTTTATTGTGTGATTGCATTTCAGTTGTGCTTCTTCACAACTAAATTTCAATGTTTATTTTTATTTTGAACTAGCAGCAAAACCCAGCTTTGCCGGGGTACACACAACAAGCTCCCCCCTTGAAAAAAATTAAATTTAGGTCCTAA
Organism: Macrosteles quadrilineatus; assembly: GCF_028750875.1. NCBI lineage: Eukaryota > Metazoa > Arthropoda > Insecta > Hemiptera > Cicadellidae > Macrosteles > Macrosteles quadrilineatus. The sequence goes on along the minus strand of NW_026542598.1, from coordinate 13,868,452 downwards.
CTTCATCATTAGTTAGAGTATTGCATTACTTTAAGATCTCATGTTTTGTACATATTTCACAAATAGACTCCTACTGTATAAATCAAAGCTTTTTAAAATTATTATTCTCAGTTTGTCTTCCAAAATTTTATATAGACTAAGCCTATGTGACTACGACAACTACCATGATTTAATTTTGGAAAAAGTTAGTTTATGACTACACACATGAACTTTCACAAACATTAAAGCCACATTATCGCAAATTTCACAGATATATACATAAAATAAAGGATGAGAAATCTATTTGGAGTATCCAGAGTAAATGCTAGATGGAACCGGTCCTACATTTCAATATTATGAATCATAAATTCAACTCTTAATAATATAGAAATAGTGCTAAAGAATTCTGCTGATTACTCCAAAAATAAATTGCCCAGGATTGCAGCATACTTCCATACCCTAGCACGAAGAAAATAATGCCAACATCTTTTATTTCAGGTATTTGCGTGCTTAAAAATTCAACAAAGATGAAATCAATTGTATGTCTGCAAAATACAACACACTGTAGGTTAACTAATTTATTTTTGATTTTGTGAGAAGCCAGAGTCTAGTTTGAAAGGAAAAATATTTGAAAACTAAATCTTACTTCATAACCTGCAACAAAAACAGCAAATTAAATATGTTCAGCTGCATTGTATATTCCATGTTGTTAACCTTGATCAGAAATAACATTGAAGCTGTAATTCCATTTAATGCATCAGCCTCAGAACTGCCAGAAGTAGTCAACATAAAATTATTTATCCACAATATCCTGAAGGAAGATCCACTCGTAAGTTTAGTGATATCGACAGAACCTATGTCTCTTCAAATGGAAGCTGTTTTTAGAGAAATATTCAGCAGACATCAGATTACAATATTCTACCCAGACGCAATCCCTCAGCCTTTAAGTGTTCTCACTGCCTATCCCAATGTGTATATTATATTTATTGACAATTACCAAACACTAAATCAACTTGAAAGTGTACTAACTTCACTGAAGCACCAGAAAAGATCATGGAATCCGGCTGCCAGATTTTTATTATTCACTTCACCAAAGTCAAATTCGAAGATCACCCACCTTGTAATAAGAACCTTCAACTACCTATGGCAAAGAAACATCTTTAAAGTTTGGATTTTGCTTGATAAGAAATTACTTTTATATGGTGTTAGTGTTATCACATCTTCTCCTTTTTCAAAATTGTATAAAACTTGTAGAACGATAACTAGTCCAAGACAATTGCAAGCGCTGGATTTTAGAAATAACTCGTTCAAAATGAATGAATTTAATGAATTAAGTTTTGTTAATCCTAAATCATTTTACGGTTGCCTGTTAGCAGCCCATACAGTTGATAATCCTATTCCTCCATACACAGTCACAGGGGGAAATAGACATATTATGATCTACAAATCTGGAATTGAAATAGAACTGTTAAAGCTCTTTGCTGAACTTTATAATGTCTCAATAACTATTATAACCCGTAGAATAACAGATAGTGATGCTTATTTATATTTCCTGACAAATGGTACATTAACTGGACTATTGGAAGACTTGATTAACAACAAAATAGAACTTGTATTTGGAGGTTTAAAACCCCCAGGGAATAACCATTTTCAGATAGACATTACTCTCACTTACGGCTTTACATCAATGGATTGGTTTGTTCCGGATGGAGATAAGTACTCTTACTTTAGTATCATTTACAACTTCCTCTCTGGACCTACGTGGCTGGTGGTCCTTATTGTATGTGTTTTGTTTTCCTCAATATATTATGTCATGGGCAGTTTAGAAGAACGGAGTGACATGTTTTGTTCTCTACTCGGAGCTCTTCTAGGTACATATTTTATCAAACCCCCTCAAACTATGCATCTGAGAATCATGCTAGTATCCTGGTATCTGTTCTGTATGCATGTAACAATCATGTTCAGTACAAACCTTTACAGTATGTTGACCCATCCCTCATACGAACATGGAATACAAACTGTTCATCAAGTTTACAAGAACCGGTTCAACATGTGTATCCCTGAATCTTGGAAATACAAATATATTAACAGAGATACTGAGATGGCTGAAATATTCAAAAGAGGTATGGTGTGCAATGATTTAGAGAATGCTCTTGGAAGACTTATTGAAAAGAGGAATTTCGGTATCATAGCCAAAGCCGATCACATGAAATCTTTGGTGGACGTAAAGGTAGCGAGAATCCACAAGTTGGACGTTTTGTTTCCTTACCCAATAGGCATGACTTTATCAAAAGGCAGTGTTTTTAGAGAGCACTTAAATTTAGTTATAGTTTATTCTATGCAATTTGGTTTAGTTAAGAAATGGATAGACGATGTTAGATTGGAATCAAAAGTAAAATTTAGTTTCAACAAAACATCTCAATCGCATGAAGAAAAAGGTCTTGGAATGGAGGAGCTAAGTTGGATATTTGTTACACTCTTGATTGGATACTTAACAGCTTGTCTTGTGTTGCTTGTGGAAATACTTACAAGCAACAGGTAATTAGATGTTAATTAAATTGCTGTACTTGAGTACCTATTTAAATTGCATAGTTGCATAAAAAAGTTGTCAAATTAATTGATTTTTTAATGTTAAATTCCATGTCTAAAAGTATTTGAATGACAAGTTAGGGTAAAGCTAAACTAATTAAGGATCAATGGAGTCATAAACTACCTATACAAATAGAATAAATTTGAAAGGGTTCCAGTAACATTTGTCATAGAAACTGTAGGATTAGGTAATATTTTATTTTTATTGGAGATACAAACGTATCAATCTGCAAAATCTTCAAAGTTCAAAGAATACACTACCTGCTATAATTCTGTGTTTATAGCGGTACTGAGGCATGGTAAAGGCTACTTATAAGATAAATAACATAAGTGTGTATTTTGCAGTTTAAATTCATCTAACAGTACATTAAATGCTCATAAAATACTAAACCGAATCACAAATATATGCCAAACATAAAACAAAAGGCTGCCTAGTCAACTTTCTATGCAAAGTTAGTGCAACTTGTTTGTCAAGTAATGTATTGTAATTGATTATTAAAACTTATCTTTGATTGCCAAAAGAAAGTTCAAGACAGAAAATACGCCTTTCATTGCCTGAAAAAGAGGAATACAAATCACAACACATCTAACAAATTATCATTACCATACACTACTCTGGACTTACATTTATTACGATTCACTACTCTGTACTTAGATGAAAAAAACCAAACATCGGCTTAGCATGCCAATGTGCATCAACAGTCATAATGGAAAATTTCAATTTGTCATCCTGATTTTTTAAAGTGTATTCAAGCATTTTTCACTAGGTATAAAATCAGGCTAAGTGTGTGTTTGCTTGTAATTTACAATGTTGTATAGTTGTATATAATTCAGTATCCATGTTTAAAAAATAAAACTATGAAGTTAATTTTATAGTGGTTTTATTGATTTTATGTTTTTAAGTTTTAAGATTATCCTATTATAGTCGGTGTGAACCAATTAAGTGTAAATCATAGTCGATGAGAAATGGATAGCAACAGTAACAAAAATTCCCCCCCCCCCCAATCTCAATGTACCTAATAATATAATAAGTCATAATAGGTTAATTTTCGCCATTCATAAGTTTATCATTTCTTATGGATCAGCTGAAAGACAATCTCAAGGTATTTTTATGTCCAGTAATAATTTGGTGTACCGTATTGTATGTCTCCTAACTAGGTGGCGTTTGCAGAGGCATCCACAAAATTGAGTGGAGTCATCAGGGTTCATATTATGTTGATATTGACCTTCACCATCAAACTTTATTATTTTTTTTACCTACAAATTTAAGTGAAGACAATATTTGTGTAGAGATAAATATTGGAGTAATTAGATTGGCTACACATTGTGGGTCGCGGGAATCTTATCCAACTTGAGTTTTACCCCCTGGGCAAAGCTGACGTCACTGTGACGTAGTAACCTGAGCGCTCAAAAGTTTGTTCGCAGGCGGAATGTTACCCCCGCGGATTAGGAAGTCTAATGAAAATAGACAGAGCGTGATTAATTAAATTAGCAATAAAACCCAAATTTTTACCCCCCGGAATTTTACCCCCTGGCCGGATATAGAAATTATTAAGAATGATTGATTTTCTTATTTCTATTTTTATTTAATTGTAAACATTTATAAGTAGCCTATCTTTATTTATTTATTTTGTAATCTCAACCAATTAAACAGAATTTGCTGTTTAATTTTGATCATATTAACCAACAGTTGGCTTCAATGATCAAATTCTGATACTCGAATCTCAAAATAAAAAAAAACCTGTTCGATTAGTTGATGTTACAAATAAATTAAGATAGGCTACTTAACTATAAAACGTTTACTATTAAATTAAAACTAATTTGAATGAATGGTGTTTTTGCCCTCTGGGGACCTAAAAACAAAAAAGTAAACCGGTCCCGGGTCTAGGTTTTACCAAGAGACCTACGGTAATAGCTTATTCCCTATAATGGTAAATTTGCTAAAAAAAAGCTTGTAAAACCCCTACTTGTATATCAAGTCTTCTTGTTATACTTACAATAAGAAATGTGTGTAAATCTGCAGGTAGGACCTGCGCTCCGTCTATGAGCAAAGGTTTGGCGGAGATAGTTTGACAAAGGTGCAAAGATTTCTTGTACAGCATGGACTGTTGATACCACTTGCCCAAGTAAAGGGACTTGAAGAAATCCTCACTCTGAACTCAACAAAATTGTTAGATTATGTTAGGTGTTAATTTTTTGTCTTTTTCCATTTTCTTCCTTTACTTCTATGTGGTAGAAATAATTAATTATCTAATTAATTAATTATAACTAAATACTATGGTGTGGGCCTAAACAATGGGTAATGTTCATTCAGTTTCATGAAAACATCATTGTAAAATGAGTGGGTTAATCGTGATGGTTAAATCATCATCATCAAAGTACTATTACTAATTATTTTTTTAAAACCTTTAAACATAATAAGACCACAGTCAACAATGATCATTAGCTCGTTTTCCGGTAATACTTATTTTGTTTACCTATTACCAATTTATTAATCTTCTTTTTTTGTCCTAGGACGCTAGGTACGAGCCCGGGATTGTTTTTCACATTATTTCAGGCTAGACCTAGGGGTTGTGACATTATCACTTAGATAAAATCCATTGGTGATTTGGCGGGATTTGAACCCGGGACCTCAGGGACCGAAGTCCCACGCTCCTATTAATCATGGTTACTCGAGTAATAATAAAAAATACATACACATGACTATGACTATACACATGCAAAATATACTCTTGGAAATTAAGGGTTTGTTCATAATTTGAATTGTTATTATCATCTTTTGATGTAAGTCTACACCAAAATGATGAGGATGTGAACTACATTTACCTTTGAAACCTTACATTTCATCACAACATAGCCATCATGATGATTTAGATGCACAAGTTTTTATATTTTTAGCAAAAATATTCTGATGGCTTAAAACATTTAAATTTTTGAGCAGAATAGGGATTCCCCGGATTCCTTTAATAAATTGGAACATTAATTATATTTTCACGATTTTTATTTACCTTATTTTTTAGCTTTTGACCAGAAGCACAATACACAAACAGCATCAGACTGAATGTTCCCACTCCGATAAAAAACTTTAAAGATCTGCCAGAATCTGATGTGTACAGTGCCTGAAATATCCAAAGGAAAAACAAGTATAAGCAAAATGATTAAATGTGGGGTATGCAATAGATGGACTGAATCTGGCTTGACAGTTGTCAGTTATTTTATTTTGCCTTTATTTACAATGATAAAAGAAGCTTTCTAAATTCATCGCAACATATTACAAAACTAAGTAGAGGCTGGTTGCATCAAAGAAACTGAATCCATGGACGAGGCAGTTTAGCAGAACTGTAAAATGTAATGTTCCTTCAACTTTTAGTAATGACTAGAGAACCCGTGCGGCTCAGTATGAAACATAACATCAAGGAAAACGTTATGCTTAAATTCGAGTAATTCTAGTTACATCTTAGAGCTGTTTGAAAACTTGGTAGAAACTAAATTTAAATATCTCTATTTGCGTCGTCAAGGTTCACCTAAATTATTTCTGTTCTCAGTTTTAACTGATGTACTTAACCTGTGTTAAGTAATTTAAGTTGGGTCATTTTGTTTCTTTGATTTGAAAAGATCCATAAAAAATAATCATAACAATCATAATTTCTGATGACTTAAGAGTCAACTCAAAGATAATGTGTAATCAATCACCCCACTACAGTTATTGAAACTGAAAACGAACTCACTATTAAGTAAACAAAATCTTTTCTTCATAAGAAATACATTGGGATTTTGATGGCCTGTGTGTGGGGCAAACTCCGAGGACTTTTATTACATGAATTGGAGAAAGGGGGCGTCCACACAAAAAATACTTCATTTTGACACATTGTTTGTAAAAATCCGTCCATTATTAACAGAGGAGTAGTGTTTCGTAGAAATCGCCTTCTCGTATTATATATAAGGATTTCAAACATATTTTAATACTTAGTTACAAAAATCAAATAAACAAATAATTTACAATTTTTAGATGGCGTCAAATGGAAGACAAGTGAATTGAACATTAAAAGATTTATTAATTTAACTTCTGGAATATAGCATAGGGTGTTTTGTTTTTATGCAAACCAAATACTCCAAGTGCTGGGAACCACTATTTAAGACCAAAACAACCTATTTGGTATGCATGTTTTCTTTACTTATTGCCAATCAGCTTATATGCATTGTTGCTAAGATTAAATGTTATTAGGAATTTATGGTAAACAAGCTGAACACCCGTACTTCGTACGGGGTTGGCTTATAAGTATAAAATACTTATTGCAGTTATACTAATGCTTTGTGTTTGCAATATAAGAGGACACGGTTTGAGAAAATTTTGGTTCTTTTAATTTACGGAAGCTATAGTATAGCACATATACGATATCCATAATGTTATACCACTACACCTAAACAATAAAAAAGTAAATTATCGAATATTAGCACAATATCAAAACATCATTTATAAATTAAAAACATAAGCTTAAGCGTAAACAATCCTACTTTAAAAGTTCTCATTGTGCATCACAGCTTCAAATTAGCTATGTTGTCATAAATGAAAAAAATGTTAAAAAGTGCTACACCCTGTTGGTGAACCTTATAACTTTTAATAATATTGAATATCATAGAACAACTTGAGTAATTGAAAGAGCTGACAAAAATCCTTTTTAAATATCAATACTCATAAGGTTAACATGGGAAACTCCAGAGCCACTGGGGCGGAGCCCGAAAGGATTTTTGTGATACGAATACGTCTATATGTTAATCGGGAATGTGAGTTATCATCATACAAAATTTCAGCCCAATCCGACCAGTAGTTAAAGCGTGATTGAACTTCAAACAAACAAACAAACAAATAAACAAACAAACAAACAAACACACAAACTTTCACATTTATAATATTAGTAAGATAACACTCCTCATAAATATAATGGAAATAAAGAAAACAGGCATACCAACATTGATATGTTTGTAATTTTTTTATAGGCACATTAACATTTATAATATATGACATTTTATTATAGGCTTGTTTTGTCACTAAACAGTGTCTTACAATACTTGTAATTTGGGTTGTGTTAAAAAAATCCTGTATTTTTTATCCAAGCAGTCTTTTTACCATACTTCTTTAAAACTGTACTTAAATTTGGACTGGATACAAAATAAAGGAATTTTATTCGCAAATGATAAATGGGTATCATGTTTAATAAATAGTTATGTTACCTGAATCACATGGAATCCACAGAAGCAAATAGCAATTTCACCAGATAATACAATCACCATAAAGACTCGTCCAATTGAAGAGTTAAGATTTTTTACCAAACTGAAACAAAAATAATTTGATAATGGACTTTCTTGCTTTTGGGTTTGTCGTATTTCCATGCTACCATATGGCCATTTATAATTTGGGAGAAAATTTTATGATTTACATTCATAAGGTACTTAAGATTATGGGATTATCTATACTATAATATACTTACTCTATAGCAAAGTTATGCAGGGTGATACATTTACTTATTTCAATCTGTAACTCTCTCTGGGACTTGTGCGTTTCCTCACTCATTTTCTGCAGAGTTTGTCCCAAAATGTCCAGGATTCCACTAACAGCATTGATAGTCCAGAACCATAAACCAAAAGCAGCTAAATCAATAAAGAGTAACTCCATGTAAATCAACATTTCAAATGTCATGGCAAGGTAGTAAAAACCAGGGTGGTTCACATCAGTGTCAAAAGGAAACCAAGACGGGTAGAATATCTTTTGAGGGCCACTAGTTCCAAAAACATTTGAGTCATAGATCACACCCACATAAACCGTAATAATGGCTGCTAAAGCTATCTTCATGATTTTCAGGAACGACTTTCGTTCTTTTTCAAGTATTACGGCACACTCATATTGAATACATGCTGGTAAGTCAATCTGTTTGAATGAGAAGTTCAATACCTCTGAGAGACGAGCTATGTCATCTTTCTTCCTGATGAACATGATTTGAAAGCAAATGGTATTGAACAGCTCTACAGTGTGAAGCAAAATGTCAGTGTTGATGTTAATATCATCGTACCTCAAGACAAACATGTACAAGACGCTGATGAACCCCAGAATCTGAACTGTCAGGTTAACCAAAGCTACAGCTGGGTTGTGTGTGTGATTGTATTTAGACTTCCATATTCCTGAGAATATGAGATATTTTGTCATGAAATCTCTTACACTGTTTTCCTCTCCTCCTTGTTTATTGAGTTTCTCTTGGCCACCAAGCAGTTCCTTTATCTTATTCATAGTGGTGTAATTATTCTTCTTTTTATTTTTATGTATGTAAGCTAATTTTGTTTTTGCTATGTTTAGTTGAGAGTACTGTAAATCTCACATCAACTCTAGAAAAAGATTTAATTCTGACTTTGGACTATTGCATCTAACATCAGAACAGTGGTATGCAACCTATAAGATGGCTACTTGTAGGGTAAACTGAATAGAGTAAAATTACTGCTCTGGGAGTATATAATAAACAGAAGTTTCTAAACATGAAGCTGCAATTTTGAGAGATTAACAACTACCTTCAAGTACAAATACAAAGTTTTCAAACTAAGAGACTCATTTGCTTATAACTACTGTTTTTAGGTCAAAATGGTCTTACATACCTTATGATATGAAAAGACATTGGTCTAGTTGTAGTAAAAGTATAAAATGATGATTTTATGATTGTGTAAAATGTATAATATGAACATGATATAATAAAAACTACCGTACCCATTTAACTCAACACACTCCTTTAAAATATATTTTTAGAAATTCTATTTGTTAGCACTACTTTTGGAAGAAACAAATGAACTATTAAAGAAAAAATACAATATAATACCTACCTAATCAATCTTTATGGAGTAATCATGATATTGCCTCACTATGTCATAGATAAGACATGTTTCCATAATTTTAGACATCCATCTAATTGGACCAGCCGTCGCCAAAAAGGCTATGAAAAAGAATCTAGTTGTCTGAGCCAATCATAGAATGTGCAAGTGTCTCTTTCGTTTTGGAATGACTAGTTCTATCCATAGTCTTTGCATGGTCGCCATTTCATTAAAAAGTATTAAAGTATTAAGTCAAACAAGCTTGTAGAAGGTTTTCAGGTCCTGGATGTCATTAATCATTGATCTTTTAATTTTTCTTGGCTCAAAATTGAGCTGGCCACAGCTAAACGAATAGGGATATGCATGCTACATAAAACTATTTGTTATAGAACACAATGCTTAACAAGTTCTCTAATCCATCTATCTATACCTTTATGAAGAAGAGGTGGTGTCTGTCTTTGTGTGTGTTTGTATGAGCTAAACTCACTACTGAACCTATAAGATTTTTTTATAGGCTCAAATTGGACAAAAATAAAGCTTCAGCTCTGAGGATACATATATAGAACTATTCCCGCTTCCATATTGACCTAGGACTCTGCCCCGTGGGCTTTCAAAGTTCTGAGGTGTGAGTTTTAAAAGTAAATATTGATTGATATCCATGGCAACAAAGAGTAAACTCTAATGTTTAAATGTAAACAAGCAGAACTGTCAAATGCACTTGATTTGACAATTCCGCACAGTTGATTTAAACAAATCTATACTTATTTAATAAGCAAGCAGGTTTTTTGTGACAATTACTCCTCCGAAACTACTGAACCGATTGACATGTTTTTGTGTGAAAATAATTAGGGAAATATATATTTTTAGGGAAATAATTAGAGGGTGAGGCCCTGGGGCTCTTTAAAGTTTTGTATTTCTCCATAAGATTAATATGGGAAACAAACATTATTATAAAACTCCAGCTGTTGTCAAAAATTAAAAGTGAGAAGAAGGACATATGTTAATCCTATACTCTAATATGAGCAATGTTTGCTTGTATGTATGTAGGTATGCTTGCAACAAGATCTCGAAAACGGCTCCGACAATTTTCTTCAAATGTTGTAAATAGTTTATTCCTGGCCTAAAAACGAGTTTACAGCAGTTAGAACTGCCAACAAAAATCTAATTACGTAGAAAAATAAAACTGAAAGTCACATTTTTTTTAACATTTGTCTTCCGATTGCTAAGTAACCATGTTGTTTGAATTAAATAACAAGGGAAAAGGTAACAAAAGACTTGTAAGTTGTAACATGTGTTCATAGAGGCATCTACCCACTGTATACTAGCAAATTACAAAATACAGTACAAAAGGAAAAACATCACTTGTTACTATTGAGCAATGATTATATATACTGAAGATTACTCGATATATTGTAGTAAAGGCTAGCAGTGTGGAGTGTGGGATCTGTTATGAAGATTAGATTAAGGTATCTGCAATCCTAAAATGCTATGGGAAGGGATAAAAAAGGTCCACGATTTAGGAAGTGGTGAAGGAAGTAGTAAAAGCAAGCAGTCCGGAGTGTTGGAACTGTTCATGACGATTAGATTAAGGTATCTGCAATCGTAAAATGCACTGGGAAGGGAAGGAAACAGGTCCGCGACGTAGGAAGTGGTGAAGGAGGTAGCAAAGGTGAGCTGTCCGGAGTGTGGGATCTGTTTATAACGATTATATTACGGTATCTGCAATCTTAAAATGCACTGGGAGGGAAACAGGTCGGCGACGGGACGTAGGAAGCGGTGAAGGAGGTAGTAAATGCAAGCTGTCTGGAGTGTGAGATCTGTTCATGACGATTAGATTATGGTATCTGCAATGCTAAAATGCTATATGGGAAGGGAGGAAAACAGGTCCGCTACGGAGGAAGTTTTTTTCTCGATTTCGAGCAACGGGCTATCTAGTTATGATAAAAAAGGCAACAATAAGGTAGAAATGAATAATCTCATAATAATTTATTTTAAATACAAAAAATAAATAGAACTAACTAGGTACTTACACATTAGATTTTAATAAATATCACATCAACAATATTGAAGACCAGAACTTTGAGTAACACATGTTCTGTATCTTAACAGATTTCTCTTATATTTTCTTATGGTACAATTATGAGTTATTCTGTTATAAATTACTGAATACATTGTTGTCTATTTCAATATTTTCTTCAAACAATAAACACTTTATAGAACCAACAACTTGAAAAACATAAAACATATTTATTACTCAAATAAAAAAATACATTATACAATTTTAAATAGAGTTTTAAAGAAGTTGCAACAATGTTGTTATGAATTCTTAAAAGCTTCCAAAATTTAACCTCAAATTTGAGGAGCGTGGCACAAAGTTGTTCCATTGTCACTAACTAGCTTAGATCTAAAATAAATAATGTAAAAATAATTTAAAATAAATACATACATAATAATGTTATAGTACTTAAATTTACAATGTTGCTGGTGAATTGAATGGAAGGATTGCTTTCCAAGCGAAAAGTAAAATATTTACCAGCACATTGGTACCTTGTAAGAAAATTAAATTACTTTTTTTACAATTTAAATAAGTTACATATAAATACTTGGCATATATTACATAAACTCATTTTGTAACCTCCTGTTTACACTCGCATTTCCTCTGTCTTGGTATCGTATACACATGTCCGACACTGGGTCAACTTATCCTCTTGGAGTAGAAGAGTGGACGTTCCTCGACGTCGACCTCATGAGGTCCGCCATGCTGGGGACGGGTTTCGCCCTCATAGCTAGGTACTCCTCTTGGTCCTCGTCCCTGTGTGGGGGTCTGTGGACGTCGTCGGGGACAGGTCGCCCGTCCGGGTACACCCGCACAACCATTGGGCCCATCATAGCGGGGGCAGGTCCTGCAGATGCGTACTGCTCTACGCTACTGGACGCGGCACCTAGCTGGTTGTCACTTGACACGGGTTCTGGAACAAAATATCAAATTGGGTTGGATTTACAATATGTTATCAGTAAGTAAGTTTACATAGTGATTAAACTGTAGTATATAGGGTATCCAAGAAGTATGGAGACCCATAGTATTTTTTTAAAACGTTTTTATTAGCTCGCGTTCTTGTTTGTTGGGTACAAATTTTGCAATTGATTTTTCACTAACTTCCCGATGAGCTAGAGACTTGGAACTTAAAACACAAATGGACCACAATGGATGACAATTCAACATTAAATCATTTTATTTCCATATTTCCCTTTGGGCTACGCCCCGAGGGCTTCCAAATTTTCAATGTTTACATTTAGGAAGAATGTAAGTAGTGAAATATATCGACTAAATTGAAAATAAGTCAGCTGTATACTTTAATTGAGCGGGGCGAAGCGAAGCTCTTTGGGATCAACTTTAATGCAATCTTTATAACCCTTAATCTCAATAACGGCAGTACATATTTTAGCCAAACTTATCAAAGTTGTTTTGTCAAATGTTTGAATGGTTTAGACGTAACCATTTTCAATTTTTGATAATACCTATATCATTTTAAAGTAACTCAAAGTTTTTAAATTTTAACATTGGCCTTATGGGTTGCCATGATGGTTACAAAATAAGACGTAAATGTAAACTAAACAAAGAATCACAACATATGTTAACATCAAGCCACGACCTAAACACAGTAAAGAGTGAAAAAATTTGGATTATGACAATGACAACTGATCAAATCAGAGAAATTAGGTTTATCGAATAGTTACAGTCATAGAGATAAAACATACTTTCTTAGATACAGTATTTAACAGATTTGATTTTCGTAGCTAAATAAGGTTATAACAAATAACATTTTTTATCTTAAACAATTAGTCGGTGAATCACATTCGAATGGATCTAATTACCGTTGTCGAAGGATTGACTAGCCGAATGGCCGTGGTCTCGGTCATGTTCTCCGTGCATCATGTGATCCCAAACTGAAAACAAACGTGGAAATCATAAATTAGCACTACAAAAAATACCAGTACTAATCAACTAAAATCAGGAAAAAGAACATAAAGTGACTCAAGCAAACATCGTGATATATTCTGGAGTTTATTTTAAGTTGTAAATTTTGCAATAGACTTTGGGAGATGTTATGTTGGATAAAGCAAAAGCGATAACACTTTACACTAGAACTAGACACTTCTACTTTCCGTGGTTGTCACCTTATACACTGGCTAGGTATACGGATTTGTATGGTCCATAATGTATTTTATTTATAGACATCTAAGTTATGGCATAAATAAAACATGTGATGGTAATTTTTAAAAAAACAACTGCCTCACAAACAAAAAGTATGTTATAATGGCTTAAGCCTCATTTCCATTCTACTTGGCTTAAAATACCTACTTTGTATGGTCGTCATTTCATTGAACAGTAACAGTATTAAACGAAATTGTCTGCAGACTTAATTGACTCAAGGGATAATTTTTCGTTCTTGCAATGTTTTACGCCTTTAGTAATAACTCAAACAACCTGTATGTTAAATATCAAATTTTACATAATTTCTCACACCTCAATGGCTGTGCAACTGATGGTCAAAGCTGCACACTCTTCTTTAAAAAGGACAAGCTAGGTAGCTTTGTAAGAATTGAAACATTTCAAATACTAAGCTGTTCCTATTACCACATATATGCGTTGCTACTATCTACATTTTGCAAAACAATACATACAGCTCAAGTAAATGGGATTAGCTATTTTTGTTTTAATACCGCAAAGTACGTCATTGCCGCTCGAGAACTGTGGATGATGGTCACACCAAGGTTTAGTTGAGTGTGGCCATACATTCCGAGAGCAGCAACGGCTGTGCTCATAATACACACAAGATTTTTTTTTTACCATCATAATTAATTTATAGTAACACACATATTATCTTTTCAGTTGCATGTAAAATGTTATTTAGGTTAAGTTTTGCTTTTTTATTTTATGTTATTTGGAGTTTTTAATATTGGTGTCTTACCGGATTTTGGTGTTTTAATGAAACGCCAACAGTGTAATCAGCTGATTTAGCGAGCGGAAATTAGTTATTTTGCGTACTGTATTGTTTACAGGTGTGGCAATGAAATAATGTCCATGCAGGGGTAGGAACATATGTTTCATTTGTTGGATACAGAATAACTACCAGCCTGGTAGTTATTATGTATCCAATAAATGAAACATATGAGTACCAGCAATGTTTAATCAATGATAATACATACTGATATCCATGGCGCCACGCTGGTAAGGGTCCATGGCGTCCAACTTCTCGTCCTCCATCTTAGCCAGATTGGACAGTCCGTACATCATCAGGACTTTGTTGCAATCTGGAAAATTATAAATAAGCTTTAGACAAATGTAAAATTGCGTATAAAATATAATCACAAATCTTAATCTTGGTCTAACTGTAAGAAAAACTAGGTACTAAGCACTCCAGGCTTAACTTACATCCTATAACAATTTCAAGAACAGCATATAATATGTGATTTTGTGCGGTACATGTAGGCAATCATTAGTCACAGTTTTCATACTACAGTAAATAGTTTGTATTTGTAAAAAAAAATAATTTTTATCGAGCAAACGTGCTCTTTTTACGATAGGCCTCTAGAGAATTTTATTTCATTTTAAAAACCTTGTCGTGTAGGTATAAAGTAATGCAACTTGGTGATCATTTGTAGCATCTAAAAGCATGTCTCAAATTAAAAAAAAAAATGTGTACCGTTAAAATGATATCAATATATCTACGTTTATAATTACTACGTCACTTCACGTAGTTTATTTAAACGTTGACCGAGAATGATTGTAGCTACCGGCAAAAATAGCAGCAACACTTTTTCTACCGTGTTATATAACTCCCAAGGTCTAGGTGGGTGATGTGTCTGGTGATTACCCGTATTAATATTTAATTTTCTCAAATCGTCTTGTCGTGTCGTCCGCCATTAAAGTATGTTTCCGCGTAGCGACAACAATGCTTCTAGAAGTCAGCTGTTTAAACAATGGCTCGTGTTAAGTGTCATATTTCACATTCAGTGACGTGGTTTCGTTTATGACGAATAGTTGTAAAGTTTTGACTATATATAACTAGTGCCAATCCTTATATACAATACGTGAAGGCGATTTCTACGAAACACTACTCCTCCGATAATAATGGACGGATTTTTACAATGTGTCAAAATTAAGTAATTTTTGTGTAGACGCCTTTCACCAATTCCTGTAATAAAAGTCTTAAGGCTTTGCCCCACAGGTCATCAAAATCCCAAAGTATTTCTTGTGAGAAATAGTTATTTGTGTAACTAGTGGTGAAAGTGGCACTTTGCTGCACACGATAGCAATGTTTACACACGAGCCGCAGGCGATTGCGGAGTGATCTCGAGTGCAGCAAAGGCCTTTTTCACTCGTGTTAATCGTGTTAAGGTCGATTCACACACATCAGTTACGGAACGTCACAGTCCAGTCACTTCAGGCACGTCACAGTTAACAAAAATATTCTTTTATGGATTTTCTATTGCGCTATCTACACTTATTCGTTGCAGTCCCGTCAGTCGCTCTACCGGCATCCGTCAGTTAATTTCAGATTTCTTTCCACCGATACTTTTGGATTGTTCGGACGACTGACGGACCGGTTTAAGGTTAGAAAATAGTGTTATTGTTGTTTAAATGGTTGTGTTTATATTTTGAGTACTGTTTGTAACAATCAACAAGATGGACAATGAAAACTGGATAGAATATAGGTTTATAATTTAAAACTTTTGACTGTAAATTACTGTGAATTTTAGAGACGGAAGACTGACTGAAACAAACTGACGGACTATTGACTGAGAAATTGCGGATGCAACTGAGACTGAACTGTTACTGGACTGTAACGGAACTGTGACTGAACTGATATGTGTGAATCGACCTTTACACATTATATTTTTCCTACAGTCACTATAAAGCATATAAATAATTAGTCTTTCAAACACTATACAACACGTTTTTAGGTTCAGCTGGCAACACAAATGGTGCCCTAGAGAAAGTAGTACCCGCGGTCCGTATCACACCACTATTTTTCCTCGGCAAGAAATGTGCTCCGCGTTTTGAGAATATAGTTCCGTATGTTTTAGTAATTTGAAGTGGTTTCCGTGCCTAAAAAAATGCTTTAAAGGTATTTTCTTGTTTATTAAGATCGTAGGAATGTTTTAAAAACGTTTAAAAGAAAAGTCCAGAAAGTTCAGAAATACCGAAACTATAAACACGAAATGACAGGTTAAATCGTAGTTATAATAGTCAATCAGCTGCTCATAGTATTATTATCTTTAAGTGTTGCCAACCTATTTCCAAGCGTACACGGATTACGTGCATAATAGAACCACGCTGTTTTTTGTTGTTTCGTTGGAATCCTGATGTGCGGCAAAGTATAAACCGTATGACAAAGTATAAACCGTACGGCAAAGTATAAATATGCAGCAATTAGCAGCTTTCTGTACTATAAACAGTACAAGGAAGCCAACTTTGTCGGGTGACTGTAGGAAAAAGATTTTTCCTACAGTTACCTAACAATGTACATGTTCTCTCACTGATTTGAGAAAGCAAAGTGGCCAATTCGCTCATCAGTGAGACAATGTTAATATTGTCTCACTCTAATTACTTTGTCTCACTCCAGATTTGCAACGTGAATGCACGAAATAGTGAGCGCGTAACCTGCAGGCAACGTCGTATGCGCGCGAAATACGTTGGCAGCACTGGCTGTAAATCAGCTGGTCAGCTGTTGTACTGTTGTATTTGTCACTTCACATTAAATGTTATATTAAAAGTTCACTTTTGTGTAAAAATAGGTTATGTTTCTTCACAAATTTATTTGTTTTATGGTAACTGTAGGAAAAGTATAATGTGCAACTCGAGTTCAAAGTACAATTGCCTCACTCGAGAAACCATTCCTCACTCGCCTACGGCTCGTGAGTAAGGATTTCTCTCGAGTGAGTCAATTGCTCACTTTTCTCACTAGTTGCACAAATAACCATTGTTTACTTAAAACAGACGAATAATTTGTATTAATTACAGCTGTTTGTAGTTAACACACATGGTGCACACAAGAGCGTTGGTTCAGAGTGAGTTCGTTTTCAGTTTCGATAACTGAAGTGGAGTGAGCGTTCTTTTTCAGAGTGAGTTCGTTTCCAGTTTCGATAACTGGAGTAGAGTGGATAACATTATCTTTGAGTCGACTCTTTTTAAGTATTAGTCAGTCTTAGATTATAAAACCATAATATTGACAATGTTATAAAGGACAGAATTGATAGGTGAAAATTCTAGAGCATAACATGACGTTACACTTGTATCGAGACGCAGATATACATATGGCAAACAGTTAAGACAAATAAAAATGTGGCAGTAGTGACGCAGATAGAATTATTAAAGAGAAAATTGAACTAGGTATAAATAGGTGTGAGTAAGCTAATTCAGTTTAAACTTTGCTAGTATAGAATAATATATGAATAAGATTGCAGAAGAAAAACAATGAAAAATATGTTAAGATATGTATGCAAGTAAATCACTTTTTATAGCCTAAATAACGGCTTTAAATATTTTTAATTGAATTCTTTGGTGGAAATTGAACACTCTATCTGTTATTAGTTTACTTAACAACCCGTTAATAAGTCTATAAAGAGCATTTAGATCTAAATTAGTCTATAAACCGTTGTACAAAGTTTGTTCATGGCCAAAGCACGTTGAAAAGTAGAGGTAATAAACAATAAATCGTTGCTTCCGATCTCGTTGCGGTTTAGATAAATTCTCTTAAAAAGTTTGACACTCCCTGGAAAAAAATCTATACTAGCATTAAGTTATTTAATGAAACGATATAAAATGAACACAAAAACGAACTTTACAATTAATTGTTGCGCAATGCACATGCGTCAAATAACCGATCGCATCATACACATTTTAAAACAAACATAACCAACAAATTTGCTATCGCTATCGATCTATTATAATTATGCATATAATTAGCCTGTTTTTGCAATCCATTTCACAAACGATTTGAATAATTAAGTTACATCTCAAGTATTCATCATTCTGACCGTCTCTTGTTGTCGTCATTTGTACTACATACTTACAACCTCACATTCGTGTGAGTAACAACAATATAATTAGTGTCAATGGCCCGGTCTGACTGTGAAAGTAGCGGCAAGGATCTAATTTGGAGGATGAAGTGTTCTCGACGCTCTCCCGTACTTTTGATATTTACTTTTATTTCAACCGGCAATAATCGCTTGTGTTGTGTTTCTATTTACACTACATTACAATTACCACATAAAAAGGGGGACGCTAGTTGGCGTATTTTAACCCAAATGAAGGATAAGTGTAGAAAGGAGTAAGATGCTGGAAAAAAGTTCTGATTGACTAACATCGGCTGTTTCTATGGTCAGGACCATATTTTTAAAGCCCAATGATAAAGCTTGCAAGGTTGCGTAAGAGTTATCGTACTAAATAAAAATATAATAAAAAGCTCATAAAACAGCACTTGGTTTGTAATACTTAAATGATTAGGTAATTCATATTTGTTCCGTAAACCTGTTGTATACTATTTGTCCGATAGAATGAATTTCAATTTACCATCGAGTAGTATTTAAAATTGGAGTAGAGATTAGTCGATTCAGTAAAATTCAGTAAGGTAACGTGACTGGTTGTACAATACTCTTCATCAATCTAATTGTTAATTATTATGCCAACAACATTTTAGACTTGCAGTATATTGAGTATGAACATTTTCGGAGTAATAATGTACTCGTAGCCCATTTAAAGGTTTACAAATTAAGATATTGGAAATTGTACGAAACCTGTAGGAGATGTAAGACTGAATGGTGATTACTAATGCATAGGAGACCCTTTCAATTCGCAGAATCTATAATCACCATAATATCTCAATTTTAAACATTTTAATACCTACTGAAAGCGTCCTTCTGAATCTGCCTATAAGGATTCATAGCGGATGACTTAATAGTCGCAAACTCACAAAAGAGTAGTTCTTTGATTGTTGTCGTTTGCGGGCTTTTGAAATACCTCTTGAATAGTTGTAAGTGAAAGTGGCTTTCAGTTTTATTAATAGCGGGCCCAACCTGACACTGGTGTTTGTAAACACATATTAAATTTCTCATTTCTACTTTCACTGTCTTTGACCTTCGGCTTGTGAGGTAATTTGTATCTGTGTTTTTGTAGTTTGACAGATAGATTGATATTACGTTAAACAAAAGGACGTTTTCCATTGACAAAGTCAATTTTCCTAGCGTATGGATTAATCAGTATTTCAATTGCAAACGTGTCCCTGCATCTTTAGTAAAGAAGGATAAGCAATTTTCATATATTGTTTTACCTGGCATCGTGGAGGTGTCACAATGATCTGCTACTTGCTTGCTGAACATGTTGAATAAATGACTCATCTGGAACATACAATTATTATGTCAAAATCTTTAAATCGAACTACCACATATCTTAGGTCAATTAAAAACAGATAGGAGAAGCCCAACTTCTATTCCATGGCAAACTTGTGTAAATCGTTGAGTAATTTGAGCAAATAAGCTAGTAATTAAAGATACGGCCAATTTCACACAATTTTCCTCTTAACCACGTTTATCAGTTAGCAAAGAATCTGTAGTAAGACATTTTTTGAAGACAAACATGTCTCCAAAAGAATTGTCAAATCACTTCAATTATTTGGGACAATTTTGTTCAATCGGTTGGCTATTAAGTAACTCGACAATACGGGTTGGAACAGTTACACGATTGTAGGGTAAAAAAAAATACTAATTCATCCACAGGCTGCAAAACCCATTTTTCTCAATGTAAATCCACCTATCCATCACTCCATTCTCTATGTGTTTGTTACTCTATGCCCTGTGCTGTAACCCTGACACTACTATTTGGCGAGGTCAGCCATATATTAGCATCCGTCTCCGGTCCGGCTTTCTATCTGCTTTCTCCCGCTTCTTGCAGCTTACACCATCGCTATGTCACCTCCTGTTAAATGTTAAACCCTCTCTCTCTCTCACGAGCTCAAGTAGTGAATGTGTGAATGCAGTAAATGGTCAATACATCTCTCACACGAACAATGGAGAGTGCAGTCAGTAGTAAAAGAAATATTTTTCCAGAAATGTATTTAACTTCATTGCCATTTTCGTGGTTTAGAAAAAGTTCTTGGAAAAAGTTTAGCTTAATTACTCTGAAAATGAAATAGAAATTGATCCTTAGCATCACACTTAACCGTAACGATCCAAGAGGTAAACGTTACGGTTACGGTCGAGTAACTGTTACGGAGATAATTCTTGTAAGTAGGACTAGCAGAGGTCCGTAGATCATGCTGTAGGTTTACCCCGTATTGAACTGATTTAAATTCAATTTAATTTATGGAAAGATTATGTGAATCTTACTCATGTTTAGGAGCTGAGTTACTGTGAAGACACTGCAGTAAGTTTCACTGTTACGGTCGATTAACGGTTACAACGAGTAAGTAGGACTGAAGACAGCACTATCTGAGCTTCGAAGGCCATAGTGTACGAGATGATTATGGGAATGCACTTGCTTTGGAACTGAGTAACTGAAGACACAACAGTGAACGTTACAGTTACGGTCGAGTAACGGTTACAACGATTTAAGTAGGACTACCAGAGCTCCGTCGTCGTAGGTCATACTCAACTGTAGTTGTACTCCGTATGATGCGATGGGTATGTGAATATTACACTCGAGTTGTAATTAAGTAACTGTGGAGGTGACTTACTGCCCTTGATAGTTTAGCTTTTAATAAATAATCCTAGCTACAGAAGCAGCTGATAAAAGCAGAGATATAAGTAGGACTAAGTCTGATGGAAGTACCTGAGAAAAATCCGTAGCTTTTTGATGGTTTGAAACTGGTTAATGTTGTTCCTGATCATTGGGCTAAAAAACAAATGATCAAAACAAGGAACACCTGATCGTCAGTAACAAAGCTACAAAGATAGACTCACTCCATTCTACACTAACCTTCATTCGTGTTATCATAGACAATTTTGTCTATGGTATTATAGACTAACCAACACAAGTAGAAGTTGACTTTTCATCCCATTGTAAATTTTTGAAGCTAGTTTTTCGGGTCTAGTTCATGTTGGTGACACACTGATCACTACAGGTGTCGACGGAATTTTGTTTCTATTATTTTAGGGTTAATTTCATGATTTGTGCTTTACTGTTCGGTTATATAACTAGGGTACGATTTATTGTTTACGATTATATCTTTTAATTTGGATTTAAGAGGTTTGAAATAACTGAAATAACAATAAAGAAATTGTAAACAAAACGCAACCATTTGAAATACGCAATGAAAATACGTGCGTCAGTGTATTGAAAGTAACGATTGACGATTAAGACTGACTCTAAGCCAAAGAGTTTGGCGAGGTTCCTACTTTGTCTCTTAAGCCGGTAAACACTGGCATGCAATTTTTTGAATTAAAATGTAAGCAATATCCGTTTACAAATTACAGTGAAGGCGTGTGTAATGAGTGAAAATTAGTCGAATCATCACCACATGACATCACCAGGTCATACAAACAGTAATTTCTATGAAGGAGATACCTTCACCTTAAAAATCTACTTGGCCTTCCTTTCTCACGTTTGTAATCAACATGTTCAGCCCTCACTATCATAGAAACTAACACTTTAATAAATTATTAACCTTATCTGTAAACAGTATGTAAAGCCATTCACTACAGATATTGGTGTAGTATATATTCAGTGGTATAGCTTACTTATACCTCGGTATTTAACATTGAATCGTTCATGCGTCACTACAACGTCTCTTGAAGGAGTCAAAATATTGAGAATTCAATTGGAACTTTTGAAGGCTGGACAAAGAAACTATTACCTGACACGAATAAGTAGGCTATGTGATCTCGAAAAGAAAGTGCGTTATTCTAAAACAGGAGGAGACTGGTTGAGATGAGGAGTCAATGATAAAACGTCCTGTATAGTATTCACAACCCCATAATGTATGTAGGCTTATAAACAGATTGACCTGACTACCATTATTTATTGTGGTGAAGTTTGTAAGTTTGAGAAGAGCCCCATCTATTAAACGATTGAGATAAGGCACATTTATGTATTGATATGGCCACATGATGAGGTTATCGCTTTTAGTGATACCATAAAAGTTTAGGCGTTAGGTCCGTACTAATAGTTTTGTCTTTTATATGCATGTAGGTTTATCTGTAGCAGGCATTAGGAGTCACTATTATTTCTGTTATATATTTCCTCGAGTCATTAGAATACGTAGTAGCAAACTTGATTTTGGAAAAACAGTTATTTTTTCTACAAGGTATTTTTCTTGAAGAATATACAATATACAAGAAGTCATTGGAACTTACTGACGGCCATCTAAAGTATTGAGCTTTTAGTCAGTTTATCCGTCCTTTTGATATTTAAGTGAAAACAAGTTTAGGTAAACAAATACTCGTGTGTAGGTAGATGTTTCCTACAGGGGAAAACGAAATAGGTAAATAAACAAAGTCCTGACACCAGAGTACGACGCAACGAAAACCAGTAAACTGGACCTTGTTCCCATATATATCCAGTATTCAGATTTACTGCAGGGATGTCCAGCAGATTCCAGTCCTGGCAGATGACACCGGCTCAAGGTCATGTCCTTGGAGATAATCTCACCACAAGACTAAAAATAAACCCAGACTCCGGCGCCAACATAAACTGTCGAGGGAACGCGGAACAGCGTCTAGCGGAGGCGGGAATTCGGGGATCGCGAATATGACTATCGCATATATGGTTATTGTACGTACGGCAAATGATGATTTCATTAGTATTGTTTTCAGTCCAAGTCATAAATACTTAAATATTCAATTGCAATAATGATGAGTGTGGCAAACAAATTGGTAAATGTCCTTAGGCTGTGGCAGCGATTTGCCAATATAAGTAGAGGTTGAAAATTAAAAATTACCAGATAGGCATGGTGTTCCGGATTTTGTATAAAATTGGGATTACACCCGATCCCACTAAAAATCGACACATCCCTCTAAAAGTTGGGAGACTGCATCCTAAAATCGCTACAACTTTGCTTATAGCATGATTCTAAATTTTAAATCCACTCTGATATAAATTGAATGCGCAAAAGATTTTTTGGAAAAGTGCCAAAATCCAACGTTTTGTCTCGTCGATAAATCTCGCACTTCAAACATATGGTTTTAAATATGTAATGACTCACTTTCTACCCTTGTTATGAAATAGTAGCAAGGGATCGAGCCATAGTTGGGTTCACACTCATCTCCATTACTCCATTCGTACTTGATTTAAAATACCTACTTTGTACGGTCGCCATTTCATCGAAAAGTATTAAAGTATTAAAAGGTTGTTTATTTCCTATGTACCCCTGTATCGAGTAGGCCTAACCTCCAGTGTAATCTTTGCTCAATAGTTAACAACATATGTTTTTCCCTTTGTACTGTATATTTTAGTCTGCTAGTTAATCAAAGCTAATATACACTGTAAATGGTTTGTTATAAACACATGTACAAGTCTTTTGTTCACTTTTTTCTTGTTATTTTGTTCAACCAAAATGGTTACTTGGTAACCCATAAGCCCAATGTTAAAAAATGTTGACTTTCGAATTATTTTTTTTCGTAATTGGATTTTTGTTGGCAATTTTAACTGCAGTAAACACGTTTTTAGACCAGATATAAATTATTTACAACATCTGAAGGAAATCGTCAACGCCGTTTTCGAGATCTACGTACAAGCAAACATTGCTCATAAGAGTAAGTCATAGGATACTATTTTTCGATGGTAACTAAGACAGGTAGAATTAATAATCATTCGGTACAGAAAGAATTGTTTTTGTTATTACAGTGTTAAAAATTTTCCTTAATCGTTTAATGTTGAGAAGAAGACTTGGCAGCTACGATATGAAAGCTTAACATTTCCAAATTTGAGAGTCGTATTTTGACCACGCTTGACAATATATAGACATAATGTTTTTCAAAATAAAACAACATACTTTTGTTTTAAGCCCGTGTTTATAGACTTTCGTTACTTCTACTTTCATGTTAACAAAAAGTTATTCTAACCCCCTTTATACTAGTGCATAAGCCGGGAATTGATCCCTCCCCTCTAACACCGAGACGCAGACGCAATAAACCACTAGCATCAAGTCACACCTTGCTCCTACACATTTTTACTATAACTAGTATACTGTACCTGTTGCTCGAATTCGAGCAATTGCTAAGTATTACTGGTCTTATTTTAAAATGAATAACAGTCATAATTTCTGATGACTTTAAAAGATTCTACACAAAGATTATGGAAATACTCATATATTGATTATTCGATTGTTTAATTAGATATATCGTTTGGTTAGTTAGGTTACGCTAACCTTACCTAACTAACCAAACTATATATAGTTAAAATACTATACCTCAACCTCGCCACTAAACATTCAGGTTGGAAATTTCACTATCAAAGGTGCTCTTGTCCTGTCCGTACGGAACACTGAGTAATATGCGCTACCAACTTATGAATAATTGTTTAGGCCTACGAACCCAAGAGATGGGCAATTGGTCTATTGGCTGTATGGTCCAGCGAGCAGCACGAGAGAATACATTAAAATGATTCGGATCTTGATAGGTACACTCGTTTTTCAGGAGAAGGCCGCCTAAAATGGCTCTTGGGCCGTGACAGACGGA
The DNA here is from genome assembly GCF_028750875.1 of Macrosteles quadrilineatus. Classification (NCBI taxonomy): domain Eukaryota; kingdom Metazoa; phylum Arthropoda; class Insecta; order Hemiptera; family Cicadellidae; genus Macrosteles; species Macrosteles quadrilineatus. Next base: position 13,843,354 of record NW_026542598.1, on the reverse strand, counting down.
AGACAGACAGAAATTGAGATGAGACTTGTTTCGGCTTCTGAAATGTATAAAACGTAAAAATAACCCAAAAATTCATGATTCTGAGCAATGTACAGACAAAACTCAAATTTTATTTATATAGATTTCATTTAAACCAAACCAAGTCAGTGGAAAACTGTTAAATTATCAAACTTATTGACTGTTTAGAATTAACATATGTTCTTCTTCTTACTTCTCACTTTTAATTTCTGACAACAGCTGGAGTTTCATATTAATGTTTGTTTCCCATGTTAATCTTATGGAGAAATAAGAAATTTTAAAGGGCCTCACTCTCTAATTAATTTCCTAAAAAGAAAGTTTCCTGCACAACTTCACGTTACGCTCTTTCCAATGACACCGAAAACATGTCAATCGGTTCAGTAGTTTCGGAGGAGTAATTGTCACAAAAAACCTGCTTGCGTATTAAATAAGTAGGCCTAAATATAGATGGAGCCGGTGTGCTTTCACATTGTGTATGCCATCCCGAACGAAAGAAAGATCTCTTGTTGATTTCAGCCCCACCAACTCTGGTGATTCTGTTTATGAATCTCATCAATTGTCAGTTTCAGTATTCAACTATCTTTCTGTCCATCGATCTGTGAAACTCGTGACGTTTGGATTTCACGCTCGATTCAACATTATCACGAACCACCAATCGTCGAAGTGAGGACACGACCTTAACCCAGGATAACCACTCTCTTGACAAATGTCAATGTGGCCAAAGATTACGAGATTGTAAAGGTTTGTCCATTAATCACTCCTTTGAGAACGCCAAGTAAAGGTGTCGACAATTCTAGTGGCTAATTTAGAGTTATAGATGCGTGGATGTAAATGCTCTCAGTAACGATCCTCTCAAGGAGGATGTGAGGACTTGGTCCTTCGGTTGTGGGTAGATACATCCTACACAAAGGTATTCCCCATTAGACTCATCATTTATGCCAAGGCCGATTGGGCAAATGCAAAATGTTATCACGTTTTCCACATTATCGTATGCTTACACGACCACCAGAAAACTTGCAGGATATAAGCGCTATCAATGGAATTAACGGCCATAAAGTTTGTACAACAAATCTTATATTGGATCGTGCAATACAAAAATATGTATCAAGGTTTGGCCCCCAAGGGTTGGTTGCTCTTCTTAGTAATTCGGTCGGTTTATTCGAATATTAAAAAAACTACTTTTGAAATCGAAACGGAAAAAATGAGTAAGTGTGCAGACTAAAAGATCGTTTTGAACACAGGTCCAGGATAAAAAATCTAATACTGTATACATTTGTTAATTTGTAACCGTATTTGTGTTATGTTAATCAAATACTATTACTGTACAGCCAGCGTGAATAAAATTAAATTATAAATACCAAAATTGCTTATGGCACGGCACTTATTGCTCTTATGAGCAGGAAAGATATAATAAGTCAACGTTCGTTTCAGAGACAGTTACTTAGTTACATTCATTTATGTAGGAAACCTCCTACGTCAATTAATATATATCGTATATACTGTATTCTTCTGATCGTATAAAGGCCTACTGGAGGTAGACGAAACGTTTCGTCTAACTACAGTTAGTATATACGATCAGAAGAACATTAATTATGGTTCTCCTCTTTGGATTAGATACTCACAGCCCCCCCCCCCACCATTAAATTAACAGATAAATAACTATTTATAATAGAACGTGGGGGCCATTAATCCAACAATACCTACGATTATCTTCACAAGTCATTACAATAAGAGATTTCTCAGAAACACAAATGGATTTGTATAAAATGGTGATAACCCGATTATAAGGTAAACTAACTACGACTTTGGCTTTTTTCGAGTTTTTGAAGTTTGGCAACTATGTGTTATTTTTAGATAGTTTAATAATTTACATGAAGTTAGGTTTTAGGCGATAAGTAAGGCTAATAAATATGTATCGAATTACATTTTTTCAATTAAAACTCATAAAAACATTTTATTACTGATATAATTTAATATCTCTTCAGTCTTCGTGCAAACCAAAATCCCCACCCGTGCTCATTTCGTTTCTGTTGTGCTTACACCATTGGCATTTGTGTGTGTGTGTGTGTGTGTGTGTTTTTAAGGGAACGGTCCAAACCCATGAGATGTAGTCCTTCACACAATCGCAATTATTTACAAGATAAATTACATAAACACGTTCACCTTGGAAAACGATGCGCAGTTTAAATCAAATGAAACATTGCACCGGCGACAGCGAACATTACGCGGTATATCCAGTGGTGCGACCTCCAAGTCGCCAGATGAACCTTGGTGCTGACAAGTTCCTCGTCACTTCAGGTCGGCCTAATCGAAGCTCGAGTTATGAGGAAGCCACAAGGATCTTCCTGTACGAAAGGTTAAGGATCTCGACCTCTAGGCGCCCCACGGCCCAGTATCGCACGACGGACGACGAGGTACAAGACGAGGAGTTCTGAGGAAGTCACATACTTGCAGTACAGTATTAAGTTAAATAATCTCTGGTCTGTAGCCTTAGGGATGACCTTTACATGGCCAAGTTCCGATGGGTCTGAAGCCCACTGAGGATTTTCTCAAGTTCTAGAGCCGACTGTATTTTCCCTGTTTATAAGCCACTTTATATACATAAACACTCCATAGGTCGATCCTCTACAACAAGAGTTTTTTTAGCATACCCCGTAATACATGTTTTGTACATTCTCTTCTTGAGATCTTCTGCCGAGTTAATGCAGGCAAATGAAGAACTTTTGAGGTTAACGCATTTTTTAATACCCCTTATCTATAAGTAAAAACAAAACATTAAATGAAAAAGAACCGTAACCTGGAATTTGAGACCAAAATAAAAATCCTATCAATTACTACGACTTTCAAAATTGGCACCATCAGGTGACTCAGAGGGCTTACAAAAAAAACTTTGTAGTCGAACTTCAAGAGAAGATTCTGCCCTAAAATATCGTAACTCAGTTTCATTTCGGTCACCAATTACTGGCTATCGTGGAACTTTTCATACTTCAGTCCAGCGAGCTCGCTGCTTCAGTCTACGAGAGGTAAAGTTCTTTTGGCAATGACAGACACTTGTGTAGGCGTGTAGGTTTTCGCGCTGTATTTTCTATTCAGTTGCTAACTACTACAAATAAAAAGAGGAAACATCAAGTGTAAGCTAGTACAGTTGAACTATAGTTATGTAAGCCAATCCATTTTTCAGTAACGTTAAGTTCAGGTAGGAATGAGAATACTATTTCATAATTTCCAATGACTATCAAAAAATGTTAACATCGATCTTGCCTTAGTATTGTAGCACCTATTCCATTTCATCACGGGTCTCTGCATTTTTCGGTCTCTTCCCTCTCTTTTCACCGGTCCATCTCCATGGGTAATCCCGTACGTCTGCTCTCTCCAGGAGGCACCCACAAGGTCGTTCTGTGCGTAATATATTACGTCGTAGACTAAAAATAACACACGGACCAAGATAATCCAGGGACTTCCCGACACTTGTACCTCGGTTTATTACGACCAACCGGAATGTAAACGTCGTCGGTAAGCATTAAGGAATTCTTTGTTTACAAATTTACAGAATCGTTTTCGGAAGAGGTCTCGTATTTCAAGCTTTAGTAAAAATGTCAACTTTGTACATTAAAAGGGTGGATTTACAATGTTTAGTTTATATTTATTTGCCCATCTTGACATAACACTTTCCATTTTTAAATATATTTACTTATTGTTATGAGATACATAAAATATTAATATTTTAAGATAGAAGTAAAGGTGATGTATTATGTATTTATCAGACAGGTGGCGTCGTCCTGTAATCCAGCTACTTGGAGGTCACGGATTGTGGATATTTATAGGAATACACTGTGGATGGGATACTCCCTGGTGTGGATTAACGCCCGCACTAGTGAGTACTACGACTATCCGCAGTACTATCCTGATAATTAGACCAATTCGTATATACCAAGGAAAATGTGGTTCGGATTCCACTATAAACTGTAGGTCCCTTAGTTGCCATTAGCTGTTTGGGCTATTAATTAACAGCTGTGTCTAAGGAATGTCGGCCTTAGTCACTAACAAGACTACAAGATCGCGCCACTCATCCTACACTCATCTCCATTCATACTTGGCTTAAAATACCTACATTGTATGGTCGCCATTTCATAAGAAAGTATAAAGAAAAAAGTATCATAGATCAATAGATTTTCGTGAATTGTCACAATATCTACCCCCATTGCTAAACTGCTCGAAGCTCCTCAAGCTGTTTGGTATCAGTTCTTTACACACCATTGATTTTCCCTGCTGTTTTAAACTTGCACAACGATGCATGTGGGTGGTTTTAAATTGTCCTAGTTATTCAGCCTTAACAGAGGCAACTGAAAAAAAATCAACACCAATCTAGTACTTTGTTCTGCACACTGTACCTTTGAAACAGGTTCTGATTTCTGATTACTTTAGAAGCGCATTGCAGATTCAACGTAGTAAAACGGGCTTAATATTTGATGTGAAGGTTCAAGTACGGCTTAGCAGCCTAATTTTACTTCAAATTGAGCTCATACAAAAAAGCGTCACTTTAGGTAACACTGATGGAAACCCTTATTGGCCTTATGATGGTAACGTGACTCATTTTGTAAAGTCAAAACAAAATTCAATTGCGTAGAACCATTTAATAATAACAATTAAATAATATTCTAATCGAAATCTAAAATGTTAATTCTAAATGTATTTCTTTTGGAAATAGCTTACTAAGCTATATACGTTATGTGGGCATGACTAAAACCAACTAATAACCCCATTTGACTATCTGTGCTATCGTTGTCATCTCCTGGGATGCTGGATGCTGTAACCGGAGCAGGATGACGCCGGAAGGTCAGGTGCAAGGTCGTGTCGTGAGATAACAAAGCAGGTGTTGTCCGATACACGACACTAGTGGACCGAGTTCATCTAATCTCTCGCTACAATATGTGATTAACATCAGTAAACGCAATACAAATAATCTACTGTGGGCTACATTTTGTATTGTCTAACATTATAACAATCAGTTCAACCGTGTTCATTAATGGCCTTATTGCACATGTCATGGTAATAAATTGCAAACTAACCTAACTAAACTTAAAACTGCTACAACGGCTCTGTTGTGTTATGTGATAAAATGTCAAGTATTGTACTTTGCAATCATAACGAGAAAAGTATTCTTAAAACGGATTCTTGCACAAAATTATTATTTTTTAAGTTTCTGATTTTTTTTACTAAAATTGGTGCAGAGGTTATAGCATTTAAACATGATGAAAGGATAGTTACTCTGCAGCATTGGCGGACAAAACCATAGCTATTCATATAATTTTTCTATAACAGTACTTGTAAATAAACTTGTTGAAAAATAAATTACTCTAATTTAATAGAGTGACGATCATTCCCCGAGCCTGAATAAAAGCTTGCTCAGTAATACAGTTTTCAAAGAGTTTGCCTACTGAACGTTCAGAATTTAGAGAACCAATTGATCGGGATTCAAATATTTCGATAATCTCGCAAGAACGACTACATAAGCACATGTGAAAAAAGGGAAGAATTATTTTTAGTTACTTTTGGGCGTTTAGTTAAGTGCTAGGTTTCGTCAGTGGTGTTTAATTTCAAAGACAGACTCAGACTCTGTTTACAAAACTTTTAGTCGGCAAAACACGTTTATGACCTAAGATTTTCATGACTTAAACCATTTACGACTCATGCTTGTATGACTTGACATAGCTGTATAAAAACCTGGTTTTCTTGGGAAGTACGTTTTTGTTGCGGGGGGGGGGGGAGGGGGCAAAAATATATAATTTTTATTTTCCATTTTCCTTTAAAGATTAATTTAGCACGTTAAGACTAACGTTAGTAGGCGAGCTCTCACGCTCAAAACTCTGGAAAGTTTATTTACCCTTCCCTTAAAGGTTCTAATTTGTTTACAAATTTTTACCATACACATGTTGATTTTGTACATATGATATGAACATTTTACGGAACAAGAGGAAAATAACATTTTGAGTTAGTGTATAAGCTTTGCTTATTTCTACCAAAGGTAGCATGTGTAATCTTTGTTTATACAAATAAAATTAGCTACTCAGTTCTAATTAAAATTGTTAAAATTATTTGACACTTTTAAAGTTTGCTGGCGAAATTAACTACCTACTAATATTCTTGTGCATGTATAGTTGTAACGGGATTCATGTAATAAAACAATAGAAGCATACTAAGTATTCTACTCCAATACTCACTACATATTTATAATTTCTACCCTTTTCAAATGTCCATAATTCCTATTTCAAATACCACGATCAGGATAAGCCCCATCGTTCTTATCAGCGATTCTTCGTGTTGGTAAATTTCTTTAAAACGTTCACAATTATTATGAACATTCCTCAAAAAACGTTTCGTACTTTTATGTTTACTTTACCGAAATGTAAACAAATTGACTTAAAATAAAGAAAAAATGTACCGTACATTAAACATTTTTTTAAAACACCAATGTTGTTCCTGGGCCCTTACCTTTTCTCCTCTGGATAGGAACTCCCACATAGGGATGGCCGAGGGTATGATACCCGGGACGACCGCGAGGACAAGCACAAGACATACCAGGGTATCCATCACTACACTGTCTACTGTCTACTGTCTAGTGTCTACTGACCGACTGAAGCACGGTCCACGGAGAGGTGTACCCGGTACCGGTGAACTGTCCCCACCATCGGCGCTGCAGGATGACGTATACTCAAGACAAGACGATGGGAAACACAGTCCAAAATGACGTCAGACTCAACTTTTACAAGATGTGTTTACGTTTATGAGAAGTATTATGTTAGGATGTTAGGATTCGTTCCACAAGGCACAAGTGCAAGAAGTGTGTTAGAGGTTAACCATTTGTTCCCCCAAGACAGTTAATAGTCAAGCCAGTTGGGTGATGGTTTAAATACAATAACGTATTAATTTGTTTAATTTTTACATTCATGAGATTTTGGGACAAATAATCTGTCGACAAAGTAGTGATTCGTATCTATATATTTAACTAATATAATGACAGTCAACTTGTTTTACGACCAATTAACTTCTCGTTCAACTGGAGACCCGAGGAAATAGGAAGATTCTTTCCTACATTTTCTGCAGTAAACAATCGTGTAGTTGATAAAAAAAACAATCAATCAGAGTTATACGCTACCCATCGCGGTACTTTGTATGTTTTTGTATACTTTGTTTTGCATACAAAAATGTAGAAATCTGCCCTGAAAGGCTTTCACGTAATACGACGTAATGGTCTTGAAAAGTGTTACTGTAAAGAAGTTCAGTTGTAATATTCGATTGGTTGGTCTATTGAGACGTATTGAAATATCGTTTATACTTCTTTCTGTATGGAATGTCTTTTCTAACATTTTGTCAAGATGGATCCACTCTTCTCTTTGCCAAGACCAACTGGGGCGTTTGACCATCTTCGTTAGCAATTAGCTTTACTAATCTTATTTTTGTCAAGATTCTCTGTCACATTTGCCAAGACCAACTGGGGTATTTCACCATCTTCGTTCGTAATTAGCTTTACTAACCTTACTTTTGTCAAGATCCTCTGTCACATTTGCCAAACCCAACTAACTGGGGTATTTAACCAACTTCGTTCGCATTTAGCTTTGCTAACATATGCACAATAAGCTTCGGTTGACGTGCTTGGACCACGAGTCCACCCCTCTTACCTTGCTTTTGTCAAGATCCTCTGTATCTATTGCCAAGCCTGACTGGGGCGTTTGACAATTGACAATGACCAGTTCTCCTCGTCCCAAGGTGACGATGTCTCTTATGACATTTGGACATCCTTGTAGAGGTAGGCGGGGGTCTAGGTTTGGTTCATGGCTATGTGCGGGGTCGTATTGCCCAAGACCCCACCACCTGCCAACCATCGTCCTTACCTTTCGGTCGGATGTGCTATATCAATAATTACTCACTCACAATAAGTCAATAAAGTAACTGTTTCATTGGCTGTTTTGCTTTCTACAGTAAATTCACACTGAAGTTACCTTTTTGTTTTCCTAGAAAATCCAAGATAAGCTAATTCATACCCACAACGATCAGATAATTAACGATTTTTAAAGGTTGTCTTGTATTGTGAGTTTGTAAAATAATTTAAGATTTATAATAGGCTAATTAAAATTGTTTGGAGACCTACCAATCATTGAGTCGTCATCACCAATCGGATGTGACAGTTTTTTTGCCAATTACCAGTATTCCAACTAAACAACACAAAACAGCGTACTTTTATTAGGCACGTAATACGTGTACGCTTGAAAATAAGTTGGCAACACTTTAAAGACATTACGTTACGACTACGATCACCTGGTGCAGCAGCGTTTCCCATTTCGTTCAATGTTTGGATTTAACCACGAATACTAGAAAAAGAAGTTTGACAATGTAAATTAGACCAGATGGCCGATCCAACTAGCAAAAACATTGTGTAGAACCTGTCAATGGTAGAACTGAAAAACAACCATAAAATACAGCCATGCATAAAATAATCTATTCTCCTCCAGAATGTTTAACCATAGACTAAGCAACACAAGGGAGTATGTTTTATCTATGGTTTAACTCACTCTCAGTGACTTTTAACAGCAAATTTTTAAATTACTAAAAAGGTTTGATCTTAAAACACAAACCAAGTCTGGCAATGCAAAAAGCACCATTTCGGATTTCGGTATTTTCAAGTTGCCTATTTACATATCTTTCAAACTTATATACATAGCCTATTATATTTGCTAAGCGACTGTCCATTAAATGTATTTCTTCTTCCTCTTCACAAATTATAAATTTAATTAAGTAGTTTTCGCTTGTGATTTTTAGCTCTGAACTGAGCTATGGCGCTATCGTTTTCCCAGATCTATCTATCTATCTATATATTAATAGGCAAGCATGTTTCTTTAAAACCTTTTTTCTCAGCTCGTGTGAATCGTAGGGAAAATCTACGCATACCGTTTGAAAGCTATTTTCCTGTAGGTGTGCAGAATCCCTTTATAAATTTAAATAGGCTCAAAGATAAGCACAAAAAATGAGTTTAAAAATTTGAAAAAATTAACATGGATCTTATGCGTTGCTATGCTGGTTACGAAATAACAACGAAATATAAACAGAAAATCAAAACAAATGGAGGAAACTCCAATCACATGTTTTATTTACAGTGTGGGGTGAAAATAGATAAGTGAGTACATTACATATTTTTGGTCGAGTTTCGACCACTGGACGACCTCTCGTCTATATATTAATAGGCAAGCATGTTTCTTTAAAACCTTTTTTCTCAGCATTTGTGCATCGTGGGGTAAATCTGCGCATACCGTTAGAAAGCAATTTTCCTGTAGGTGTGCAGAATGCCTTTATAAATTTAAATAGGCTTAAAGATAAGCACAAAAAATGAGTTTAAAAATTTGAAAAAATTAACATGGATCTTATGCGTTGCCATGCTGGTGACGAAATAACAACGAAATATAAACAGAAAATCAAAACAAATGGAAGAAACTCCAATCACATGTTTTATTTACAGTGTGGGGTGAAAATAGAGAAGTGAGTACATTACATATTTTTGGTCGAGTTTCGACCACTGGACGACCTCTTGTTACTATTATTAGACACCGCAAATTTCCATCTCGGGCGTCACTGACACACACAGTCACACAGACATGCATTTATAGACTCTTTTACTTAATTAACCTAAACCTTTATGACACAACTCAATTTATGGAAAAACTGTGTTGTATTTATTAAAGATTAGACTACTGTAGTTATATTGTAAATGTACTGTCTTTATTTTATTTTTTATAAATGTATTTAGTGGACATTGGTAGTGTGTAGGATACTGTTTACTACTAGGTGTAAACTAATCTTGTACAAATTTATGTATTTACTGGTTGGTAGTAGTCTAACTGCCATTAAAAATAAATTTTTTGTTTTTTTTACTATGTTTCAAATTTACCTTTTTTATAACAGTTTATATAGAAAATTCATTCTGTAAAAAAATATATTGATAATTTCATGCAGTATATTAATCTAGCACCAGATTTATCTTTGTGATAATTTGTACAACAATAACAGCTCAGTGAATTGTCGAAGTGTCGTAGTATTTTCTGTGGTTCCCGTTAAAAGATAGTGGTATTGAGAACATGTAATAAATAAATAGACATTAGTTCATTCACCTCTATTAAATGTCCGAGATTCGTATAAGTTACTGTGGTTTTAGACTGATAGAAAGGATTTAAAATATTTTAGCTTGTAAATTTATGGTTGAAAATTGTCCAAAAGAGAGTGGTATTGAAGTGACGTGCAAATAATAATTTGCTGCAATTATGTTCTCACAGATGACGTCTCATGTAACACACTGCTAAATGCTGCAGTATAACTTTGATCATTTGTGGTTTTGCGTGTTTCAAATACACTCTATAGTGTAATGGCTGGTGCGTTCACAATTTTTATTCTTACATGGAATCTGGCCAGGTTGACCCATCCAAGTGATTTGGACCTTAAACCTCTACTTCCTCAGTCTAAGCCCGACCTGATCGTTATTGGACTTCAAGAAATGGACGACATGGAAAAATGGCAAAATATGTTTACTCAAACGTTAAGTGGATCCGGTTATAAACTTCATGACAAAAAACATATGTATGAGCTTGGAATGTTCATTTTTGTCAACAAAGACGAGACCAGTAACGTCCCAGGAAACACATATGAAATCACTTTGAATACTGACAAGCCAACAGGATTTTTGAAAAAAGTACCCAATAAAGGAGCAACTATCATTTGCATGCATATTAACTCGATACCAATTTGTTTTGTAAATTGCCACCTTAATGCTGGAGAAGAGAAAGCTAAACGAAGATTGGAAGACATGGATCAAATATTAAAAGAGTCAAGATTGGATAGTGCATATGTGTTATTTTGGTTTGGAGACATGAACTTTAGGTTGGAAGAAAGCAAATCGATGTCAGCTGATAAGATAATTAATAAAATAGCTTCTGGTGGAAAAGACGAACTTTTAAAACTTGATGAGTTGACTAAACTGATGAGCCAGCCGACATTACAGAATTTCAAGGAAGCTCAACCAACATTTTTACCAACCTACAGGTTTATCGTAGGGACATCTGTTTACGACAACAAGAGACGACCTGCATGGACTGATCGCATCCTCTACAAAGACCACTATGGACTCCTCCAAGTTCAGAGCTACAAGAGTTATGAAGGAGTTCAGATAAGTGACCACAGACCTGTGTCTGCATTATTTAAGGTCAACGAACGACCCAGCTTACCAACAACATATACACGAGAATAACCTGTCCTTGTTTATGTGCACTTATTTAATTAAAACAATCGCCTTTAATATACTTTGCTTGTTTATTTAACACTTCTTTATATTTTCATATTGTAAAATCTGTAGTGCAAATGCCCGAGACCCTTTTTAAAATCAATTTTAGTAGGATTTACAATTTGATTTCTGGATACCTACTGTGTTTTGAATAGTATATGTTTAAAAGTGTCTTAGATGCCTTTGGTCCACTAATGAAACGTGTTAGATCGCTGAACAGGGAGTATATATATTTCTATAAAAATAAATAAAAATATATATATATATATATTGTTTTAGGCACGTCTCCCATTTATCTAACACGATTCCTTGTCTTTGATAACGTAACTCTTGCCTCATTCATGTAAATTGTAGCTTTTTTCCAAAGAAACATTCAAACTAATTTAAGGAGCTTTTTCTTAGTTAGGTGAGGTTTTATCCATTATGATTGCATACGGTACATGTTCAAATTCTTCTAAGTGTTAAATGATTTTGACAAATAATGGGAGACATGAGGTTTGAAAGTGGGCATTTTGTCAAGTGGTGGTAAAAACTTAGGGGCTGAACCAAAGGTTTAAAAGAAGTTAAAATTATTATGTGTGATTATGCTTAAGATGGTTTTAATTTCATACCGACATGTGAAAAACTAATTAGCTTGTCTCTTTTTGGTTAAATAGTTAAAAACAATTTTGGTTCATTAAAAATGTCATTTACTTAGAGTAACAAAGATTTACTTAATGAAAATTTCCTTAAGTATATATCTTTTACAAATTGGTTTTTCTTTTCTGAGTTTGTTTGACCCTTCTACCCGACAGATTTTATTATGCATCGGCATATATTTATCTACTTTATTACTCGATCAAAAAACATAAATTTGATCATTTTTGAATTCTTACTTTAATTTAAGATGTATGTATTGCACCAGTTATAATTATATTACCTACATATTTTGGTCTAAGGACCTACAGAGAAATACCAGCTTTATTTTAAGCTATTAGCTATTCAAATCGGACGAGTTTCAAGCAAACGCAAGGTGAAACATAAAAAATATTTTTTATAAGCTTTTTCTATAATTAAAAATCAATAGCTATCCAGTATTGTTTAGGTTTTTTATATGTTTTAGACTCAAAATAATCAGTAAATTATGGGCTTTGATTTTAGCTATTGATAGTTTGAATCAGTTAAGCTCAAGATACTGTATTAATCAACCAAAAATCATAAATTTGATTATTTCTTGGATACGATATTTATTTCGAAGCTACGGGAGCAGCATGGGTCCTCTAGTCTTTTATATATAAAAAAAATGTTTTTCTTTTCCGAGTTCCTTGGCTCTTCTACCTGACCGATTTTTATGATTGAGGTCTCAAATTGAAGGGATGCACTCACAGATTTCACATCATGCATCGGCATATATTTATCTACCTACTGTATTACTCGACCAAAAAACATGAATTTGATTTATTTTTGAACCTTACTTCAATTTAAGATGTATTTCATCAGTTATCTATCTATATCTATAATACCCCCGCCGCAGCAAGCCTGCAGACTAAGCGAATTTCCATTTGCCTGATTGGATTTACACTAAAATGTCTCCTTAAAAATCTCATTTATTCCCTATTTAAATAACATTAGTTTAACGAGTACCTAGGTTTGCTGCAACAGGGAGGGTAAAAAGGTGATTTTTGTAAAATGTTAATAGCTTAGTATCAAATGAATGCATTTTCCAAATTTGATCAAAATATGATCATAAACAAGCAAACTACTACAGTTTACTTATTCTCCATAAAAATAACCTGGGAATTTTAAATTTACAGCTTCTTGGAATTTTTTCTGTAACCATTAGGCGCATAATAACGCTTCAATATACTAAATCATTTGTTTTTTTAAGCTCTACAAAATGGTTTGGAAAGAAAATGCTAAATTTTAAGTTTTTTAGGGTCAAAAATGGGGAAAACCAATTTTTGCCCCATAAAACCCCCCATAAACCCCCGTTCCCATGGTCCGATCATGCTGGTTTGCGAACTCGTTCAAATAAACGTAGGTCTACACGTTTGTACCAAATTTCATCAAAATCGGTTGATTTTTGCTCGAGTTATCGCGCTTACAATTTGAACAAATGGTGTTTTTGGTCTCTAGGGACCTCAAAACGATCAAGTAAATCGGTCCCGGGTCCAGGTCTTACCATGAGTACTACGGTAATAGCTTATTCCCTATATGGGAAATTCGCTAAAAGAGGAAGTATGTATGTATGTATGTACCCTATGGACTTTGAAACTGCTAGACAGATTGTAATGAAACTTTTTAGGCAGTCCTTACTTAAAAAACCGCCCTTGTATTTAAAGCATCTTTCTTTTTTACCAAAAATAAAAATAATTTTTAAACTACTAAAGACTCCAACCTGACTAGCAAGTAGGTACACTGATGTGTTTTTTGCTTCCACCACTACCATTCTGGTTGGTCCCACGATTAGACTCGTCTTAGTAGCCAATACCAGTGTAAGGAAAATCTACTCATCCAACAAATTTGATTCTTGTTCTGTGAAAGAGGATCTATTAAAGTCCACCGTTAGTTCAAGTCTGTGAATGTAGAAAAGTGTTTGGACATAGAAAACAGGGTGGAAAAAGTTTGAAGATGGTTGTTAATATTTGCATGGCTACAATTTGTAGAGGGGGAAGTAGTGGAAAGAGTGGGTGGTGTCATATTTAACTGGCTTGAGTCTGGAGACCTTAATTTACGCACAACCCTTGAATTAGATGGTTATTTTTCTAATTGTTTCATGTAATTAGTAGGCAAAGATATAAACTATAGTCCATTAGTCTTTTTATACTTTAAATTTATGAGGAGATTTTGGAAGGCCGTTCTCTTTCATATGAGTTACAACTTAGGGTCAGTATCGATCTTACTTTTTACTTAACGACATTTGTCTCCTACTCTCCTACTATTTTATTATGATGAAATCATGGCATAACGATACCTTGATTATTTTTTGTTGGGTAATTCTTACAATTATTAATACCTCAAGAGTAGACTGTGTGAAAATGACCAATGACAGTTGATGCATTGTTAGGAGTTACAATGGTAAAACTTCTATATGATTATTTTGGCGAGGTCTATAATAAAGTACTTATCGATATTTTATTCCAGTATATATAAAACTATAATAAATATGAGGAATCACTATAAAATTCAAAAGCACATTTAAGTATTGGCTAAGTATTTATTATAATTTTGATAAAGATAAAAATTAACAACATAGCTAGAGTCAGGAACTTAGAATTATCTGACTGCCCAAGTCCTGACGACATTCTTATACAAAAACAAAACTCAAGCTTATCTAAATTGGCCCTCGAATTGTAAAACATAGTTCAGTCTCCTGTCTAAACGAATCATTCTAAATAATAAAACTCATGCACACTTACGCCAAAGCCTTAAAATTAATGGTGTGTACAACAGCCACTAAAAGTAAAATATATATAAAAACATATATTTAACTTATATAAATCTGTAATACATGTTACAAAAAATACAAACAATACATAACAGTAGAATTTACAACCAATAAATAAGGTAAAGTAATTTTATTTTACAATAGTATAAAATGATAGGAGTGGAGCAAGTGGTGGAGGGGGTGTTAGAGTTAACGAGAGCCAGACTTGGAGTGCGCGATCAGCCACTGCAGCGTAATGTCAATGTTGTCTTTCTCTTTACACGAGATTGAATAACAACAGATTTCTCGATCTTGAATTGCACACAGATTCCTGAAAAATACAACACTTAGTTAGCGTTTTGTGTAATGCATTTATTTATGAGGAAAACACTACTATGTGATGGTGAATATGAAGCACTCTCTCCACAAAACATTCAATATATGGTTCAGACATACTAGATCGATAAGAAAAACTGTTAAGTGCTGGGAATGGAATTTTTTTTTAATTCATATTAAATTAGTAATCATGTTAAATTTTAAGGAAGGGGACATGATTACTACTCGCCAGAATAAAGCTGCTATCCTTTCCCTGGCTGAAGAAGACTAAGTCCTAAAACAGCCTCAGTCCAGTAGGGTTTCAGCTCTCTGGATTGGAACGTCAAGAAGAACAGAGAACAAAAAGTTTTCAGTAAGGACTCACTTGAATATAACTAAATACAAGGGCAATCCAGAATGAAAATTTACGTTTCTGTACTCATCCCTGGGCAGGGCTAGGTGCTACCCCCCTCAATCGGCATCCATGAGTGGTATCGGTGAGCGGTTTGAGTTGTAACGTGTCTGGTTATAGATTGAAATATTGGCTGGTTGAAATGTTTGCCTTAATATTGAAAATCCTGCGAATTGTGAGGAGTGTTTAGTGATAACAATTTTGTATAGTGTATGGGGATAATATTATAACTGAAGATAGTATGCTTCAATCAAGTAGTCATTAATTTTAAAATGGCTGAACAAACGTTTACAATAAACAGCAAAATAAAGTGGAAGGCTCATCTTAGCAACTGCCAAACTTGTTGAAAAATGATAAAACAGACATGTTCACATACTTTTCACATAGTTTGTTACAAGAAATAGTCAGCTTGGTTGCCACAAGCTTTGTGCTCAATGGGTAGCAGTCCAATACAAAAAATAAAAAGTTGAGTCATAAAATTGGGTGTTAAGTTGTTAAGCATATATTTTAGGAGAGTGTAATTAAAGGCTATGGTAATGTTATTAAGTTAATTGTAGGTAGCATGATTAGGCAACTTAGACCAGGGGTTCACCCTCATTTGTTCCAACATCATGATTTATAGGCCTAGTGTTTATTCGAGGATTTTTCTTGGAAGGGATGAGCAAAAGAGAAGTTTGAAAGAATATTTCTCTTTTACTTTGGCAGGAAGCTTTAATTAAAATAGTTATTGGCTGGGTAGCTGAGTGGTTATAGTGCTCGCCTAACAATCAAAAGGTTGTGGGATCAGATCCTGAGAAAAGTCACTAACTTTTAGATGGTTCGAAATTAACCCAAATGTCCTTGATAATAGGGCTTTGAATAAATGATCCTGGCTAGTGAGACAGCTGATCTTAATCAGTAAAAAAATACACAGATCATCTCACTCCATTCTACACTCATATTTGGGTTAAAATACGCACCTAGACCTAGGTTGTAATGAAAATAAATAAATAATAAATAACTAAAATACCCATCTAAATTTATAATGATAATAATAACAATTATTATAATAATGATAGAGATCCTAAATTTGGTATCAAATTAAATGATTATGTATTGTAACAATTTGTTCGAGCAATATTACAAAGTGTACATAACAAAATAATTACATGCGCTTCAGGTTTGAATCGTAGCCTACTTGATAGTAGGTGATTAAAGAGGCAATGCTTCTTTTAAAACAATTTTTCTTATAAAGGTTTTCTGTTTATTTGGTAGCTATTAAAACTTTTTGGTCCTGGTATCTGGTTTATATTTAAGGAGTTTTAAGTTATGCATTACAAAGGTAGGCCTGCTAATATTCCTTTTGTCAAGTATTATAGCTTTGAGTCGGTGAAAAATACAGTAGGATATTTGAGAAACAAATCATCCCTAAAAAAGAATGTTTATGGAATATCTGCGAAGGACCATAAATAATCTCTAAACTTCTGCAATCTATTTTACACTAGACCGATCTTTCTGCTGGGCTCTGCTTCTTTCTGCAACAATGTCAGATTATTGCTCAATGTTCTTTTTGGGACAAATAGTTGGTTACAACTCACATCCTGTCGATAAGCTCCTTCTCGTCCAGAGCGTTGGGAAGGTCCCGCTTGTTGCCCAGGACCAGGACCGGGATACCCATCAACTGCGGCTTGTCTAGCAGGTTATGCAGCTCGTTTCTCGACGCTTCTAGCTTCTCATGGTCAGCTGCATCCACCATGTAGCTAAATCAGAGTGACATATATCAAGAATAGGGAATCATATCAAACTATATTAGACTAGTTAGATGGAGTATGTTAGATGGAGTATGTTAGATGGAAACTATGTTGTATGTTTTCACAGTAAATATGAGGGCTATTCAGAAAGTAAGGAAAGTTTAGAAATAAATTTAAAAAGTTTGTAGAAGGAAAAAATTATTATCTATACCCTTAATACAGTAACAGTTTTCACTATAACACCCCTTTTTCAGCTGTCCTACTTAACGGGTTTTCACGATTGAGGTGTCATTTTTAAACTAATGATCCAGCGTACCTGCAAATGGCAATGAAAAACTTAATTTTCTTAAGGGCTTAGCCCCCCTTTTGTAATCTAACAGCTTATCCTCCAAGTGAATGTTTAACCACAGTCTGCAACAGTTGTTTATGTATTCAAACAAATGACAGATGAAAACAGTTTACGAAAATGGATTTTAAACATGCTTCTTCAGTCTTTATTGTGTAGATCTAGATCTTTGAAAAGTAAAAGGGTATTGCATTATTATTTTTACATTGGAATTATATTTTAAATTAAACCCTAATAAAATGTGCAATTTTTGTAAACTTAAATATACTACTACTTTTCAACAAGTCGCCAAACAAATTGAGGCACAGATGTTTTATTTTTCACATTCTTTTCCGTACATTTCACATACTTGAGTAAATTTGTATAGGTTTTAAGTTTATAGCCCACAAAAAACCACACCTCACAACTAGCAGAATTTCCAATTGCAGCACATTTTTTAAACTTAAATATTGCAACACTTCTGTTGGACAGTCATTGAGGAGGCGAACACGTTCGTAGCCTACTAGAAAGTACTATTGGCAGCAGACGGAATCATTCCTTACATTCTGAAAAGCCTTTGTAGTGAGCCTCAATGAGTTGTCCAATTTTTTTTCATTGGTGCTGTTTGTTGTAATGAGATTATTGTTACTGCTTCCTGGTCCTAATTCTTGCTACTCGTACTCTTACTATGTTTTTGGACCTGCCCTAAACGAATGTGATTGACCTACGTTGATTCACTTTGCTTATTAATGGTAAAAAAAGTTATATAAAAAAAAAAAACTGGCCCCAAATAAGGCCAAGTTATCAATCTACATTAGGTTACAGTATATTGATGTTGTATACTGCGGTTCTTGAGTAGGTAAGCTGTTTGTGTTACCCTATGCATTTCACTAGCATGTGCAGCATCTCCTTAAGTTATCTTCTTATCACTAACACTCTAGTCGATACTGTCGATACAAAAATATTTACACACACACAGTCACTTGTATCGTGGTCGGTCAACGCGGCAATGCGACAACAGACACGCGTAACATTTACAGTATCAGCAGATCTTTTTTCCTCCAAAATATTTCTTGGACTGGGGATGATGGAATTTGAATTTGGGCCATTTGACGGTAGTTTGGACTTTCTTGGTTTAGGTTTGGGCGGGTGATTTCATCTATGTATTGTTGCAGGTTTGTCGCTGTGTTTCCAGTTTTGCTAGTTTCAATGTTGTATATTAATTTCAAAATTGTATAACTGTGTAGTCTTCCTTTTTGTTTAGAAGGATGTTCAATACATTTGTATTTACATGTTTGGATATTTTGTAGCTTTCTTGTACTTTTGCTAATGGTTTTGTGTGGGTTTATAAAAATGGACCAATAATTATATTAAAATGGAAGAGTAGCTAGGAACCAAAGGGACGGAGATCTTTTACCCTGACCAGAACACTTGCCTAGCCAGTTTAGATTTATGCTAAAAGAACAAATTACCTAAATATATCCTTCCCAAACACTAAGTTCTGAAAATGGTTAATTGGTTGTTAAAACTGCCGAGTTAATGAATGAGTTGCTTAATGTTGGAGTTTAATTTGGTGAAATGTGAATGAATAAGAATTTAACTGGAAAAGGGTGGAGAACAATCTGGGGACATGAGGTATATTTTTCGTTTTGCAAATGGCTCGCTGCAGAGAGAAGCAAACCGAATAAATGTTAATTCCTACATCTCAAATGTCGGGGCGAGCCTTTTTGTGTTTCCTGTTGCCCGTTTACTTAGCCGGACATTATACTAAGCCTATTACTACATAATCTTAACCATAGAACTTATCCAAATTTCAATGAGAAGGATGTCCTGATTTTTGGCTGCTACGTCTTCTAGGGAGATTGGAGAAAGAGGACGAGCGTAGGTAGGAAGGAGGGGGTAAAGCGATCTTTCAGTCGCGGCAGGTTACGAGCTTGACATGCAACCCGGCTTCGCGAACTGCTCACACTATATAAAAATAGTGTTCAAATATGCATCACACCTCCTGCTGTGACTCCACCCCGTGTCTATTGTCACCTTGTCCGATATACCCGACCACGATTGTATAAATACAGTATCGACTATAGCTAGCAGGGGTATACAACCTTTTTACTGAAGGGCCATATTGTCAATTTTTGGAGAAAAGGCGGGTCCATGAACATTTATATTTCAATGCAGATAGGGTAGCCTCCTCCAAATAATCCACAACTCTGTAGTTTGTGAATTAAGCCGGGTTTACACGCTCCGATAAAACATAACGTCTTGTCTGCAACGACTAATCGTTACGTTTTGTTGTAGGTTGAGCGGACCATTTACACGTTCCGTCCTTTTCTCTACTTTGGCTCTCAAACCACTACCAGATCTTGTTGTTAAGTAGTTGCCCTGTCAATTGCCTGCAGACGGGTCGATTTCTTTATATGTTGATTAATTCTACATAGGCCAGGTCTTTCTTGTTACTGTCAGAATAGCCCTTATGTTTGACTTGCCACACACTCTTGTATAGTTCAATGAACTCTATTACAAAGTCACGAGAGGCTTGACGTACGTCTGACATAGCGACAAATGTGACACAAAACAGTAAAGATAAACTACACACTACACTACACAGTCAAAATATACCACAGTGGTTAAAACAACAGTACTACACAGTACAATTACACGACAGTTAACTGGACCAACGCGACATCGGAGGGTCTACAGGTTGTAGCGATGACTGAGTCACCGTTTACACGCAACGACTTGTCACTACGATCCACAGAAAATCGCTACGATCTACAGAAAATCGCTACGATCTTCAGAAATTGGTGGAAATTTCCACCAACCTTCCAACCTCACTCCAACTCAGACAAAACGTAACGACTTCCAGTTTACACGTTCCGTCGTGCATGAACGATTTGTCGTTGCAGACAAATCGTTACGTTTTATCGAAGCGTGTAAACCCGGCTTTAAGAGCTAAGCGGTGATTTTTGAAATTTTCTTGCTGATTTTTTAGTTGCTTATCTTGTAGACTAAGACAAATTCTTTACATTTTTGTGCAAATGATGATGTGACCTAACAAAACAATCGACCAAGACCTCAAGACACCCTCACGAGTGTTACCGTGACTTTGACGCTTATCGGTGTATATACTGTATACCGTCATATAAAAATAATTATTTCTCAGAAGGCCTTTGCCTTGGATAAAATCTGTTTACGGGCCGGGCCATAGGGCCGTTGGTGATGGGTAGATAACTTAAGAATGCCCCTGAATATGTCACACAAGCTAGTGAAATGTATAGGGTAACAAAACAGCTTACCTACTCAAGAATTACAGGCTAAAATAAAGGTAAACTAATATAATTCAAGTTTTTGAAACCGGGATGGAAAATAAAATATCAATCTACAATAATTTACATAAAATCAATCAATAACCAAAAACAAGAAGATTTGCTCATATGATGTTGACAATGTGAATTAACATAAAAAATCAAGGTTGATTTTCAATAAATATTGTTTTCTACTAACTTATAGAAATCAAATTGTTAAAAAATATAAAATTAAACTACAACCTAGCACCCACAAATAAAACAAATGATAATGTCATATTTTCAAATATAAAAAAACATAAAACAAATTGCATGAAAATGTATTATAATATTTTGTAACATTAATACAGTAGCAATATGATCAGTAAAACAAATGTAGCATGCTGACTCACACAGACAATATGATAAATCAAACCAATGATAAGCAGATAGTCAAGCAAACCAACACAGATTGGAATTTGGTTATTTGAACAGGAAACTGGGCCATAGACCAATTGACTCTTTGACAATAAAAGTCCAAAGCCATAAACTCACTTATTTTTGTATATTTTTTCTGATTAATAAAACCCTGCTATATCTTTTTTAATTTGAAGTTTCCAGCCTTAGACTAAGTTTGGCGGTGTTATATTTTTATACTTCTGAAAACATGAAAATTTGCCATCGTAAGTAATTGGGCTTAACAAATGTGGACAACCTATTTCTCGGTCATTTAATTGAATGTGTTTGCAGGAATTAAGGGAAATTTTATTATCGTTTAAATAGAATAAGGCCGTTAAAGAGTATAAAATTTGGAAGATAGAATCCCTTATGTAAGTCTTTTCCGCTAACAGAAGATTACAAAACCAGTAAAACACTGATTTTCCAAAATAAAGGAAGCAATGCCGATTCAGAGAACCTATTTATTGGTTCAATGGTAGGAATTTAAAAGCTACTTGTCCATTCAAAGAGATCATAACAGGTAGTTTTTTATGTAACTGCTGTTATCTCAAAATCTACAGAATGGATACGCAAAATCTATGTATTTAAATAATCCTACAGGTTTACTGAACTTGATTTAAATCACAGTAAGATATTCATGTTGTCCTCTGCTCCATTACATTTTCTTGACCAAACTGGACAACTACTCGCAATGGGAACTACCAAAACATGATGGTTTTAACCCAGGATTCGGTTTAACGAGTTGCAGTTAAAAGGCATTTTACAGCATATAGAACTTTCTGCTACAGGGAGGGTAACAAAGTGTGTTTTTTAGTAATATATTAATAGGTAGCTTAGTGTAAGATAAATAAATTTGCAAAATTTTATCATGAAATATATATATATATAGCCTAGGCCTAAACAGGCAAATTACAACAGTTTACTTATCCTCCATAAGAATAACATGGGAATTTAAAATTTAAAATTTCTTGAATTTTCTCTTTAACCAATAAATGTACAAAAACACTTCAATATACTATATTATTTGGGGTTTTATTCTATTCTAAATGGTTTAGAGAAAAGTTTGGAAATTTTGTTTTCAGGGGCAAAAATGAGAGAAACCAATTTTCACCCCAAAAAACCTTGTCCCCATGGTCCGAAAACGCTGCTTCGTGAACTTGTTCGAGTAAACATAGGTTACAAGTTTGTATAAAACTTCATCAAGATCGGCATTGTTGCGCGAGTTATCATGCTAACGGACACACACACACACACACACACATTAACAACATATATGAATTTGAACGGATGGTGTTTTTGGCCTCTGGGAACTTCAAAACAAAAAAGTAAATCAGTCCCGTGTCCAGATCTCACCATGAGACCTACGATAATAGCTTGTTCCCTATATGGGAAATTCGCTAACAACGTTACAAAATAATGGCAACTCTTTCATTTAGTAATTTATTTAATTTTGGTGGATTATCATGTGATTGTCTGAGCTTAAAACAAACTCAAAAATCAATAATGCCAACAATGAAAACCACAAAAATTTTGAAAATGTAAAAATAATATGAAATATGGCAATGGTCTTGGTTTAGGATGGTATTTTTTTTATGTTAAGTTTTTAAAGTGATTTATAAAATCGTGGATTAAAAGGAGCAAAGGGTAGGATTTTTATAATTTTAAAATAGGCCTACTAAGTATGTCAAACAGAACCTATCATTATAAACTTGCCTTAATTAATCATTTGTTTCAGTAAAAACAGCCACCAAAGAATTTAGAATTATAAGCAATTAAATTACATCCATAAACACAAACAAATGTTCTTGGAAAAATGTTCCGGGAAATGGTAAGTAGTCAAGGTAAGTTGATTTGAGTTAAGGTATATAGGGAAGTGTATAGGGCTGTCTTAGAAGACCATTTCAAAACAGAAGTAAATAGAAAACCAACATACTTACACAATTGCATTGACACCCCGACAATATCTCTCCCACATCGACCTAAACCTAGGTTGGCCGCCTATATCCCACACTTTGATGGTGACGTTTCCTTTGGTGACTCTTCTCATGTTGAAACCGACTGTGGGAATCATATCTTGGCTGAACTGGCCCGACTGTAAATTATACATTGTTATATAATTGGTCAATTTAAAACACAAACACGTGGCTTGTTAAAAAATTACAAATGTGTAGATTTAGTCATTAGCTAAGGAACCACAATGATCTAGACTATATTAATTACTTGTATGATCATACCAGATATCAGTGTATAACCTTGCCTTAGATGATCACCTATAGAAACTCCTATTATGCTAAATAATGACCTGAACACAAGCTTTAGGGGCAAATCGACAAATTGTGAGTTGGAAGAACGCTGAGGTTGGAATGCTAAGGTGGGTTACACACCGGTGTTGCAGACATCGTGTCTACAACATTTCTTGTGTCTAGGCATGTCTAACGTGAATCCAACTTATGTTATTAAATCAGAGCTTGCGAGAGATGTTTTAAGATATCATCTCTGTTCCAGACATGTGTTGCACAAGACTGATTGGTCAGTTTGGTGCAACAAGTTAACAGCAAAAGTCCTGTTTCATGTTTCCTGTTGCCACCACTTTACTGTGGAGAAGTCAATCAAGATCAAGAGGAATAAATTTAGTGTTACATTAATGTGCATACAGTATTTGCAGTAGGCTAAGTGTATGCAGAGAGAGAAGGCACTTAAATGACCAAAAGTTTATAACTTACTCTGGACCAACACATTTTTGTTTTACAACTTGCTTTTAAATCTTATGTTGTCTAGGTTATAAAGTTAAGTCTAAATGATTACCTCCACACAGCTGTGGGGGTAAAGTCGTTTTCCCAAAAGTGCTTAAAATTGCCTAATTTTGGTAGATAAAGGAAAACAATGCAATATGACATAAGACATAAGTAATATAAGTTCAGTATTACCGTTCCTTCCAATTAGGCCTATGTAGTTACTTTTAAAATCCAGTAAAAGAAATCCCTTTAAAATAAGTGGTTCCCTGATAATTCTAAAGTACCTATAATTATTTTAAGTAGAGTGGATAGTCATAGATAGGCCTATGGATCAATTTTTTTAACCAAAAGTTTTGTCGATAAGTTATATTATTAAATTGTAAATATGATGGAGTTGGATATCAAAGTTTCACAGATCATAGCTTCCAGTAGGCCTATAATAAAAGTACCAACTCAAACAACATATAACTTAGATGAAAGTGGTAACAGACATTCCTTCATGGCCAAAAATTATGAAAAGAAATGCCATAAAACTCCGGGTAACTTACTGATCTCAAAATACAGTAGCCTATTTGGTTAATCCGAGTGTTATTAAATATTGCCTGCTTTAAGGTTGGATTGGGAAATGATAGGCATTGCCTCATCACTATAACGTTATGCCTATTTTATAACAAGTAAAAGTTTTTAAGATTGAAGGGGTTCAAATAAAATGTTAAAAGGAAGGGCTGCACTTTAGTATCTGTCCTACACTTATTCGAATGAATATATATATTCATTCGAATAAATATCAATCGATAGGCTATATAGATTATTTCATTCGGTTAGTTAGGTTAGGTTAACCGGTACTTTCCTGTTAAAGAGAACAATTATTATTATTGATGATTTTTTTCGATATATCAATATTTTTGTTTTCTTTTACGATCCATTACAAATTGACAACTGATCATGTTTAGGCTCAAATATAGTCTATTATGTGGATTAATAAATGAAACTGTTCTAAGCTAACCTAACATAACCAACTAAAATTGCTGTAACATTTAAAAATTTTGTTTGAAAGGAAGTGGAGGATATTAAATGGAATTTTGAAATGTTGCAGCACGTTTGGTTTGTTTGTTGGGTTGGTTTGGAACAGTTTCATTTCAAAACTTTTTTTAACCATTGTTTGTTGATATTGAACAATATTTATTTATTGTAGTTGTCAGCTAATAGGTTTAAAATCGTTAATATCGATATACAGTATCGAGAAAAAATCATCGATAATAATGAATGTTCCGTTTAACAGGAAAGTATAGTAACCTAACTAACCTAACTTGAAAACAAGTTATTGAATGAAATAATCAATATATCGATTGAGTGTATGATAGATACTAAAGTTCAGCCAATGGGAGGCTAGACACTAGACACATGATTTGGACTTAACTTACCTAACCGCTCTCTCATAACCATACATCCTAAATTTCTAATAGAGATACCATGCATTTATGAACTGTAATTACAAGCATTAAGTATTTATTTTGGAAACAAGTAGTCTAGTGCAAAATAAATGTAAGGAAAATAATAGAAGGGGTTAGGACATGTTTTAGGAGTAAAATTTTGATTGTGTTAGGTAACAGGATTGTTATTACATTTGCTCATTTTAATATCGAGTAAGCTCCGGTTTGTATGGTATTTAATAAAATGTCTGTATATACTATATTAACCAATTAAATTAGTAAATATTATGTAAATCCCTTCAAAATACTTACAGCAATGACATTAACAAAAGTGGTTTTGCCTGAGCATTGTAATCCAACTAATGTCAGTTCCATTTCTTCTTTCCAAAATAAACTTTTAAACCAGTCTAAGATACGATTTATTAAGGCCAACATTGTTGTTTTGTAATTAGTAGCTTAAATATATCACAAAACTGTCACTATACTGATTATTGATTAAAATAGTCAACTCTCAAACTTTCAGATGAACTGACTGAATCACACAAACAAAAAGGCTGTAACGTTAGTCAGCTGAATGATGACATTTTGACTATCTGTCAAGTTTTGCAGGTTATCCAGCAGAACAGCGAATCCAAAATTCTATAATAGGCTTATATGTAATAAAGTAAGCATTTGATGTAAAATATTGAAATCAGACTGGTGTTTTTCTCTGAATGTAGAGTTGTTTTACAGGTCACAGGGTTAAAAATAGATAATATTACTTTAATGCATAAAATAAATATCGTATCACAAAAAGAGCTATTTAGTTATTGAATCCTCACATGAAGGTTATCCATTGTGTAGTATATATTAATACTTTTAACTGAAATTGTGACCATATATAGGTAGGTATTTTAAAACAAGTATGAATGGAGATGGGTGTAGGATAAGTGGCACTATCTTTCAGTCTTTACTGACTAAGACCGACGTTCCCATCCCAGACAGGGCTGTTAAATAGCCCATACCGTACATATATACAGCCAACGGCTTAAAGGGACCTACAGTTTAAAGTGGAATCCATGGTATTCTATAAACAAATGCTTTAGGTCAACTCTCAAATTTAGAAAACTGGTAAAAAAATAGGATTTATTGGTAAGAAAAATTAACTACCTACTAAAATTAGCTTTTATATCATGGCCATGCAAAAATTGTAAACTTTGAAGCCCAATTTCAACTTGGGTTAACCCTAGCTAAAACCATAAAACTAAGCTTGTATTGTATGTATAAGTTTATTGCTCTAAGCTTGGTTTGTTGCTGTGTGAATAAGCGAGCTCTCTTTATTTACTCACCTGCACAGCTGGAGAATGATAGACCAATTATCTATTATATGCTACATGAAACTTTGTAAACAATAAGGCTTTTTTGTTTTAGCATTTAACCCCACATATTATGAACCAAAATGTTCGTCTAGGTTTATAGAGTTGCAACTGACCTTACATTTTAGAAAAAAGTCCCTTGGGCTCTGCACCAGTGGCTTTTTATGTTGCCATGTTATCCTTACGAAGAACATATTAGTTTACATTATGATCAGCCAGCTGGATAATTCAATTGCTGTTAGTGTTAATATTTAATTTACGCCACACAACATTATTTTGACGAACTTCCCACGCAAGGATTTAGTCCAGAAAACAGCTGTTTACCGCCAGCTTGTTCAAATGGGGTTTCATTGCTTACTACTGTTCTGCAAATGAGTTTTACCGGACACCAATCACCAATCAGCTGATTCTACTGTATTTGCGTGGCAATTAGTGGTTATAAACAAAAACATAACCTCTCTCAGAGGTTATGACCACTGTTATGACTTGTGATTATTAGTCATTTAGTTGGTGGAAATAAATAAGGATTTGTACGAAATAAGTAGTATGGCGTAAACTGTCGTACGTAACTCGTCCAAAATACACATTTTGTCGTACTGTAAACTGTCGTACTGGACTCGTATGGTAATCCCGTACTCGACTTTGTCTCGCACGGGAACGACCACACTCGTCCGGCAAACACTTATTTTCAGAACTAGTAACGTAATATAGGTACTATTACTTGCCAAGGAAACGTGTGCTACAAACATTTACTGACTTGGTTGAAATGAAATATTTATTTGAAATTGGGTTGGCGTAAATATATTACAATGGAAAACAAGCGAGAAAGCCTGGACAATTTGATATAGGCCTACTAAAAAGAAAACTGAATTAACACTGTGCTGCATTTCTTGAGCAATCATTGAAAGAGCCGATTTCCAAACTATAGAAACATAGGAAAGTCATATAGAACACCACCAAGTAGAAGAAATAGAAATAATTTTTTTCCCGAAATTACTATCATTATTATGAACAACTTATCAGCTTTTGAAAAATGATAAGATCAAACTGTAGGTGCGTTTACACTTTGTAACAAAGTTTTAAAACAAAGTTACCTAACATTGTTTTGTAACTTTGTTATGTAACAATGTTTTAAGAAAATGAAAAAAAACCTATAACATCGTTTTACAACTTTGTTGTAAAACAGTCTTATAAAATAAAGTTTGATAACAAATGTTTACTATCTTTTTAAGTATTAAACAAAGTTATAAAACACGTCTCTCTTTCCAAGATGGCTTCTTCCGTGTGCCCCTGCCCCACCGCATACAGAACGGCTCATCTGACTCATATTTGCTCTTACTGGACATACATTGGAAATTATTTTATAGAAGATATTGTACACAATTCTTTTTGCAAAACAATGGTAATCTTTTAGAAAAGACTTCTTTTATAACTTCTCCTTTATTACATTTATTGATGTGTATAACTACCGGACTTCGTGCATTGTTCATATATTTTGTGTACTGGACTATTACCTTAAACTTTCGAAATAGTGTAAACATACCCATTTATCTGGTACATATCAAACAAATTATACAAAGTATATTTTATAAATTATTATTTCATACAATATTTTTGTAAAATAACTTTTATAGTGTAACTAGGCTTACAGCTGCGAAGCACGGGTACATCAGGTAGTTATTTATATCAGTGAGTGAGTGAGTGAGTGCGGCCGTCTAGCTTTATATTATTAAAAGATACCGGCAATATAAAGTTATAAAACAAATTCGGCACGCCCAAACGCCTGTAACAATGTTTTAAAACATTGTTTTATAATACCCTTTGATCTCTACCGACTATGGACGGGAAAGATGTAACATGGTTTTAAAACAAACTTTCACTGTTTTAAAACAAGGTTATATAACTTTTAAAGTCATGAAACTGCATTCCTTAAAAAGTGTTTTAAAACATTGTTATTCAAACAATGTTATATAACTTTTGTTTTAGACAAACTGCATTCCTGTGTGAAAAGTTTTATAACAATGTTATAAAACAGTGTTTTGTTACATAGTGTAAACGCGGCTTTAAATGTACATCGTGAGTATTTCCATAATCTTTGAGTCAACTCTTAAGTCATAAGAAATTATGACCATTTTTCGTTGAAAAAAAAAACCGCCTGTAATGCTTCCGATTTGCTCGAATTCAACAGGTACACTAGTTAATAAATAATGCATGTAAATAGGGGTGATGGTTATAAAGTAATGGTTAACTTCGGTCTTGCTTTCAACTTTATTTTAACACCTCAATAAACACTAAAAATAAAACACTATACAATGTTTCAATTTTCTTCTAAATGCATCTACCCATTCAATAGTACGGTACTAAACCTATTTTGTTATTACCGGTATGGCCTACAGAACTTAAGTTAGCACATTATTTCAGTACTTTAAAAACCAAAAATGTTACATTCAAACCAGAATTCAATTCGACTAATTAAAACTACTAACAAAATAAAATCGATAAAAGAATAGAATAGAATAGAAGAATAGAACAGAATAACAGAATGAATCAATCGTTAAGGTACAACTTTAATATGCACAATTGGATAGTTAGTTAAGAGAAATTAACTTAAATTTGTTTTATATCATCATATTACTTGTATCAAACACAATTTTACAAATAAAGATAAAGGTGTCTATTCAGTTTACAGTAATATTTGATGAATATTGATTGATACATTAGAAAATCATAGCACAAGCACAAAAATCATCAGAAAATATTTGACTAGAAAAAAATATATATTTGACATTCTTTGTTCCATGAATACTGAAAATAGGAAGCTTCAGTAGTAATTTGAAAAATAAGACTGTTTTTATAATGTTAAATGTATTGTAGTTTTAATATTTTCCAAACTCAACACTAATATTTAGGTACCTCCATATATGTAAATTTTAGTTGAAACCCTAAAATCATTTTTTATTATTATTTGAATATTTTCTCAGGCAATCTGATTTTCAACAATTGAGATATTTCAGAATGATTAATTTAGTATATTAACTACTTTAAATTAATTTAAAGAAATCCTTGCATTTACAGCATTTCATTATCTGGTTATACAAGGGTTTCTCATTATCTGTAATGCTTACAGTCTGTGAAGGAGTTCCATTTTATTCAGTCTTATGAACAGTCTTTAGTTACTGTCAAATAAAGCTTATAAAATATCAATTACTAACCCAATAATAATTTGCCAATTTAGACCAAACATAGATAGATATTGATTCATTAGTATAGAATCAGCTAAAGAAAGTTTCAAGGTATTTTTTTGTATCATACAGTGTAGGAAAAAGTCACTGGGTGGATAAAAATTAAAAAAAAAATAATAAAGATAGAGAGCTACAAAATTTGGAACAAAGTTACTCTGTATAAAACCATTTTAAAAACTTATTCAGTGATATGGTACCTTAAATACTTTACTTTAATAATTTATTCTGAAATGGCAACCATACTAATGTAGGTTTTTTAAGCCAAGAATGAGTGGAGATGAGTGTAGGATGAGTGGAGCGATCTTGTAGTCTTGCTAGTGACTAAGGCCGACATCTTTAGGGGGTCGGCCTGCTAGGAGTTAGCAGAAAATATTAAATGTAAGCATTGGTTGTTGATATGTACGTAAAATAAAAGGTCTTTATTTTTGTAAAATACAATACCGCAAGCCCCAACTTAAACAAAAAAACCAAGTCAAAATATGCAGCCACTCAAAAATTTCTTGAATTGCAACGGGGAACAGCCTTGCAGGATATTAGAATTTTGCCAATTAGTACTACGTGGAGTAGTAATTGCAAATTAAAGAAATCTTTGAACAGCTGCATATTTTGACCTAAACCGGTT
This sequence comes from Macrosteles quadrilineatus, assembly GCF_028750875.1. Taxonomy (NCBI): domain Eukaryota; kingdom Metazoa; phylum Arthropoda; class Insecta; order Hemiptera; family Cicadellidae; genus Macrosteles; species Macrosteles quadrilineatus. The sequence continues at coordinate 13,812,695 of NW_026542598.1, read as the reverse complement.
CCCGCGAGGGTATAATTAACAGTACAGGCCTGTATTCCATCACCGAGAACCATTTTGTTAACTAAGTACGTGTCCCATTGTGTTTGTGTTTATGTGAGTTTAACAACGTCCAAGCGAACGACAATGATAACAACGTGATACTTCTTGACATGACCTACGTCACCATGACGCAACTGGCATTGAAACCATGCTTGTAGATTCAAAACAAAACTATTTTTTCTACAGTCACTTAACAATGTACATGTTCTCTCACTGATTTGAGAAAGCAAAGTGGCCAATTCGCTCATCAGTGAGACAATGTTAACATTGTCTCACTCTAATTACTTTGTCTCACTCCAGATTTGCAACGGGAAGACACGAAATAGTGAGCGCGTAACATGCAGGCAACGTCGTATGCGCGCGGAATACGTTGGCAGCACTGGCTGTAAATCAGCTGGTCAGCTGTTGTACTGTTGTATTTGTCAATTCACATTAAATGTTATATTAAAAGTTCACTTCTGTGTAAAAATAGGTTATGTTTCTTCACCAATTTATTTGTTTTATGGTAACTCTAGAAAAAATATAATGTGCAACTCGAGTTCAAAGTGCAATTGCCTCACTCGAGAAACCATTCCTCACTCGCCTACGGCTCGTGAGTAAGGATTTCTCTCGAGTGAGTCAATTGCTCACTTTTCTCACTAGTTGCACAAATAACTATTAAGCTAAGACGAAAATAAAAGGTAATTAAACCACCATAAATATTTTTCTTACCAGCTTAGGGGAAAACCACAACAATGTCAAAAATGGCAGCCAATCCTTTTTTTTAATCTGCCATTTTGAATCTTTGAATGGTATACATTTATGATTTTATTCTGAATTCTAGCCCCCCTGAGGAGGTAGCGTTTATAGCATTGGTCTCAAACCTACGGCCTGCAAACTGATTTTATCCGGCCCGCGAACTGATTAATGCCCAGTAACTTTGAGCCAAGTTTTATAGCTCTATCTTTATATTAAATATTCAACTGTCCCAGAAGTTTTTTTTCATCCTGTATATGTTACATACTTTTGTCATTGTCAAAAACTGAAATAATATATGACTAGTTTCAGAACATTATTGCTCCATTTTCAAATAGAATAAGATAAAAAAAAAATAATTAAATAATGTTCTGAAACAAATAATTTATTATACATAGCTAATCGACAAGGTCAACAGGTGTTACCATAAATTATTATCCAGCATTAAGCCTGTTTTTACGAACTATATAGTAACCAGACATGAAAACGTACTTCAGATTTTACAACAGACGAGAAGTCTATTTGCAACATTAAAAGTTAATGGTAATTATTTTCTACATGCTAAAAGTGTTTATTTTACATGTCCTATTTCGACTTTTAATATCAACCAATATAAGCAAGCAGCTATATTTGTGAACAGATGGACATGAAATAGTAGTTTACGCAACGACTGCGTAAAGATAGAGTTAACAACTTGAGTAGAAAATTTAAGGTATGAGCCTTGGCGAGTGCTTTAAAACTTTCTACGAGTGTCGTTAACACTATTTACGAGAGTTGCGTACACTACTTTACCTACGACAGTTATTTAATTACTAAAAATCACTACTCATAACTTCTAAGAGAGGTTATGTTTTCGTTTATAACCCCTCATTGCCACTGACAGTGATGCAATGAAACATTGTACTAAAATTCAATTGGCCTGAACAGCTGATTAGTTGAAGTTAGAACAATTAAAATTTTACTTCTACTCTCTCACTCCTTGAACCTCATTGGTCTGTTACCCGAGTTTTGAGTAAAACTAAGCTGTTATGAAAGTAAATAATGCTGTTATGAGAAACTCTTCAATTCTCAGAACTGAACTAAAAAGGCTACTTTAAAAACTAAATATATTTGAATGTACAGTATAATAAATGAATGAGACAAAACTTGCATTGATCCATCTGGTATTAATTTTAATCTGGATATTTAACTATGAGGTTGTATTTTGTGGATGTGAATATTTATAGTTTTCACTTTTCAGTTTCAGTAGGTTATACCATAAAGTTATCTGTAGCTCAAGTTAATATTACAGAATATTTCAGTTGTTTGAATAACATATGTTTTTAAATGTTATTGTTTACTTTAGGTACTATGTTACTTTGATTTGATTAATATAAAAACAAATATCTGAGTATTTTAAACCTTGTTATTGTTAACACACTCAACTTACTCTCATTTTATACTTGTGAGCAAACAACTAACTATTATTTAACTAGACAAAAATCCCTCCCTAAAATTAAATGTTAGTATGGCAATCAGACTAAAGCATAAAACATTTCACATGTTTATGGAATGTTACTAATTACACCTGCATCATATGTTAGACATGTGGAAAGCTGAGTTAAATGCACCGGTTCACATCACAAGTTACACATTATGGTCAAATAGTTTCTAACAAAATAAAGATAAAAGATATTCTCTGACAACAGCTAAGGCACATCAGAAGGCTAATCTGTACTTGACTATCGTTTGATCTGAAACAAATAGAAACAAACCATCATGATTCAGTGTTATTATTGTCAATATATGCATTTATTGTTTGAAAATTATCAATCATTAAGATGGGGACGCCACTTAGGTGCGTATTTTAACCCAAATATGAGTGAAGGATGAGTGTAGAATGGAGTGAGATGATCTGTGTAGCTTTGTTACTGACTAAGATCAGCTGTTTCATTAGCCAGGATCATTTATTTAAAGCCCAATGATCAGGAACAGCTGGGTCCAGTTTCGAACCATCAAAAAGCTACTGACTTTTCTCAGGATCGAACCGGCGACCTTTTGATTAGTAGGCGAGCACTATAACCACTCAGCTACCCAGCCAGTTAAGGGAATTATTAAAAAGGGAAACACATACGATTCGCAAAAGTATGAAATCTGTATAAGGACTGATATTTCCATCTGAAGGCACAAAATATCAATCTTAGATCCAAAGATTCTTTAATATGAATTTAATTATAAGATTTTAGTAATAATTCTTCAATCTTTAAGAAAAAATACATCATTATTATTTTTGCCAATCTAAAACTACATAGTTCTTGAATGCCAAATTGGTTATAAAAATTGGTAAATCCAAAATGTTTACACATAATGTGTTAAAAAATAACTTGTTTATTTATGTACCGAGAATCTTTTTATACAATACACTCACCTAAAGCCTAAAGATTGGCTAAGGCAGGGAGCAGCTCACAGTAGATTTTGATGCCTTGTAAGAATACCTTTTCATTTAGGAATTCATCATGGTCATGGAGCAGAACTGGAGTGTTGTTCATTGGAGAAAACCCAAATGCTGGAATACCAACCTGGAAAGTTAATAGGCCTACTTAAAACATATAAAAATCATTATCATAATATTTTTTTGCAGGAGTACAAAATCATTGATTTGGCCAGCCCTAAATTGACAGATGTATTAAAGCAATAATCTTCAGAGGCACAATTTAACAAAATTTAATTTAAAATTCAAAGTACAGTAATATGCTGAACAGTTCCAGGCTAGTACCCTAAGGGAGTTCATTTTTTTCCGTTCACCTGGATAAATTTAATCATGTTTAAATCATTCCTGAGAATTTAAATTATTGACAGTTTATAGACTTTACAGATATAAAACCATATTGCATGTTGGACCATGAGTCAGAATTACAAAAACAGCAATACATAGCCTACACATAATTACAACACAAGAAACAAACAAAACTTCGGCTTCAGCAAATCCCACACTTCATACATAAAAAAATACTCACTTCTAAAAAAAAAAATTTAAATGATAAATATATTTTACAAAAACTAGCTCGTTAAAATTTCAGGAGATTTTCCATGCATATGGTAATTTAAGCTGATTAGGCTGACCCAATTAACAAAACTAAAATATTTACCTGTCTAATGTAACGGCTATCCGTGCCTCCAGGAAAAATATTGCACTTCAATTTCAGCCCTCTGAAATAAATATGAAGTTCTTTTAGTATTTGATAGCATTCGAGTGTAGGTTTGTACATTGATGGCTGAATTTTTGTGTTGCGAAAATAAAGAAGTAGGTGTAAACAACATTTTGTTTACATGTAACAGAAAAAAACAAACCAATATGATACAACTGTAACAACTCTTAACTACTTTAGAAAAACTATATGGAGAGTAAATGAAAATACGTCTAACAGTTGAAACATATATCTACACTTATACTACTATTTTAAACAGGTCGGTAAATATTTACCGTCGTGTTTAAAACACTATAAGAGTAAATATATGTTTAATATATAAATACCCCCGCCGCAGCAAACCTGCAGACTAAGCGAATTTAAATTTGACTGATTTGATTTACACTGAAATGTCTAACTTACTTACAAATATAACATTTATTCCGATTTAAATAGAATTAGTTTAACAAGTACTTAGGTTTGCTGCATCAGGGAGGGTAAAACTGTTTTTTTTTTTTGTAAAATGTTAATAGTTAGTAAGAAATAAAAACATTTTCCAAATTTGATCAAAATATGTTCATAAACAAGCAAACTACAACAGTTTACTTATTCTCCATAAGAATAACATGGGAATTTTAAATTTACAATTTTTTGGAATTTTCTCCGTAACCATTAGGCGCATAACAACGCTTCAATATACTAAATTATTTGTTTTTTTAAGCTCTACAAAATGGTTTGGAAAGAAATTGCTAAATTTTATGTTTTTTTGGTCAAAAATGGGAAAATCCTATTTTTACCCCATAAAACCCCCCGTAAACCCCCGTTTCCATGGTCCGACCATGCTGGATTGCGAACTCGTTCGAATAAACGTAGGTTTACACGTTTATACCAAATTTCATCAAAATCGGATCATTTTTGCTCGAGTTATCGTGCTGACGGACATATATATATATATATATATATATATATATATGAATTTGAACGGATGGTGTTTTTGGCCTCTAGGGACCTCAAAACGAAAAAAAAATCGGTCCCGCGTTTAGGTCTTACCATGAGTACTACGGTAATAGCTTATTCCCTTTATAAGAAATTCGCTAAAAAAAGTACTAGCCGACCCGTGCAAAGCAGTCACACTGAGTCCTTCTCAAATCTCACCTGTTGAAGTATACAACATACAGTTAATACTGCGTAGTAAGTGCATCGTTGATTTAGGTATGGGTCCCTACTTCAGAATAGATGTGGGTTTAGATTTTAGATAACTAACCTTATCCAAATATAATATTAAGTTATTTACGTTTTTAAATGTTTACATGACCTCTTTGAACGCCATGTTTGAAGTGGCTTAAAATACCCACTTTGTATGGCCACCATTTCAATGAAAAGTATTAAAGTATTAATAATACAAGAGGTTCTACCCGCAAATTCACGGGTGTACAGAAGCCACCATTAAATTAATTTAATCAACTTTGACTTTATATTTCATTTAAAGGGCCCAAGTCGGAGAAATGGTCATCTGAAAGGATGTTAAAGCAGTCGAACCTTCATATCTTACGTCCTACAGTGGCCGAGGTGGGTACGGTTGTACCTGAACTCGCCGCTCTCTTTCACAACGTCTTTAATACTTTTCAATGAAATTGCAACCTGTTAAAGATCGATGACAACCTCTTGGAACGAACAACATACATGGTTTTTAATCTCATATTCATCGTGTTTCGAACACCTTTAATCACTCACTTGTATCAAACAGCTAGAAATAGCTCCACCTCTTTTAAGAACATAACAGTAAATAATAAAATAAGTAAACAAAAATGTAAACAAACAAACTATATTGTCAATTGCATTGGCCAGCTGTTGTTCACTAAATTAATCGAGTAACGTTAACTTCCAAAACATGCAAGGCGTAGCCCTTTGGAAATTAGCCTATGGGGCAGAGTCCTTTAGGGAGTTCGTCCATATCAATACTTTTCGGCAAATCTACAAACTCTAAGCTTCATTTTGATATGCCATATGCCTATATTTTTATTTGGTAAATGGCCTTTACATAAAATTTGATTGTATCACTTTAATAATATAATAGATGGTCATATACAGTTTTTGTGTTGATGGCTTTGTTTTTATACAGACTTAGTTGTAACTGAAAAAGCGCACCCTTGACAAATCCACAATCAACTGAATGTGTTAAAAAAACGGGATTTGGCACGTACAATCCTTCCTTCGTCCATGTGCCTTTTGTTTTAAGTAATGGCAAAGGTAACTTTTAAAGGAAATTCCTTCTTAGTCAGTTTGAAAGGATTACGGACTATTGTGTAGTATGACAGTTTGACCGGAGTCAGCCAACTTCGCTTTGATAGTGTAGGTGTCCAAGAGGACAACCAATCTTGGACCCTGCTTAGGTTTCTCATAAAGAAGATAATAGGGTTATTTTTAGCATGGGTTTAAGAGGTGACGGACCTAAAAAGCTTAATGAGTTCAAAAACTGGAATGTTCCACGTTCCTTGGCAAAGAACCGAATCAAAACTGCTATAAAGTGTTTCCTGTCGGTAACAAATTCTACACAGCATAACCATTCATTGAAACCTGTAGTAAAACAAAGAAAAGAGGTGATGTTTGAAGATGAAATACTTAAATATACACTGAATGATTGGTAGGTATGTCAAAATGAAGGCTATGTCGTAAATTAAAATTATAAAAGCTAAAGAATCAACGCAGTACTTACTTTTGAGTTGTTTTTGTTTAGACTTCTTTAAAGTGAATAATCTGACTTCATCTCCAGGGTTATTTATCATAGATAGCTACGTCATGGATGAAGTAAAACAAATCACTTGGATTTGAGAAATAAATATTTGTTTGTTTTGATTAATTTAATTCACATGTTTCAGCTGATCGAATAACGTAGATATCCATTTCAAGTCTAAACACTTGCAGAATGAATAGATAGTTTTTACAAAAAACTACTGAAAATTGAGTGATTTGTATATTTTTCCGCTGTAGTGGGTAAAAAAAGCTTTAAAATGACACCTCATTCATGGAAATTGGTGAAGAATTAAGGAAGTTATGGCCTACCAACAATAAAAAGTACTTTAGAAATCATAATATATAGGATAAAGTATAAATATATATTTCAAGTGTTATTAGACGTATTTTCATTTACTCTCCGTAAAACTATAATAGGCCCTAACACATATTATGCTCCCTTTGTTAAGTACGTTGTTAATGTAAAGTTATATTCAAGGTGTTACATGACAAGATGATAAATATCAGTTTTTCTGATTGTGGAAATTCTGAAGGGTTATCACAATATCCTGTTTTTTTGGGGAACTACTTTTGTTGAGTACACATGAACAAATCGATTTGTATGGTTGTAAAAGCTATTACATTTTGTTACATTTTGGTGTTATACAATTTAGTTCACACTACAAACTTACATGTTGTCACAAGCAGACTTAAAAAAACCCCACCAAGGGTTGTTGTTGTCAATAGTTGTTATTTCATTTGGGGGCATTTTTCGGTGGAACTCAACAAAAACCCCTGGTCCTGCTAAAGAGCACACTTCCTAATCACACAAAAAAACATTGTTCTTTTAACAGCTTATCCTTATATTTGGTCGTCAGTTTTGTTGCACCAAAGCATTAGTAGCCTACTTGTGTGTTTATATTATTATAAGTAATTTTAATGTGTGATTGTTACTAGTTAACCATTATTATTAATTCAGCATTGTTAAAAAATACCCAGTTACATGTTGGTAAGAACCTCAAATGTCTGTAGTTTTTCCCAGGTGTACATTTGATGACCTAGGGTTTAGATAAATGGATACACATTCACCAAATAGATACTACAACAATAAAACACCTGTTGCCCTATTTATGAAATGGTTGAGAGTCGAGTCAATCGTCAACACTCAAATCAACCAACAACAGGATTTGGTATTTTTGAAATTCAACAGTTGAGAAGTGAGTTGATAGTCACTAGTTGTGTTACTTGTTTGGAAATGAAAGTGGAAACACCGCACAAAATACAGATGATGTCATTTTGGACCAATCGCAGTGCAGAGTGTAGCTAACGAGCTAACCTCTGGCTCTTCATTCTGGATCATTTTCTAAGCTACTCTGCCAAATTTGAGAAACTGAGGTAAACTGCCAGCTCCATCCGAAGATATTGAAGTTAATGTCTTAATCTTACTGATTGCAAAGTGCCTTCTTGAAGTATTCAAAATGAAATTAACTATGGAGGCTTGTTTTAGGCTATACCTATTTGCACATATACCCGAATAATAGATTATTTTCATATTGATGTTCTTTAGTCCAGGACCACTTCTTGAATGTAGTTTTATAATAAAGTGAATATTGTAACAGTCATCAGTTTTATTTAGCAACCAAACAAATAGTTTTTCTTTACAATCCTTTTTCTAGAAGAGAGTTTCAAAAATGTAGTTTGGAAGATAAACGCAATTACAAAATCTATCACACATCCAAAGACTCAGATATACTGGGGGATTAAAAAAAATCACAGATTACGTTGACCCAGATACATTTTAAGGGAAGAAAAGAGCTCTTTAGTGTAAGCTCTTTTGAGAAATGTCCCAAATGACAGAAGACCAGCTAGGAGGTCAGGTCTGCTGGGTTATGAGGAAGCTGTAGGCTGAACCTACTGGGGAGGCTGTATTGATGAGGCCAAGTACTGAATGGGTACGAGTGGTCACTTCAGTGAGTTAATTAAGCAAATTAGAAGAGTCAAGAAGTAAAAAAAACCTAATGCAAAGAATGTGGCTGAATGATGAGAAACCGGGTTTGCTGATGAAATTAACCTCAACCCTGTCAAACATTTGAATTCATTAATCTAGCTTGTAATTTAAAATATACAATAACTTAACACGAAAGTATGAAATAATAAAGTAAATGTTACTAATTGTTAGGATATCTAAAAACTAAGCCAGCGATGTGCTGAAGTAGTAAATAATTTCCTACAGACCTTAAAGTGTGAGTGTACTTTCCCTTACACCAAAAGCTAATATTCGAAACGCATTGGCATGACACTTACATATTAAGAGCTGCTGTTTTGAAACTCTTCCACCATGGGTTGGTTTGGTCCAAAGTCTGCGGAGGAGCTAAAGGCTCTCGAACATCTATATCAGCCCAGGTCCCTGGACCAGCTGACTTACATACATCCTGTCACACATACCTCGCTAGCTTAGCTTCTCAGAAGGATAAGTTTTTGGTCTAAATAATTTTGAAGGGAATGGACAATGGACTCATATCTCTAACAATGAACTTCAAATACTGTAGTGAATATAGCAAACAATGAAAAACATCTTGAACCTATATGTAACAAACAAAGAACCTACCCATGCTATTTCATATACACGAGGTCTGTTCAAAAGTGTCTTTACTCTAAAGAGAAGAATTTTTTTCACTGGTCCATTGCCTATGGTCAACGCCCAACAGTCAAGATGTGGTGCAACAGCAGATGACATAACGACTCGGGCCCATGTGATTATTATCAATATTATCAATCATTGAGATGGGGACGCCACCTAGGTGTGTATTTTAACCCAAATATGAGTGAAGGATGAGTGTGGAATGGTGTGAGATGATCTGTGTAGCTTTGTTACTGGCTGAGGAACGTATGAAGCAGAGCCAAGTGTAAACAAACAAGATGCAAACCCACAACATGCCTTATCCTTAGTCGATTGCGCTACAGACTGAGCCAAAAACTAACCTACCCAAATATTAAAAGCTGGGAATATAATAATATACAAAACACTTACAAACTCACTAACCACTAGAGATTAGTCGAGCATTGTTACAAAATATTAAATTCTGAGACTAAATTTATTCAAAAGAATATGTATTCAATTGAGAATTTGCATGATCAGTGATCAGTATTAGGTTAGTTGTTCCCATTTCCAAAAACAGATAAAGCAAACAATTGCCAGCACTCACAATTTGTCAGCTTTAGATTTGAAAGACGTCCACCAAGGGTTTGTACTATCGAGTGTAGTTGTCTTGATTAAGTCTTGCTTGATCTCGTACTCAACTGATATGCCATCGCCAGCAGCTTTACAGACTTCCTGAAATCCAGTCAAGGGGTCCCATTCCCATGTGACAACAAAAACAAACCAACACAAAACAGAAAACACCAGTCACACACACATGCAATCAAGATTCCAAGGATATATGTAACACATTTGCTGGGATTGTTGTGACGTGGGAGTACATGAGGCCATCACTTATTAGAAGAAGTACTGTATAAATAGCCCCGCCGCAGCAAACCTGTAGACTAAGCAAATTTCCATTTGCCTGATTGGATTTACACTAAAATATGCCCTTCAACATGTTTACTCCCTATTTAAATAGCATTAGTTTAACAAGTATTTACTTACGTTTGCTGCAACAGGGAGAGTAAAAAAGTGTTTTTTGTAAAATGTTAATAGTTTAGTATGAAATAAATGCATCCTCCAAATTTGATCAAAGTATGTTCATAAACAAGCAAACTAAAACAGTTTACACTTATTCTCCACTAGAGTAACATGGGAATTTTAAATTTACAACTTTTTTGGAATTTTCTCCGTAACTATTAGGCGCATAACAACGCTTCAATATACTAAATTAGGCCTATTTGTTTTTTGAGGTCTACAAAATGGTTTGGAAAAAATTGCAAAATTTTATGTTTTTAGGATCAAAAATAGGAAAAACCAATTTTTACCCCATAAACCCCCGTTTCCATAGTCTGATCATGATGGTTCACAAACTTGTTCGAATAAAATGTAGGTTTACATGTTTGTACCACATTTCATCAAAATTGTATCATTTTTGCTCGAGTTATCGTGCTAACGGACACATATACATCTCTAAATATATATATATATATGAATTTGGATGGATGGTGTTTTTGGCCTCTAGGGACCTCAAAACAAAAAAGTAAATTGGTCCTGGGTCCAGGTCTTACCATGAGTACTACGGTAATAGCTTATTCCCTATATGGGAAATTCGCTAAAAAGCAACAACATTTGATTGAAGTATTAAATGCAGAGCCAGGATACAGCTCATGGGAATAATTTATAAGATCATGGGAGCAGATTAACGGCAACTAATTTTACAATCCTATTATGCAAGAGATAAAAAATGTATTTATTAATGATATCAATTAATTAAGCCTGCAACTTAGATTTATGTATATTTTAACTGAAGATGAATGTGTGGTGAACGTACAATAGAGTGAGATGACATCTGTAGATTTTACCTTTGTTACTGAATCTTTAGCCAGAGTTTACTTAAAACTTAATGATCAAGAACATCTTGATTCCGTTATGAACTATCAAAAAGGTGAAGATGAGTTGATTTGTTTATTGCGGATATTTTCCATCACAATGGTAAAATACAATACACAACGTTTTGGGATCTGAAAAAAAAACTTAACCAACACATTACAGCTAACGATATACAAAACAAAACCCAACCTAAGATGGAATAAACTACAGAGAGTAAGGTAGCAGTCTTTGTCTAGCATATGCACTGTGTAGAAGTCAAAAGTCATGATACAAAATGCAAAATATAAACAATCACAAAACAAAAAAAATCTATGTATGAAGAGAATAAATTAGATATAAATAGCTCACAACACTGGAACACTATATCGTACATCGCTCCGCCATTTTATATTTTTTTTATAAATAAATACGTATTGTCTTGACAACAGACATTGTATCTTGGTATTGTATGTTGGTTTTACTTTTTTTTCTTTTTTTTTTTTGCTCTACGCCAGTGGCATTTTTGTAATCAAGTCAAACACTTTTAAGGGAAAGCGGTCCAAACCCATTAAAGCTTTTTTGGATGTGCCGGGGATTGAACCTGCCTCTCCCGCACAACTTTTTCATGGATGTCACTTTCGGATCGGTTGACTATGAGGCTTCAGTCTCATTGGTGGCACCATTGCGAGCTGTGCAATTAGTGTTCCAGTTTTGTGAGCTATTTACCCTATATATCTTATTTTTTCTTTTTTAATTTTTTCTTTTTCTGTCCTAAATATTGATTTTTTCCTGTTGGTTATATTTTTAATTTTTTATCATTGCTTGACTGCTATACAGTGCATACTTGACTGCAACTCTCTGTAGTTTATTCCAACTTAGGTTGTATTGTTAGCTGTAATGTGTTAGGTAAGTTTTTTCACTTGAGTACAGGATCAGATTTTGAAACTTTGTGTATTGTATTTTTATTTTACCATTGTGATGGAAAATGTCTGTTATAAACCTTTAAACAATATCAAATAGGTTTTTTTTAAGGATAGTTGTTATATAATATTTAACCATAACCAAGATAAACTGCTAACACATAAATTGTCTAAGAGCTAAGCTTTGCAAGCACCCTACAGGGCATCCCCAGACCACTGGCAAAGCCAGTGGCGGATTTACCATAAGGCACACTAGGCACGTGCCTAGGGGCGCCAGCCGTTGAGGGGCGCCCGCCGTTGAAGGGCGCATGGCCGCGGCAGGCGGCGGGTAAGTGACGGGCGGCGTGCGTGGCGGCGGGCGCCAGGTGATTATCGATCGGTGAAGATGACTCACGTTCATGTCCCGACGTGCAGATGCAGACATAATATATAGACTGCGAGTAGCAGTAGCAAGCACTATACTAGCGTCTAGCTAGATACTCAGAGCAACGAGTCGGCTCACTGGAGCAACAGTCGTGGTGAGGAGCTGGGAGGAACGATGACTTAATTCAAACCTTCACAGTGGGTAGCGCCATTGTGGAAGTAAATATTTACTTCCACCATGGGTAGCGCTCTTAGCGGGAACGATGACATCATCACTTACTTCCAGCTTTACGCTTTACTGATTTCTCTATCAGTCTAAAATAATTTATTGGTATCTTCTATGATTTAATTACATTTATGGATTTAAACTTTATTTTCTGAAGTAGGTATGAGCTCATCATGGTCATAGGATAGCTGTAATCTGTATGTTATAAAAGGTGATGTGACACTAAACTTGGCTCTCGGTTGGTAAACCAGTTGGCCTACAGATATCATAGAATTCATTACAACATTTATCTTGGACTTATTTACCACACAATTTGAGCAGTTCCAGATTTCATGAATCTATTTTGATTATCTAATCTTAAATCATTTTGAATCAACAGCTTGTGCATAAGCCAGAGAATAAACCTGTGAAGGGTTTATCATGAGTTCTTCAACCTAATAACTTCAATTACTAAAAATATGTTAATCGTAAGATAAATCTGAGAATTTAGACGCTAGTAATTATTCAAAAATAGGCTACCAATAAGTTATTTTACAGCTATAGATAGATAGATTTACAACAACATATAATAATTATGTTGTTATTTATATAATTACGATTCCATATTATAAGATGACATAAACAATCATTCTTCGAACAACTTTAATCCTTTCAGTTTAACGTTTATTCCAACCAATCGCTAAAAATCTATTTGCCATTTTCATTTGGTTTACCAAATTCGGAATTCGGACTCGCTACAGGGCTAGCAGACAGCTAACCGCTATCCATGGTGAAAATTTGAATTAAGTAATGACGTCATCGTTTCAATGACGCCAATTCAAATATATATATGTATTGATAATTTCATAGAAATTATAAGAAAAACCAAAACAAAACCAATTTAAGCTGAATATATTTGAATTGGATTTTAGTCAAGAACGGCAATGCGTTCGGCGATTAATTTAGGCTATTCATACAATACAATACAATACAATACAAATCATCTTTATTCATCAAGTATTTTACAGCAAATACATGAATTGCGTCACAGAAAGGAAAAGATAAGCAAAAAATTAGGTATACAAGTATCCTAAATAATAGATTACAAACATAAATCATAACATAACATATTTCTAATCATTTAAATTCCAAAACTCTTCAATTGAATATAATGATTTAGATTGCAAATAGTTTTTCAGTAGTTTTTTAAAGCTACTGTAATTATGTTCATTGAAAATATTTTTGGGTAGGCTAAATAAAAATTTTTTGCCAATGAAACTGGTTTTTTTCTCAAATAACTTCAATCTGTGTTGTTCTACATGCCTGGTGTTTCGTAAATTGTAACTGTGGAAATTTTTAGTTTGATAATCTGAACTTTTTACATGTAGAATAGTTTCAAAAATGTATAAATCATAGATGGTCATTATACCCAATTTAGAAAAATATTTTTTAACTGATTCTCTGTTTTTTATACTAAAGATAATTCTAAGAGCTTTTTCCTGTTGACGTAGAATTTTGTCTAGGTTTTTTTTTGTGGTACCACCATATAAAGCTATTCCATAAGCTATATGTGAATTTATCAAAGCAAAATAAATAGTTTTAAGAGTTTCAATGCTTGAGACACGGGACATTTGTCGCAAAGCATAAATACCAGCTGTAGATTTTTTTACCACATGTTTCACATGCTCATCCCAGGTTTAAATGCTGGTCTAATATTAGACCAAGAAATTTAGTGTGCTCCACTTGATTTAATTTTGAACCATTAAGATATATATCTGGTTGTAATTTTAATCTTGATTGCCTTGTGGAGAAAGATAAAATATTAGATTTATTTGAATTTATTAGTAGATTTTTGTTATTTGTGAATTCATTTACTGACAACAAATTTAAAAAAGACTTTAGTTCCACTTCTTCTTGAGATTTACCTGTAATTGTTATGTTTGTATCATCTGCATACAGACATACAGATCCTCCAGCATTTACAACTCCTGGAAACCCCCTTATGTAGCAAAGAAACAACAAGGGACCCAGTATAGATCCCTGTGGGACACCATACTTAACTGTTTTAAAGTTGGACAAGACATTTTGGGTGTATGCATATTTGCAATTTGGATAGTATGAGGTATGTCGAATTTGAACACATTGTTTCCGATTGTTTAAATATGATCTGAACCAATTATATTCTTTATTATTTATGTTTAGGCCATGAAGAATTTCAAGTAATTTATCATGTGAGACACTATCAAAAGCTTTAGAAAAATCCAAAAATATTCCAACAACTTTTTCATTGTTGTTAATTGAGTTGATAACTGATTCAATGAAGTTAATGCTAGCAGTGGTTGTGGATCTTCCTGGTCGAAAACCATATTGCTCTTGATCCAGCAACTGGTTTGATTCCAAAAAATCCAACAACTGGTTGTATACAACTTTTTCAAGGATTTTTGAAAAAACTGGTAGCAATGATATTGGTCTGTAACTAGAAGGATCATTGGCATCCCCCTTTTTAAAGACCGGTATTATTTTAGCAATTTTTAGTTTAGAAGGAAAGATACCGCTAATTAAAGATGAATTAATAATGTGTGTTAATGGTCTTGAAATAATTGGGAAAACACGCTTAACAAGGGTAATTGGAATATCATCTACTCCTGTTGAAAATTTATTTTTGAGTAATTTAACTATCTTTTCAATATCTTTTTCATTGACTTCTTTAAATTTGAAACTACTCTTAGGCTTTTGTAAATTTATTAAGTTTGATTGTGAAGTTGTATTTATGTTAATATTAGGAAGAACTTGATCTTCCACAAGGTTTGTGAAGAAATCATTAAATATGTTTCCTACACATGTGGGGTCCGATTCACACTTGCCATTTAATACTACTTTAATGTTTTTTTCTTGTTTTGTTTTGTTGTTAATCTCAGAATTGACAATTTTCCATGTTGATTTAGACTTGTTGGTTGAATCAGATATTTTTCTGTCAAAATATTGCTTTTTCTCGTTTAATATTTGGAATTTCAGTTCTTTTTTTAACTGTTTGACTCTATGTTTTAGGGAATCCGTTTTTAGATTTCTGTATTGCTTTTCCAAATCCGCTATATATCCTTTTTTATGTTTTATATCATAGGAAATCCAAGCATTTTTATTTTTATTAATTTTTTCAGCCCTTAATAATTTAGGAAAAGTTGTTTCAAATGCATAAGAAAACACAGAATGAAAGGCATCATATTTAGCATCTACTGGGGCTTGGTACACCTCCAACCAGTTTTCATTGGCTAACAAAGTTAAAAATATATCCACATTAGTGTCTGAGTAACACCTCCTATTAACTTTATTTACACATTTGGGTTTATCATTTACACCTAGAATTTCAAACATCTGTCCATCATGATCTGAAATACATGTTATAATACCAGATATATTTGTTTTTTTATCAGTTATATTTGTAATAATGTTGTCAATGGCAGTTTCTGACTCTGACGCCACTCTAGTAGGGAAATCAACTTTATATTTCAAGTTATATGATCTTAAAACATTAGTAAAAGCAGAATAAATTTTATCTTTTTTTAATACATTGATATTAAAATCGCCTACAATAACAATATTCTTAAATTTACTAGTTAAAATACTACACATAGAATCAAGCTTATCCAGAAAACTTTCGGTCAAGCATTGTATTGGGGATCTATAAATACAAACCAGTACAAATGTAAAGTTAGTAACATTTATCTCAGATAAACAACATTCAAACTCCTTTTCCATGACGAGGTTTTGAATAGCAGGAATTTTAAGATGTTTACTTTTAATGTTTATAATATCATTTCTAACTAGTATTAAGACCCCCCCTCCTAGGGAACAATTTCTTGTAAAAGAGGAGCATCTTTTGTATCCCTCGATATTTAGAGAGAGAATTTCGGACTGATTCATTTTATGCTCAGATAAGGCTATTATATCTGGCTTTAATTCTTCCAAGTTAATTTTTAAGATATTTAAACGTGATGACAGATGTTGTACGTTTTGGTGAAATATTTTTAGATTAGGAGGTTGAATGTTATTTGGGGGTTGTAAATTATGGAGATCTAATTGAGCCTGAGAATGTTTTGATTTAGATTTAGTTTGACAATTTTGTAGTTGCAATTCTTTTTGAGAATTTTCCAATTGGGTTTTGGTTGAAGAATGTGAAATGTAACTATTGATTTTCTTTTTCTCACTATTTATATGGGTAAAGTAATTTTTTAATGCTGAACTAATTTCATTGTCATAATAATCTAGTTTAACAGTATTATATGAACATTTAACAGTCTGTATGAATATCCTCATATTCATATTTATTCTTGTCTGAACAACAAAATATATGTTTTTCTTAAAACCTATTAATACAACTTTAATATAAAGTAGGCCCTACTCATATAGTGACTATGTTTTTCCTGGAAAATGCATTAGTAAGCATGCCAACAACGGGAAGTTTAATATTGCTTTTACGCTGAAACCTTTCCTCAATCGCGGAACACAAAGGGGCGGCCGGCCGAACGGGCCTAGGGGCGGCACCATAGGTAAATCCGCCACTGGGCAAAGCCACAGCAAATGTGTTAGTTTATTAAACTAAAACTAATAATACAAAGAAACGACTCTTTGACTGTCAAAAAATAAAGTTTATGACAAAGATGGAAAGTCTTAAACACAGCATTTATACTTTTTTATACTTTTATACTTTCTTATGAAATGGCGACCATACTATGTAGGTATTTTAAGCCAAGTATGAATGGAGATGAGTGTAGGATGAGTGGCGCGATCTTGTAGTCTTGTTAGTGACTAAGGCCGACATTCCTTAGACACAGCTGTTAATTAATAGCCCAAACAGCTAATGGCAACTAAGGGACCTACAGTTTATAGTGGAATCCGAACCACATTTTTTCCTTGGTATATACGAATTGGTCTAATTATCAGGATAGTACTGCGGATAGTAGTAGTACTCACTAGTGCGGACGTTAATCCACACCAGGGAGTATCCCATCCACAGTGCATGCCTATAAATATCCACAATCCGTGACCTCCAAGTAGCTGGATTACAGGACGACGCCACCCGTCCCAGTCAAGGATATACCTTTTTGTTTTATTTCTCTTGTTTCAGGTTTTCTCTAGGTAAAATCCAAAAGCCACTAGGTAGAATAGGCCTTAGGTGTAAATTATACAGGGTTATATGTTTGATCTTAATGGAAAGAATCTAAAACATTAAACCTGATCTAATATTGCCCATATGTTTATCCGTTTTCATCTCTTAAACACACTTTACCTTGACAAGTGATACTTACATTAATCCAATTTTCAAACTCTTGATGGTCCGTTTCAACACTCAATCTGCAGTCAAATGCTACAGTAAGTTCCGGTGGAACAACATTGGTTTGTACTCCACCCTGGAAAACATTTAAAATATTTAAATTTTTATATAAAGTGTTTAGGCCTAACTTATCAGTTTAGTTTATACATGCTTAAGGTAAGTTTTTGTAATTTTTAAATACAAGAAAGGGTTTTATGTTATAAAAATACAAATAACACTCAAAAACAAAAAAAAAATCTCTAAATTTGTACTTATGACTACCTAACCAAAACCTCTTTTGTTGTACATAATACGACTATACCTTGAGACTAGTCAGATTGATCGTTGTGACATCTCCGATTGTCAGTTCCGGATTATCCTTCAACTTCTTCTTCTCCACAGCTCTGCGAGCCAAGAACTTGTCAATGACGACGGCCAGTTTCTCTCCAGCTGTGTCATCATGCAGCAGAGACCCATGTCCAGGAGTTCCAGTGCAGTGGATCCACACATCTGTGATAAATACAAAATCATACAGTAAAGGCCCTGTCACACATGGCGAGTTTACTCGCCGCTACTTTAGTCGCCACTAGTACTCGCAGGCTTGCAAAACACTTAACAGTAAGGCCCCCAATCATATTTTAAAATAATGAGGATAACCGTTCCAAAATTTGATGATTTGTTGGATATGGTATTACCACTGATATAGAAAAAATATACGTTTTGGAGGAAGGCAATTTCATGCAGAAAAAAATTAAAATAGCTTAAAGATACATGGCTAGTGGGGACAACGTCGAATTCAAGGTCCGCCACTAGCGACTACTCGCTCCAAAAGTTGAACATGTCCGACTTTCCTAGCGAGTGCTAGTCACCGCTACTTACTATGTCACACATACCGATTATTAGTCGCGGCGAGTAAACTTGCCATGTGTGACAGGGCCTTAAACCTGAGTTATTATCTACTTATATATAAGTCAGTTTTACAAATCTTTGTACAACTAAATCTAGAGTTCTACTGGACTGATTTTATTAATTAATGGGTCGTTGGAAAGCTAAATTTGTGTAGATGTGCCAATAATTATGAAAGTTTTTTTTTTTGTAATGAACTGTGGTGAAAAAAACATGTTTTCCATCAGAAATACATTGAAACGGTGTTTTTCACACTTTTTATTTGGATGAGACTTTTGGCTGCCTTTTTTAGTATTTTCGCAAAGATGAAGTGAAATTTCAAGTGGAGGTTTGTGCTAGTTGGCGACAGATGAAAGAACGATTTTTTCTTTAAACAGAATTAATTTGAACGCGTTGCAATTACATCCCTACGGGATATATGTTAAACGGTTATCAAAATTAAATTTTTTGCCAACTAACACCGCGAACTTTGAATAATTTGTACGACCCGATTAAAAGCGCCCCCTGCGGGAAAGGAACACTGAAAGGAAACTGAACGGAACTGGTCTCTTCTCCCGCTTGGAGTCATCTCGATGCCGTAGTGGCTTGTGGGTATTTTCGTCTGTCATATTTACACATTAAAGATTTAAAAGAAGCAAATAATTTTGAATAAAAATACTTTTTAAAAATGTTTTTAAACGCACTCAAAAGTAGAAAATAATTTATAAATATGTGGAGGGAATAAATACTTGTAAGATTTAAAACAAAAAACATGTGGCGCATGCAATCTTTATATATATTACGTGAAGGCGATTTCTACGAAACACTACTCCTCCATTAATAATGGATGGATTTTTACAAACGATGTGTAAAAATTAAGTATTTTTTGTGTAGATGCCCCCTTTCACCAATTCCTGTAATTAAATTCCTAGGGCTTTGCCCTACAGGCCATCAAAATCCCAATGAATTTCACATAAAGAAAAGATTTTGTTTACTTAAACAGACGAAGAATTTGTATTGATTGCATACTAAAACAGCTGTCCATAGTAAAGACATGATAGGCTACACGCAAGAGCGTTCGTTTTCAGAGTGAGTTCGTTTTCAGTTTCGATACCTGGAGTGGAGTGATTGATTACATTATCTTTGAGTTGACTCTTTTAAGTCATCGGAAATTATGACTGTTATTCGTTTTTAAATAATGCCTGTAATACTTTGCAATTACTCGAATTCGAGCAACAGGTGCGCTAGTAGATAATAATAAATCAATAGGTGAAGAATTGTAAATAAGCATGCGCTACACGTTTTTTGTTTTAAATCTTCTAAGTATTTATTCCCTCCACATATTTATAAATTATTTTCTACTTTTTAGTGTGTTTGAAAACGTGTCAATTAAAAAAAAAATATTTATAAATTATTTCAAATAACCTAGTAAGTTTGGCTAAAAAGTGTGCAGCCGTTATTGGGTGATGAGTGCTGAGTGGTTATAGTGCTCGCTTAACAATCAAAAGGTCGCCGGTTATAACCTGAGAAAAGTCAGTAGCTTTATGATGGTTCGAAACTGGACCCAGCTATTCCTGATCATTGGGCTTTAAATAAATGATCCTGACTGATAAAACATCTGATCTTAGTCTGTAACAAGGCTACACAGATCATCTCACACCACTCTACACTCATCCTTCACTCATATTTGGGTTATACCATAGATAAAACATACTCCCTTGTGTTGCTTAGTCTATGGTTATACGCACCAAGGTAACGTACCCATCTCAATTAATTTATAATTGATGGATTACAAAATTTGCAAAGACCCGATCTCAATGAGCTCTGCTCACTCCCCTCAATAAGAAAAATATTTTTAAGTATGTTTATGCAAAATAAGGTTTTTCTATCTCAATTATAACTTTGCATTGCAAGCCATAAACAGCAGTTTCCTAGGTATGATAAGGATAAGATACACTTATTTGTTTTACAGAATCACTAAACATTTCCTAAGCCAAGATAAGATAGTCTTGAGGCCGTTGTGCACAAAACATTTTATGTTTAGAAAATTATTGTTTAAGGTAGTGTTTTCTTGAAAAACTTAAATGATTGAGCTTTAACAACTGTTGGAATAAGATAAAATAAGATATAACCTAATTTAAAAATATTAATTGTTAATTTGTACACAAATTTTCAAACTTTGTTCATGATAACAAGTGATATGAAATGTTAACATGTACGACGGCCCTGAAGGGACACTCAGTTTCTTTTTGTCTTTCATTTTACTTCGACTTTTTTCTCGAAAAGTAGTTTGACTTTTTTCTCGAAGTACTTCGACATTTCTATCTAGTCTAGTTTTACTTCAACTCAACTTCAATACGAATACGGTCATTCTATTCTGTTTCTGTTTCTGATTCTTTCTCTGTCTGCTGTCTCCACTGCCTCTCGTCTCTGTCGCACTCAGACCTAATAAAATCCTTGACAGAGTCAATATCAGAAAAGTGTTTCCTTCTATGAAGTCCGAGCTTCTTGGTATACCTTTTAAGTGTCCGCTCACTTATGCAAATGTTATGCTTCAATAAAAGAATTGTAAGCATTTCAGGCTGTTGAAGGCCTAAACTAAAATATTGTTCAATCAGTTCATTAATGTCATATTCCATTATGTGTCCTAAAGCTCAAACCCCTTTCTATCTGCCAATTCTTATCAAAAATATGTCTACAGCAGAAACACCCCTACATCAACAGTTAGTTGGGTTGTGGTTGCCGTAAAATTATAACAAACTATAATAAGCACATTCGAGAATAAAGTCGAAGTACTTCGAGAATAAAGTCTACTTCGAGAATAATGTTGAAGTACTTCGAGAATAAAGTCGAAGTACTTCGAGAATAATGTCGAAGTACTTCGAGGATAAAGTCGAAGTACTTCGAGAATAATGTCGAAGTACTTCGAGAATAAAGTCGAAGTGAATGAAAGACAAAAAGAAACTGGAATGTCCCTTCAGGGCCGTCGTAAACATGTGAACAAAAGTGTTAACAAATTTTTGTTTAGAATTAAAAACTGACTGATCAATGAATAAAATACTCACGCCAAATAGGTCTTTCTCCATAAAAAAATTGGTAGCTTTCATCAGGACTGGCAATACCTTCATCTAAAGCACAACCAACATTGAGATTCTTGAAGTCTTCAGATTCGATAAAAAGTTTCATACCTTCCAGTCCGCCAATCTCTTCGTCTAAAAGAAAAATTAGGCCTACATGAACTTTAAAATATTGATTTTTACTAATCTTACTAATATTATAAATGTGAAAGTTTGTGTCTTGGTTAGTTTGAAGCTCAATCACACATCAACTAGGCTACTGGTCGGATTATGCTCAAATTGGGCACTAATGATAGCTCACATTCCCGATTAACAAATAGGCATTTTCTTATCTCAAAAATCCTTTCGGACTCCAGCCCGGTGGCTCTGGAGTTTCCCATGTTAACCTTGTTAGTATTCACATTTAAAAGGTGGTTACATATAGTAGAGCTAGAAGGCCTGTGGATTATAATTACTGCCTAAGCAACCTGCCCCTCGCTAGAAGTGACAACATTCGAGATCTGGGTGTTGTACTGTCTGCGGATCTGAGTTTCTCACGCCATATTGAGGAAATTTATTCTAAGGCCACCAGGATATTGGGACTCATCATGAGATCCTCTAGATGTGGTCTGAGTATAGAGGCGCTTCGCACACTGTACATTTCTTTGGTGAGATAAAGACTTGAATATTGTAGCTCTATATGGTCACCCCACCAACAGTGCTATATTGATCGTCTGGAGAGTGTCCAGTGCCGATTTCTACGTCTTATTGGGTGTAGGATGGGTTACATGTACCGGGATGTACCTACCCAGGACATCAGAAGGTTTCTTGGACTTGATACCCTGGCCAAGAGGAGGGAAATCAGTGATGCCATGTTCCTGTTCAAGATACTAAATGGACGAATCAACTGTCCTGATCTGCTTGCGCTGATTGACCTGCATGTTTCCCCACCTAGATCCACTCGTTCCAATGTGCTGTTTGCTCGCCAACACTGCTCCACGAACTATGAACTTTATAGCCCTCTGCCTAGACTGCATCGACTCGGCAATCGGCTCTGTCATTATGTGGACTTCTTTGACTGCTGTCCACGGGTTGTCAAGAGGATTGCGTCTTCGGTTCTTAAGGAACAGTAATCTCGTTCTGCTGTGATTTAATTGTACAGGTCTTGTGTAATAATTTAATTCTCTGTCAATGCTTCCTTATCAATGCTCCCTAGTCATTATTGCCGTCTGTCACTAGTTTATTGATATTGCTTGTACTATTGATGTAGTTTTATCTCTCTTGTTATCTAGTCGCATGTTTTCTTGTAGTATTTTATCGACTGTTATTGTTTCCAAATTTCTATTTATTGTTATGCTTGCTATTCAACTAGTTTTTCTTTTCTATTAGCATGTGATGTTAGTACTGAATTGATGTATGTATTATCTTTCTGTATCTAGTCGCATGTTTTCTTGTAGTATTTATCGATTGTTATTGTTACCTAATTCTATCCTTTGTTATGCTTGCTATTCAACCAGTTTTTCTTTTTTTATTAGCATGTGATGTTAGTATTGAATTGATGTATGTATTATCTTTCTGTTATCTAGTCGCATGTTTTCTAGTAGTATTTATCGATTGTTATTGTTACCTAATTCTATCCATTGTTATGCTTGCTATTCAACCAGTTTTTTTTTCCATTAGCATGTGATGTTAGTCCCTATCTGCCTTTTAATAAATCCTGCAAAAAAACAAAAAAAATAAAAGAGCATGAGAAAAGGCAGAAGGGAAGAAAATTTAATTAGGATCTTTCAATATTGTATCTGATCAGCATGTCAACCCTGTTATGTCAACCCTGTAAAAATGGTGTTATACCGTAAACAAATAAATAAATAAAAAGGAATTAAAGAACCTTGAAAGCTGTTTCAACTAAACAAGTTCCTTCTATGAAGTTTAATAACAAGTTAACTAGTTACTAGAAGCATTAACAAGTTACTAGATTTACCAACAGGGTGCAGCACTAATTATTTTTTTGTTTGAATTTATGACAACAGCTAATTTGAAATAAGATGCGACAAAATACACAATGACTGTGATACACAATGAGAACACCCTCTCCGCACAATAGGGTGTTTTTATTTTTAAGTGAAAAATTCATAGACTTATTGACAGTCTTTTTTTCAAATGTTTATTGAGCCGAGCAAGCGAAGCTCTTATACATCGACTCTTATGCCGTAATACGCAAACTCCTCTTCGACAGCTGAATCAATCTTTTTCAAATTTTGCATGGCGATAAAGACCATATCGGTGAGTGCCAATGTATATAGGTATGGCGTTAAAACAGTTTCTCAGGAAACCGCCCCACGGGCCCTCAAAATTACAATGTAATTCTTGAGAAAGCAGTATTTGACAAAAAATGGCATAAGATCAGCTGTTGACGTATTAAAGGAATTATTGTAACTGTTATCGCGGATATTAGAACAGAAACGGCTAGGAAAAATATAAACAAATGACGTCACTAGCTTGAACCACTAATAACATTAATCACTTTCTTTTATTTGTATTAAATCAGAGTAGGTATAAAAACACAATTTTTCCCAAATAAACTGCCGCCATTTTGAAACGGAAAAGATCATTTATTTCTGTTTTCGCCAAAATGTTTGTCTATTAAGTACCGGTACCTTTAAAATTATGTATAACATGACATATGTTTACGTTAGAAAATTCCGAAATTTGAACTAGTGACCCTCATTTTTTGGCACACCCTGTATCGGTTTTTGATAAATATATTTATGTTATTCCTTGGGGTTGATTTAGCCAGAAATAATGTTATTTCATCCTTCTACTTTAGGCCGTTTTTCCGAAATAAATTTGAGACACCTTACGTGGGACACCCTGTATACTTGGTATTTTCTCTACTTAAGGTAAAAGGGATGATACTATGCATAACCTAACCTAACCAACCTAACCTAACCAAACCTAACCTAACTAACCTAACAAGCAACATGGTAGTGCTAGATCAACCAATGAATAGGTTGGTACTGAAGGGCGCACATGAAAAGAGCCCAAAAACTCAGGCAGACGCTTGAAAAGCGCCCGGACCTCCAAGGTCCCTCCCAGGACGGTGCGAAAAGAGCCCAGACTCTTCCTAGAACTTTCACAACGGGTATTCAAAGGAGGAAGATCCATTAACACAGTTGAAATACATGAATTTATTTACAATATTAAAAGATATACTGTTAAAAGATACATTATCAAAATATAGATTATTAAAAGATATTTACATTACTAAAAGAAATAGGCTGTTTACCTAACCTTACCTAACCTAACCTAACCTAACCCAACCAAACACAACCCTATTTCAGAACACGAGTCAGCGTCCTCTTCCTCAGGTACCTGTGGAGACCCGGGCTCTTTCCATGCTTAAGATTAGTGAACCTTTTTGGGGATTAAAATTTCGGGCTCTTTTCATGTGCTCCGGTACTGAAAAATTTCCCAATTCCAAGCAAATCTCCCATAAGTTCCCATTCCTCCCGACTAATTGCCCATTATTTCCTGTAAAATTCGCTTTTTACACATTAAACTAACTTAAAAGTCTTGATGAATCCAAGGGCTGCGGTCCAGATAGTGTACCCCCTTCTGTACTGAAGCATTGTGCTTACATCTTAGCACCAATATTAACTGTACTTTTCAACAAATCCCTGCAAGTTGGTATCTTCCCGGAAATATTTAAGCGGGGCTTCATAGTTCCAATTCCAAAGTCAAATGATCCTAGTGTAGCGACTAACCTACGTCCAGTGGTAATATTGTCATCCCTCTCTAAGGTATTCGAAAAGCTTGTTCTCCTTCAACTTGTTCCTGCAACTAAACACATTTTCGCCTCCGAACAACATGGCTTCAGGGCAGGCCGTTCAACTATGACCAATCTGCTGACTCTTCAAACCAGAATATTGCATGCTTTTGAGAGGGGCAATCAGGTCGACGTCATATATCTGGACTATGCAAGCGTTCGACAAACTAAACCACTCAACGCTTCTCATTAAATTGAAGAGCTATGGAATCCTGGGAAATCTCTTGAGCTGGTTTGGCAGCTACTTGTCTGGAAGGAGTCTCTGTGTAAAATTCGCTTCCGCAGTATCAACTCCAATTCCTGCTTCTTCAGGAGTGCCACAGGGATCATTGATGGGACCCTTCCTATTCTCTCTTTTCGTGAATGACCTTCCCAGTGTTTTGCAAGTCCGTTCTCTAATGTTTGCCGACGATGTGAAGCTCATCCTGGAAATCAACACCGTGCGAGACTGTCTTCACCTGCAGAGAGCCCTTGACTCTGTTCTCGAGTGGTCAACAAAGAACTTAATGTCGCTGAACCCAAATAAGTGCAAAATCATTTAATTTCATAGAAACATTCAACCAATCGAATTTCAGTATATGGTTGACACTACTTACTTGGAGCGTGTCACAAGCATTCGTGACTTAGGGGTGGTTCTCTCATCTGACCTTTCACCTGACCTTCATGTTGATGAGATTTGTCGTCGAGGCCACAAAACTATGGGTCTCCTTTGCAGAATATCTAGGGATCCCTTTAGTACAAAAACATTGCTCAGCTTCTATTGTTCCTATATACGCCAGCAATTGGAATATTGTTCCGTTATCTGGTCACCTTACCTCCTGGGCCAATGCGATAGGCTTGAATCCATCCAGAGAAGATTTGCTCGGTTGGTGGGAACTAAGCTCGGATTCGGATACTTGGAGTCTCCTGCTCCTGACATCCTAACTGATCTAGGCCTCACCCCACTAAAGCTTCGACGGGAAGTGGCGGATATCAGTTTTCTCCACAAACTATTAACGGGTGCTATCAACTGTGAAGAGCTCCTAGAACAAATTGAATTCCGCATTCCCAATCGAACCAGATCACGTTAATTATTCTAAAAGAGATCTTATCTCTACAACTATCTACAACACTCTCCTCTTCCCAGATTGATGCGTCTTGGCAACATGGTAGCTTCTCATCTGGATTTCTTCAATGGCCTGAGCCCAGCTGCCTTCAAACGGAGAGCGACTTCCATTCTTCAATCCAATTAGCCTCAGCGCACTAGAAATCATCTGTGGGGTTGTGTTCACGGTGGTTCAGTGAGTCTATGTCAATAGTGTGGGGTCAGTGGGGGGATCCGGGGGTTGTGCGTGTGTTGACATCGGTTTGCCGAGGGAAATGCTTACCTCCGACCTTTGCACTACTCCATCCCGAACTCCTACTCTATCCTGAACTCCTGCATCAATCTTTGCATGTTTCCAAACTTTCTATTTATTGCATTGTTATTTATTTTTGTTAATATAGTCTATCCTGTTGTTACTTGTTATTGTTATATCTTGTACTTTTACAGAGTTTATTATATTGTTATTTTTCTGCATGTTTTATCTGTTGTCTTTAAGTTTGTTCTGCCTCTTTACTGAAGTTTCACTCGGCTACTGCTTTGCATCATTGTATTGTTCCTATACTGGTTTTGTTTTTTGAATACTGTATCTCGTTTTGTCAACTTGCTCAGATAGTTTGTTATTTATAGTTGTTACTTATAGTTTGTTATTCATAGTTAGTTATTTATAGTTTGTTATTTATAGTTGTTATTTATCTTTTTATGTCTTGTTTTGAAGTTTTGTTTTCCAGTTTTTTTTTTTCCATTACTCTTGTACTGACCTGTGATTTTTTTTTCTGCTTCTGATGTAAGATTATTGTATTTACATGTAAAAATGGTGCATCCGTTAATAAATAAATAAATAAATTAATTAATTAAAACTACCCTTTCCCCCGCCTAATTTCCTGATGATGAACCACGTTAGATATCTCCCCCACCCAAAACCCCAAATTCCCACCTGTCCCCTGAGTTGGGGTTATTCGTTCACATTTTCATCAAAATCTCGCTTATTTGACATCGGATTCAAATAAGTTCTCGCATATTCGTGATCTGCTTGATATTCCGGTTAGTTTGAGTACATACATGTCGTGTTTTTATAAAAAATTTTTGGACGTTTTAGTCGTTTTTCCGGTTTAAGGTCCTTTTCTACAGAAAAAGAACATAATTTTCGGAATCAATGTTGAATTTAGAGTAGAATGAAAAAAAAAAAACTCAAAAACTTTGTGCAAACCTTAAAATGCATATATTAACTAATTTTTCCAATTAGGCCTAACTTATAACTTTATATTTGACAGTTTGATTTAGGTAGGCCTACTGATTAAAAATTAGTTACCTGGAACAAACAGAATGTGGATTGTTCTCTTAAGTTTCTGGTTGTTCTTCATGAGCCTCTCAACAGCCTCTAGGTATTGTATGCCAACACATTTCATGTCTTGAGAGCCTCGGGCGTAAATATTACCCTTTGAGTCTGTCTCCGCTCCAAACGGAGGATAAGTCCAGTTTTCCTGGAAATTTAAATATAAGTTACTTATAGAGCTACAAGTTTACCGTTCAGTGTTCAGATGCAAAAGCCCACATACAAAAAGTGTAGCCAATTACAAAAAATACATTCCATGATAATCATAAAATGACTGAGGAACATGCAAAATTTATAAGTTACTTGCCAGGTGGCAGTAAAAATACGAAGAAAAATGAACATTTGGAATTCTTATAACTCGTAGTTCAAATGAATGTAAGTTATTGTACCTATCTGAAAATATTCAAAATTCTGTGTTTTGAAAGTAGGCTAAATGTGCTAATCCTAGACTTACAGGAAATACAGGAACCACATCCATGTGTGAATTTAGCAATAAACTGGGCAACTGAGGTTCACTGCCAAGCCACGAGATTAAAATGACTGGTTTCTTTGGAGCAACAGTGAACACTCTTATTGGAAGACCTAAGATTTCAGCTCGATTCCTCAAGAACGCCTCACAACCATCTAAAAAAAATAGATTAGCAAATATTGTTTTAATGTTGAAAATTTAGCTTGTAGACATCCTAGTAAAAAAATATAGGACTAGAGATATAAGGGCCTATTTTACCTATATGTTAATAATACCTAATGTTAATAGTAAAAAAAAATTTTTTGGAAAGTTAAATATAGCCTACTTCTGTAAAAATGCCATAGATTTAACAGGTTCAGTACCGGACGTCACACTCCTCTTTATGTTTTTTAATGAGGCTTAACATATCTGAATGGAAAAGAGTCCAAACTGGTACAAGAAACACAAATTTTTACTTACACTAGGCTATATAAGTTAAACAACAGAAAAAGAACCATAAAAAGGTGAATGTCCTAAGTTGGGCTAGAAAAGTGTTTAGATTCGGTTCAGACTAAACACTACTTATTTGTCAAACGTGAAACTTTAATCTTTTCTGCCAAGCATGATTTGTCAGCTGCTGGACCAAGACATCATATAAAGTTACAAATAAAACCTTGCATAACTTAGCCTAAGTCTATTACAAAAATTGGCTGCACTTTACTTTGCTATTACTCATTCGAATGAAAATATCGTTTGTTCGATTGTTTCATTCGATATATCGTTTGGTTAGTTAGGTTAGGTTAACCTTACCTATTTAACCGAACGATATATCAAATGAAACAATCGATTAATCGATATATCAATCGATATTTTCATTCAAATGAGTGTAGGACCTAAAGTAAAGTGCAGCCAACTTAAATAACAACTTACCATAGTTTACATCAGGATGAACAGATGGAATACGTAAATATTCCTTAAAATTTGTAAGAGCAGATAAGTCAGTATCTGACAATGAACCTTCATTTGCAGACATTTCAAATTTTAAGTTATTTGTGTTTCTAAATAATATGGACTAAGGATAGGCCTAGGTCTGGTTAAATAATTATATTTTGATTAAATTTATAATTTGAAACATAAACATAAGTTACTTATACTTCAGCTTTTCCCTCGGCTTATAGGGTAGCCTATGCCTACACACAATTTCCAAAATGTAAGGTAGGCCTACCACACACAAATTAATTCACACTGTGAGGTACCGGTAGTAAGTCAAGTCTAATGCTGATAAATTTAATAGAACCTAGTCTCTAGTCGGTACATAAGAATCTGAAGATAAAAAGCCTGGACCTACAACCCAATTTCAAATTGCGTTATCAGTAGAGATAAGGCTACTTTGGATTATGTAAACCCTAAAAGTCTAATATTTAAAATTTAACCTCAACTCAACCAAAGGCAAGATGCTGATCAGCTCAGCAATAACAGCATTATTGACATTTGTCATTTGACAAGAGAAAAGAAGAACATGAAAAAATATGACATGGGGCTGCCGGTGGTAGCTTTTTTGGCTGTGTTGAGCTGCGCCGTTCGGTTGCCGGGTCCCTGTCATGCCATTTATTTTAAATCATAGGGACTATTTTTTTCTGTGATTTTTTAAATATAACCATGAAGTTTCCCTCATCTTCAAAATTTTTAATTTCTTTTGGAATCCTTAAACATCTTGGAGCACAAAAAATACTCAGGACCATTTTGGACTGAAAAGCTCCATGGTTTCAATTAATTTTAGCCTACTTTATTCAGCTTAATATCCCCCCAAGTACTGAAAAAGTTATTGTGAAAATTTTAACCTCAAAACACAACAAACTATCGAAATCTCATCCCTTGTCTCTTACTCTTCATCTTTTAATAATTATTATAATTTAAAATAGAAAGTGGAGTGGAAGTTTGATTTGAAGAGCATGAGAATATAAATTTAACAGTAACTTGAGCTTAATTATTTCAAATGGATTCATTTAGTTCCAATGCAGAAGAGACTATTCATAGAAGAATCTCTTGTATTTATGAAGGAGCATCAGTGATAACTGAAGCAGATTTGGTTAATGCATTTGATTTAAAAAAGTGTATCTCATTCATTCAGGAACGTGGATTTACTAAGGTTGGGTACAGTTTCTTAACTGGGCTATGCTAATATCGATTGAAACTATCGATTCGATTAGTAAACCTTCATGCGATTTTTTCACTATCAGCAAGTTTGGTTGGTTAGGTTAGGTTATGATAGTTTAATTTTATCCTAGATATAGCCTATTTAAAAATACCAACTATTAATCAATATTTTCAATTCGATAGTTTTAATCGATATTAGCATAGCCCAGTTAAGAAACTGTACCCCTAAGGGGTTTTAAAATATGAATATAATATCAATAAGATAATATCAAATTGATGTAGGCCTAGGTTTGAACTTGCACAAGCTCATTGTTTAATTTAGCCTGCCAAGTTAGTAATTTTCATTATTGTCTGTTACTGTGTTACTGAGTGTGCTATTCATTACTCAAGGTCATTACTCAGCGGTGGTATTGTACTGTTCCATTGACAAGTATTTTAAGCCTTTTTTGTTGTCTCAGTCTGAAATACTTATTCAAGTTTAGGAATGTTGATAATTCACACTTAATTGCACAGAAATGTTTAGTTTGGATATTACATACATTTTTCTTCAATCTAAGTGTCCTATTGTGTAGGTATGCCTGCAATTTCCGGATAATCTACTGCAGTTTGCTGTTCAGGTAGCTTTATGGCTGGAAAATTCTTTAAACCAAAAGCTGTTTGTGCTAGGAGACACAACATATGGCAGGTAAATGCTTTGTTGTAGGCCTAAGTTTAGGTAACATAAATCAAATTCCATTTGTTTACGCTTGACAGGTAAACCTATGCCTTGACAAAATGAACACAGAGGATACGCGTCCGGTAACTGGACGTGGATGAGGCATCCGGTGTGACATCACCGGATTGCGGGGTCCCGGAACATCATTAACTCAACGATACGATGTTTAGCCATCAGTGTTCGTGGTGTAGGGGATAGAGTACTCGGCTGATATGCTAGAGGTACCTGGTGCAAATCCCATTTGAAACCTTAACTTTTGACAAAGATTTTGCTTTGAATGCCATTTCTTATTAACTGTAGCCTACATCTTTTGTTAGGATTTTTGGCATTTATAATTTCATTTTATGAACAGAATTTAACCTTCATTCAATTTTTTCATTATCAGCAAGTTTGGTTGGTTAGGTAAGGTTATGACAGTAATTAACCTAAAGTGCAAGTTTAGAATCTTTATCTTTCTAACAGTATAAAAATTATTCTCTTTTACAATACAGTATTTTTAACCTAACCATTTATTTGGAATGAACCAAAACCTTGCAAAACTCGACAATTATAGTCGCTGCTACTACAGAAACCACCTAACTTACCGCTGCCAGTTAGAGGGTTAATGTAGCCTATGTTTTTTTAACAATTAACATTTATGTAAATTCAGACTTTTTTAGGTTATAACCTAAACATGGAAGAAAGATGTTTACTACTCGTAATGATCGCCTATAGCTACAACATTTTTTAGTATTGATATAGGCCTACCTCAAAAAATAAAATATTGATAGGCCTATATTGAAAAAATCCTTGATAATAATGAATGATCCCTTTAATAGGAAAGTACTGAATTTATTATTGTTATCTGACTGATGTTTTCCCTTTTTCACTCAAGAAATAGGGTTAAGTATTCAATGACAAAGGCTAACTTATTTCATTGAAACTTAAATGTAATCAAAGGTTTATGTAAAGATTTCTTGTGTTTATTTAAGTTGCTGTGTGGATGAACTAGCAGCCCAGCACATAGATGGTGATGCTGTTATCCACTTTGGACACGCATGTCTCAGCCCAACGTCCAGACTACCTGTGATGTACGTCTTGCCTCGGGCAACGCTAGATCTGGACAAGTTCACGGATGCTTTTACACAACATTGTAATAGTTCTGAGGGGCCAGTGCTGTTGCTGTACGATGTCGCTTTTAGTCACTTAATAGGTAAGTACCAGGGGACGAGCATTGCTCATGGTGTTTAATTTGTTTGAGATGTAATTTTTTTACATCTCTAACAAATTAAACACCACAAGCAATGCTCGTCCCCTGTTTATTTTTTATAAACATAGGCTAGGCCTACATATTTACAATTTCCATGATATCATAATTACAGTACAGTACGGTCTTACCATATGACTTACCTACAAAATTTTTTAGAGAGAGGTGGGAAAACGCATTTATGCACACAGGTGGCTAGCTTGTAGTGTAGGACTCCAACGGGTTTAAGGCCCAAAGACTACCCACTGAAAACCTCCTCTATTGGTTTAAAAGTACTTTTTTTGCTATGCATATGATTCTTCTTACAAAGGTGAGATTCTGTATTCAACAGGTAGTTTGCAACAGTAGGTGAGTCGGTGGCTCAGTTGTTAGCGTCACAGACTTCGGGCCCAAAGCAGGGATGTCGTGGGTTCGGATCCTGGTCACTGCCGCAAACATTTTCATTTTATCATTAAGTTCAACTTTGTACTGTACCGGCTCACCCCTTGCTTTGATGGATACGTTCCATGGCAGTTAGTCTATGTGGATGGGCAAATGCAAGGTTATAAGAGGTCACCAAATACTTTTTTTAAAAAGAAACAAAAATTTATATAGAACACAAAAAGGGTTCAAGTAGATTGTTGACCAGTTGTGATTAGGGATTAATTTGGTGTGTTTTATAAAATAACTTAACTTTCTACCTTTAGTGGACATTATAAAAGTGTTTTATGAAGTTTCCACCCGCCGGTTGGTAACCGCATAAACATGGTTCTAAAAAAAACCTGGCATTACTAAAGTTTATCGAGTTTAAATAAACTGTAAAATATTCACAAAGATCCAAACAATGCACTGGATGAACTGAAACCTTTGTATTTGTTGCTTCTTTAAGTATTTAACAACACTACTTGCTACGTTACCAGGTCACGTCCTGGAGTTAAAGGTGGCCGTGGTAGAGGTAGAACCCTTTTAACTTAATATCTTTAATGTGTTGCAGATGATATATCGACATGTATTTCTCATTTGAAAGAGAAGGCAGTGATATCTCAGCTAGTCGTACCTGGAATTCAGACCAATAGGTGTTGTGAAAAGTGTTCACTGAATGAAGGCTCAAATCACGTTGTTTCCTTACTTGGACGAACCTACTGTTGTGAATCATTTGCATCTGTTGTTTACATTGCCTATAAACACACTCAAAACATGCTTAACTTTGCCTTGACGTTCAGAGGTAAGCTGTTTATTTTACAATTTTTAATAATTTATCAACATTTATCATTATGCACATCCAGTATGATTAAGAAACTTTCCTTGTTGGGATAAGAAAACATATTCAAGTAAGTGTTCTGAAGTCCTAGCTGACATCATCTTTGTCTCCTGCGATCTTGGAAATCATAAACTTTTTTGCGTTCGTGGAGAAGTAATCTTATCCCACAGTAGTTTGCCACTTTTGGTAGTAAACCATTTTTGTTTCGATTGCACAGTCTAGTAGATACTTTTGGCAATCATGAGAATAGTAGGTGGACTCGAATATGGAACCATTTGACAGATTTGATTGGCGAAATACCTTTAGATATATCAGAGTTTGGACTACTCAAGATTGACTGTGAATCAATCACAAAATGGGTGTAATACCCTTTTTAACTTAAACTTTGTTACCCATCAAGAACATCGTAGCTGAATAGATTTATATTTGAAGAGGAGATTCTTTTCAGAAAACCAAGTTAGATCAGATATTTTTTAAAGTAAATTAAATGTTTGGATACTTATAACTTTATATAGCCTACAATATAAGTGTAATATATTATTGTTTAGGGTCAATCTTAAAAATTGTTCATATTTTGAACACGGTGGAATATCTAAGGAAGAAGTTGACCTAAAAGTTCATCTAGATAAAAGTACATAAATAAAGGGTAGAAGCAGTTAAATTAGCATTAAAAACTATTTTAGTCTTATAAATTAGCAAAGTTTTTCAGGGGAGGACTTGCTTAACATTAGTCAGGGGGGTTTTCTAAACCTCCCCCCACCAAGGGGTGTCCAATAACATCCACCCCGGTACCAAGAATTTTTCATTAGGTATATAATTGTGTTTCCCTTAACCCATGATTTCAATTCAACTGCCATTCAAGTTGGTAAAACAATTCTACCTTTTTATTTCAGTCCAATATTGGCCCTTAGGCCAATTAAAAAGTGATGAATCAAATTAATGTCAAGTGTACCAAAAACAGTTAAACACTTATAGGATCTATAAAAAATGTTATGCAGTCAAAGTTTAATTAAACATTTGTGTTCAAGATGCTCAATTTTACACATACTCTGGAGGAGATATTACAACAGTGGATTTCAACAAGACACTCCGAAGAAGACTTTACTTTGTTGAAAAAGTGAAAGATGCAAAAGTTCTTGGCATCTTGGTTGGGACACTGAGCGTGGATAGTTATTTGTGTGCTATTGAAAGGATTAAGAATCTGGCAGCATTCAGAGGGAAGCGCTCTTACATTTTCTCAGTCGGAAAACCAAACCCAGCGAA
Organism: Macrosteles quadrilineatus; assembly: GCF_028750875.1. Classification (NCBI taxonomy): domain Eukaryota; kingdom Metazoa; phylum Arthropoda; class Insecta; order Hemiptera; family Cicadellidae; genus Macrosteles; species Macrosteles quadrilineatus. Next base: position 13,777,456 of record NW_026542598.1, on the reverse strand, counting down.
GCTCGCAAACTTTCCTGAGGTAAGAAAAAGTTATTCAAATTAGAGTATATTCAGTAGATACATCATATGATACAGTTTTTAAATACTTAAAGATTTCCTCTTCACGCAACACCACCTCTGGAAAGAAGCCTGATGTTTTATCACTAATAAAGCCGTGTAGCGTTTTTTTCTTCTTCAAATTGTCAACCAAACTGAAGGCCCTATTATGCTAATTTTTGTTTCTTTGCATTTGTTAATAAATTTCACATTTTAGTAAATATATATGATGTTTTAATTTGGTATCTCTTTTAAGTTTTGTTTAAGGAAAGAATATAGTTTAAGAGGCTGATTTTTATAATAAAGGGATAGCAGCTAGCTTTACTTGGAAAAGACCAGATATGCCACTATATATAACACATAACACATAGAAATAAGCGGCATTTACTTTTATTCTTTCTGTGTTTACTATGGCCTGCAGGGATTTTTCTACTCAAAAGCAAGCTGCTGATCCTTTATTCAACATTTATTTCCCGTAGATCGTTCAGTATTTCCTAATTTTAGGATGGTATTTTCTAGTTTCTTTATATTTATTTTATGGCAAAAATTTGACCATTTAAGTGATAGGTGGCATCCCCATCTCAAATAATGTATAATTTTGATCATTGATAATGGATTTTACTGGGGAAAAGTGTTCTTCTTGTCTTGTGTTTTCTGTAGTTTTTTTTTTTATTAAACCCATTTAATAATGCAGCTTTTACAAACAACTTTCATTTGGCAACAATCATATAGCTGAACTGCTCTTGTGTTTTCAGATAGAAGTGTACGTGCTGATATCTTGTCCAGAGGCTTGTCTGGAGAGTGAGAAGGACTTCATGCAACCTGTCGTTTCACTGTTAGAGGCAGAACTGGCATTGAGTCCAGGCACCAGCTGGGACGACAAGCTGTCTGTGGACTTCAGAGATCTTGTCAAAAGTAGGCTAATGTGGGTTTTATGCCTAATACTTTTTGATTTCAGAAGGTGTTAGAAACAGATATTTTTTTTAGGTTACAAAAGTCGTCAATCCTGAACCCATTGACGCCAGAATGTATATTTTTACTCTATTAATTAATTTTGTAGGTTATGTCGTTTTGTGTCTTTCATGTATGCATTTTAACACAATATGTTCATTTTAAACTAGAATAAAAGAAAATAAATTGTTGTCCCTCCACAGTAATGTAAATTAAATGAAGCAACACGTGTGTGCAAGCCCCATTTAAACTCACTAATGCTTCAACTTCCACCTAAGCCCACCACACCAGCCAAGCCACACAATAGTAAAATGTATAATGATAGAAATACCTCAATGCTACACTCGTCAGTGCAACGCCTTAGCTAACTGAGCTACCACGCCACCGTTGGCTGACCCGAGTACCACTTGATGAAAAGCGTCACTACTAGCACTCGTGTTTTTTTTTTTTTTAGATTTGAGGAACTAATTACCGTCAGTGGGATAGCAGTACGCCTACCTCGCCACAAAATGCGGTAATGAGCAGCACAAGTGACTTGGCGTCATAAAGTTAAACCATATAAATTAAACATCTTGATAAAGCCAGTTACAAGATTATTCTCTTAAGTAACAGTAGGATCCTAATTCTTAAAATAATAATAGTGATTGTTACCAATTTTAAATGTCGTTGCAGGTGCAACTTCATTGCCTGAAGGTCAAGAGCCGCTGGCGCCTGATGTGTCGTTGATAGTCAACAGGATACGGTCAGACGTGGTGGTGGCCGACACAGACTCCAGTAATGCCACCAGTACAGAACTCACCATCAAAGACCAGTACCAGATATCAGTCGCTAGCTCATACAGCGCTGGAAGGTCAGTGACATGTTCAATCCCACAAACATCATTGTATAGTCTGTAGTCGTGCTCAACCCTTTCTTTATTAATTTTTCTACAGGTAAAAGCAAACTATATCTTAATAGATAATAAGGATACTCATCTCAAATTTTGTCTAGAATTTACTTTTCCAACCAACTAAATAGGCGCAACAATTGATTGTAAAAATCCCCCAATTCAATAGAAATTTTGGGTGAAACGTTAGAAGTAACGTGTATTTGAATTTTTAATGAGTTTGGGAACCAACTTGTTGTTTTGACCACTGAGGGATAGAATAAAATTGGTCTTACCTGAACTTTTCTACCCATAAAATTTCAAATAGGCAACCCATTTAATTTGTTACATTATAATAAGGATCTTCAAATAAAAGATCCTAACTGATCTTCTCTCACCATTCTGTACTCATCCCTCAATCATATTCGGGTTCAAATACGCACCTAGGTGGTGTTCCTATCTCAATTAATTGATAATTTAATTATTGACTAGTGTACATGTTGCTCGAATTCGAGCAATTGCAAAGTATTACAGGAGTTATTTCAAAACGAATAACAGTCATATTTACAATGAGTTTAAAAGAGTCAACTCAAAGATTACCGGTGTGTAGCTCATGGGGATATTCACGATGTTTAAAACAGTAATCATTTCCTGTAAATATTGTATCATATTTCATAACCTGGTATTGCTTTTTAATGTTTTCTACAAACATTTCCTGACTTATAGCCATATAAGGTTGTCCATGTTTATCTTTGTTATTGATAAATCTAAAGCATTCCGGCCGGTTTTCTCCTTCTCAAAATACCTCACTGTACAGGCAACACAGGGCCAATTGAGAACAAAAAGTCGTTTTGGAGTAGTGTACAACTAAACAAATTATAGATACACAAAACAACGATAAATGCACAAATTTAAGTTGCAATCATGCTAACACGATCCGTCATAGCGACACAAAAAACGATAAATACACGAATTTAAGATACAACCATACTAACACGATCCGTCTTGGGGGTTATGTTTACACAAACTCAAATAGTAAATAAATGTACGCAATGCGTTTCATTGAATTGATAAATAAATAACAGCAATTAAATTATACAGCTGATCAAAATGTAAACAATTATGTTCTTCATAAGGATAACATGGGAACTTTCAAAGCCACTGGGGCAGAGCCCAAGGGACTTTTTCAAAAATGTAGGGCCAGTTTGCAAATCTACGCGACGTGCTCTGTCCAATGAGACGTCAATGGATAAAATCGGTTAAGAAATGGCGGAGGAGTTCAACCGACAAAGTTTCATGTAGCGTATTAATTATATAGATAGCTAATTTACTAAGATATTTAAAAAAATATGTTAGTTGAGAAACGTAACACTATGTACTGTACAATGATTATTAAAACAGTTTGTTAACGGAGAGTATTATTTCAGTTTGCGATGATATTGTTTGTTTTCGCCTCAACAATGAATTATATCAATACTGAAGATTTTTTCTTTTTTTTTTTAAATGGTCACTTTGCTCACTAGTTGCATAAATAACTAATTTCATGTTTTTAAAAACTCTAGTAAAAAAACAATAAATTATCAGGGTTGTCAGGCATTGGTCTAAGTATAAACTAAATGTTATTTTTTTCGTTGATTCAATAAAAAAATAAGAAATTTACTTTCTACTTAAGTTAACTGTAACTGGGTTATTAAAAGTAGGCTTAAAATATGTGCATAGTTTTATAAAGCATCGTAGATAGCACGATAATTGTTTACAATGGGCCTGGAGTTCAAGTATCTAAGTACAGGGGGACTCCTATTATATCACTTTTTGTTGGAAATTAACTTTATTTTGATTTGATAAAAGAATGCACGGAAATGCCGATGAGTTGCAATGATTGAATCATTACTTTTTAAATTTGACTCGATAACAAACATACGTTGCTCTGGGGACCACTGTTCTATGACCACAGATAGATAATGGCATCATGTAGGCTTTCCAACAAGCCGACCATCACCACCACCCTCAGACAACCTGTCGCTGAACAGTGCGCTGCATAGAATAGATCGGTTTTTTTGCCGCACCCTGTACTGTATTGGTTATACTGAGTACCATTTGAAAAATATGTTCATGTTTTAATCGGTCTTGCACATGGGATTTTTGGTAAACAATTAACTAAATTTACATTAATATTTCCTTGTTACAGAAGTTGGCGAGGTCTTGAACAGGCTCTTGGCCAAACTCCTGTAACTCAAGCAAAAATTGGTCGCTCAGGCATTCCTTTGGCATATGAAGAAGAAAAGGCCCACCAAAACTCATGACTTTGGAGACTTTAGTCAAAGATTGATTTGTACTTACTTTTGTAAATAAATTTGTTTAAATAGACCAGGATACTTCATTTAGTGTAAGACGATTCTGAATAATCTCTAAAGCTGGGTTTTCCTAGGCTCGGAAGCGGAATGTGAAGTCCGCTCTCCTCTTGTATTAGGTAATTTTTTCCTAGAAGCGGAGCATACCTTCATGTAATTCGCTTCTCCTCACTTCGCATTCTGTGCCTAGGATTTACCCGTTTTTAGGTAATAAAACACCTGTGTGAGTTTGAACTGGACAGTCAACCTGCTCTCTTATAAACACAAAACACATCGTACGACATTGCCACCATGGGGGCTTCCATGAGCTCCCCTTCTGTCCTGTTACAAGAGACAAGCAACTTCCAGTGGTTAGTTTGACCTAGCTACCCATGTTAGAAGGATGGGGTTGTTCTCGGTTATTGTGCTAGTTAAAGTTATGTTTGTGTTTTGGAGTAATTTTTTGTTTGTGTATTCGGGCTTTTCGTCTCAGCTTTTTCCCTACATTTGGCATTACTGAGGACATTAATTTGTAATGTTTCAATTTAAGATACTTTACACAGTCGCTAGCATTATTTTAAATTTAAAGAACAAGACATGTTCTTCAATAATATAACAATACGTTATAAAACAGAAATTAGCAGCTATAGAGACTGGAGAGTGAGTAGTGTCCAAATGTATCCCTAGCATTTAAAAGTCACTGGCTTAACAGCTTAACCGATCTACACAGTAGAACAGCTGATTTGCTCATAAAGTTTTTACAATTTGACTTAAGGAACTGATAATCATTGCTATGACAAGGTTGATAAATGAAACACACTCATTCATCATCATGGTACAACTTTTTACTTTATAAATAACAAAGAACAAAGAGATATCAAATCTTTTTCAATTATGTTAGTCTCATTGTGTCATCACACATTTAAATAACTATTTCAAATAAGTCTAGAAAAGTATCGTATTACATGCTGACAATTACAAACACAAAAGAACAATTACAAAACCTCAAAAGTTTTACACAAACACAAATTTAAACTAAACTACAACACATTTTGTACAGTTAAATAATACTAGGAACTGTAATATTATACCAAAATAGCATGGCTATTTGTGATGATAATCACATAGTGAAACTGAGCTGACAAATGATTGATGTACTTCTCAATTAAAAAAGCAAACATCAGAAAAAATATCGAGAAAAGATGGATTTATAAACAATTATTTCGATGTTATGAACATAAATTTTTAAATAGTGAAAGTCCAAGAATCCAAATGAAGGATGTTGGCTGGTTATCAGTCCCAAAACTCGGCAATGGACGGTTGGATATTTCTTCGGTGATTTTGTGGTTTCTTATGCAATGCGAAGCAGACTAAGTTCTTGTAGTCTCGGAACTCATCAATGGAGGGGCCTAAGACATAAAATGATTAAGTCAAACAGATGTCGTCGCACATAGTCGATGAGTGCTTTTCCTGGAAGATTGATTAGTTTGCAAAATAGATGACGCAGGACTTGATGTCTGAAAACATTGGGTTTAGCATTGTGAAGGAAGGGTTTTTTGTACATCGATAAATGTTAAAATACATTTGTTACGCCGTACACTGCACATTTGACATTCAGTTTATTGAAATAATTTGAAACGTTAAACTAATGCAGTGTAGTCTCGATTGTCTAATCTACCATAGTTCCCGTAGACGATTTGACCCGACCCCAGTGATGATCAATTTAGGGAGGGTATACTGAAAATTTAAGTAGGGCCAATCCAGTGAAGGTTGGTTAAGAAGGGATGTACTGAAGATTCATGTAGTGTAAATTGGTTGTTTTTATGTCACAAGAATTAAGATTAATTCTTGAGAGCTGTTATATTCCTATACATTACATTACTAAATAACTGAACAGTGATCAACTGTAATATTTCCAATTCCTCTACAGGAGCTAACATTTTTTATTTGTTCGCAAATATTGCCTGGTCTAACAATTAAATCTTATTTTAGGAGAATTAGGTGTTCCATAGAGTTAAAGAGTATTATAATTCATAAGTTGGAGGAAATCAATGGGATCTGTCTCAAGTTTGGGAAACAATTTCTCAATACCTTAGTCTAGGAATGGTATTACTTACTACTAACGCACCCTTTACTTTTATAAAAAAAAATTAAGAGATCAAATAATAAATTTGAAGGGAGAAAAAATATACAAAACCTGGAAGATCTTCTTCGTTCACGCCGCTTTTCTGAAATAAGAAAAAATAAAGTCTAAAAAGAAGAACGAAAAGAAGAAAGATGTGTATAAATATTACTTTATGAGGAATTAAAAAGACCATATAATGTTTCAAGCTAGGGATGTTTAAAATTTTTACATTCTTTTTCCTCTTTAATGATACTAGAAAAAGTCTGTTCACGAAATATGATACTTTGATAAACATAATAAAATCAATAAACTGTCCTATTCAGCTAAATCCTGCCCGGGTTACATTTTTTTCATTCAAATGAGCCTTTTAGGCGTACTAACTTCAAAATCATTGTAATAACTAAAATTTTTGGAAATCGAAGGTTTGACTTTCATGTTTTTTAGAGTCACAAAACAACTAGAAGTGTTGGGCAGTGAAAATTATTCAAGGACTCAAATAGATGTAGCCTACTTCGGGGATTTGTTTTCTAAATCTAACCTTTTTTGCAAGAATATCTCACAAGAAGAATCTATATTGTTATCTCTTCACTCTAATTCTCCCCAAACCACTTCATAGGAGTTACAAAATATAATTCATCAGAAAATATTATCTACATATTTAAAAAAGGTAAAAAATAATGGCACTAAAGCAATCCTGAATAATTTTTCATTTTAGTCGCCTCAGAAACTAAATTAAACAATGACAGAATACTCTGCATACTTTGAGTCTGTAGATATAATCCTAATGCCATTATACATTGAGTCAAAAGAAGAGATATATCTGTATCAATAAATTAAAAACTACATATATGCTAATGCATTAGGTAAAAATTTGTCATCATACTGTCCGGAAAGAAACCGTTTTTAGGTCTGTAAATCGTCCGCAAATTCATCTTTTCGGGTAACTTCAAATAGGGAACAGAGTAAACGTATGGTAAATTTTTCGGATTGAAAGTGTCTTTTTTGGTACTTAATCGTATTTCCATTTCGCTCCTAGTGATGAAAACTACTACCATACGTAGTAAGCAATAGCAAAGCAATAGAAGTCAGAGGTAAAAACATAGTTTTTGTAAATGCATTTCTACACTGAGTCAGAGTTTTAATACAAATAAAATTAAGTTGAGTAGCCTTTGTAGCTATTCTGCTATGGGAAACACAATATAGGCTACAACGACTTAATTTGTTTTAGAAGCGCACAATGAAATAAAAAAAAAATGAAATAAAAAATTCTACAACACATCTCTAGATTTATTAATTTTCCATGTGGTTTTGATTTCTTTTAATCATTTAATCAATAAAGCCAAAAGAAGGATTTTCGGAGGTTGTAGTCTAATAAGTTTTTTTTGGAAATGAAAATTTAACTTATTGTTTGTTTTTGTTCCATTCCATTTCGAAATCTGTCACATTTTATGTATAAAAGTGTCAACCAACACATAATAACAGTTTGTACAAAATCTACTAGGAAGAAGTCCTACATTAGGAAAAAGTATCAGTGTTGTTATGTAATATTTTACTCGAGTATCTATTAATTCCTATATAGTACTTCCTATATTTTTCTCTGATAAGATTGCTGGACTGTAACCCTTTCTGAAAAAAACTCCTAATTTTAATAAATTGTCTATTGGTTGCTACTGTGGACTTTGAAAGGAAAAAAGAGCAGTCCCAGATCTATGTCCACTGTGGTGAGTTGTGGAAACTCTATGAGAAAATAAAAAAAATAAATCACACAACTGAGCACTGATTAATTTTCTTTTACCAACACTAGGTGAGTAAATAGGGTTTTACAATTTCAGTTTGGATGGGTTTGGGTAGACAATATAACTAGTCACCAAAACTTAAGTCCCACCTTCACATCCTAAGACGCTAGGTCTAGCCTGGAACTTATTTACACATTACTTTATGCTAGTCCTAGAGGGTTGCGGCATTATCTTTTCACATAGGTAAAATCCATTGGTGGTTGGCGAGATTCGAACCTGAGACCTTGGACTACAAAGCCCTGAGCTCTACGACTAGACCAGCTTGCTCCCTACTAATAGTAACACCATTAAAATAATTAGAGTTCTTTCCTTTTTTCTAAGGTCCAAACTCCCCTTTACTCCAAATGATAACCAATTACAACAGTTGTTCTAAAAAGTGATTATCAATAAATCAGACACTCACTAAGAGATTCCTGAACCCACATGCGATGTTCAAACGAGCGGACGGGCGGGCGGAGTGTAAACAGCGAGGTCTTTTTGAGGTAGCGACGCAGACGGTTGGCTTCACGTCGAGCGGGTGTTTCGTGATTTGGGTCATCCGTTCTCATCTCACTCAAGCTGAACTCTGGCTTGCTCATTACAAGAGGCGTGTAAGCCTCAAGCCAGCACTGGTCAGCCACAGGGTTCCATATAAACACACACTTGAAGCCACAAAACAGCCGTTCTTGAAACACCTCCCTGTAAATTAAATTAAATATGTCTTTATTTGAAAGGCAAAGTTAGCACTTGCAAGTCCTCTCTACCACTTAACCTCTAAAACATAAATAAAACTACCCTGTAAGTTGTAATAAGACGATAAAATAAGTATTACAGGAACTCATCTGTTCCACAGTGTCCCATTTGTTTTTATTTCCGAGTGAGAAAATTGTGTCTCAAAAAGTACCTGGTTGATAAACATCTACTTGTTTTTTTTACAAGATGACTTGTCTTATTCAAGGTGTGAATGATTTCTTTCTCAAATCCAAAAGTCGTTAAATTTAAATTGCAACTTAAACAACGTTCTGCTTAATGGCTTGTGTAATAATGTAGACGATTGAGTTTGATGCAAAGAAGTAGTGGTAATGAGCAATGACATAAAATCAATAGTACATCTGTGGGGAAAACAAACTATTTATGTCGACAATTAATTAAATGATAATCTGACCTAAAGTACAGATGAAGTCTTTGAGGTAAAGTTTACACAAGAGCATCGTTCTGGCTGCTGGCTGAAATAACTTTAGTGGCAGAAAACAGTTTTAACCACTCACTTTGGAAACTAATAAAATTATAATACAATTATGGACAAAAATGTATGCATTACCATTGATTATTGGATACTGACATATTGTATCAATAGTCAAACGCAGTACCCACAATCAGGCATCCCGGTTATTCGGGAGTTGATCAGTACTTCTTCTATTTTAAAGTATTAGATTTCATAATTGCATTATTATCCATTCCAATACACTGCACAACGTACTAAACACCATATTTTAGAATGCAATCAGTTCTCCTGATGTTCATTTTTTGCACTGAATTGAACCTCTAAAAATCAAATTTTGTGGAGGATGAACCTTGATAAATCAAACGTTTATTATTCAAAGTACTCGATAATTCAAAAGTTCCCCGTTCCCCTTGGGATTACATTTATTTAAGTTCCACAGTATTTAAATCATCTCATCATTGTAGTTAAAAATTAATGTTTCATTTATAGTTTTCAAAGTATCCAACTTAGTTTAAAAACATTGAAAAAATATGTCAAAATTTGCTTAGCATGATGTAAATATGCAAGACGTGCTATTTGCAAATTTCTTTAAAGTACTCCCATTAAAAGTTAAAACATACATAATTTCCCTTTACCATCCAAAGTAATGGCCCAATAACCAAAATAATAATAATTTACTTACAGACCTTTATTATAAATTTTCAATATTTCAAATAATAATAAATAAAAGTAACTAAAATATTTCATCAGAATTGACTATTCCTTACTTTTCATGGTTTGTAGATTCCTCAACATTCACTCGCATACAAACGACACCCAAAATATCACAGTTTAAAGTACAGACCTGAAACAAGCAAACATAATTACAATGGGGGGAAATTCAATGCATTTAGGACTAAGATATTTTTTTAATGGATCTCAAGAAGCGAGATTTCCTTGGGGGGGGGGGGGGACAGAAGATGTATAATTTCAACACATTGTAGTGATGTGCGATGATACGCGTCAATTTATCGATATGCAGTATCAATATGCCATATTAACCGTAGAAGTGAGAGAGAGATGGTAAAGATGGTACTCAGAGGTATACCAGAAGGAAGGAGAACATTAGGTAGACCAAGAATGCAATGGGTTGATGAGGTGACGAAGGACTTGAGAGGAATGGGAGCAGACTTGGAGCTGGCAGAGGATAGAAGAGCTTGGAGGCACATGGTTGGCGAGGCCAAAAACCACCTAGGTTTCCAATGGCCACAGGAGTAAGTAAGTAAGTAAGTATCAATATGTCTCTTAGTGGTGTATTCAATTAAATTCATATAACTTTATTCATTTCAGTACATCAATAAAGTTGAATGATGTGAAGAGTGATTTAATAAAACTAAAATACTCATCAGTCATCATTATCATGCATGACGTAACATACCATCAATATTAATAGCTTTTAACTCAAATAAAGTAAAACATACAATGCAATATAAAAATTTATACATATCAAATCAAAATTAAAATGATAAATAGAATTATTTTAAAACCAAAAGTTTCAACTTACATAAAATGAAGCGAAATTGAGCTATAACTCTTCTTTTAGCGAATTTCCCAATAGGGAAGCAGCTATTACCGTAGGTGGCACGGTAAGACCTAGGCCTGCGACCGATTTACTTTTTAATTTTGATGTCTCCAGAGGCCAAAAACACTATTCGTGAGGTAGCCTATAGTGAACTCACAGACCCGGAGATAACCCGAACAGTAGAGGATATGTATGTATGTAGGTCAGGGCATAAAATAACATGTTAACTGGGCGGCGACACTTGCTGAGATTTGGTCGCCCAGTGACTATGGGTGGTGCCGGCATATTTTTTTAATGATTCACATTTTAAATGTATTGGAATTTAAAAAAATAACATTATGTAAATATTGAACTTTGATTTTGGCCCAAGAGGTTGTGAAGGGAGCCTTGGCCTGTTACAACGTTCTAGAATACGTAATTAAGTAAGTTTATATGGACCATGTACAAGCAAATATAATCGAAAAATCCATTAAAAGATATGTACATAGAAATGTGTGATTTTCACTTTAATTTATACAAAAATTTCCAAGGGGAACCCTCGGACCCCTCAGTAAGTCCGGTGCCACTGTCGCCCAGTGGAAATCCCTTAAAATATGCTCTGATGTAGGTATGTAATAATGTAAATGCACAGTGTGAATAAATTTCACATCAGATGTCTTTACCGTTTAGATGGCCAGTGGTACTGGCCAAACCCATAGAACATGTGTTTGTTTATTTATACAAAATGTTTTTGTTTTTATGTCTGCTTAGAAAGATTTACCATTAAATTGTTGGTAGACAACATCAGTCTTGTTTTACTTTAAGCATTAATTAAGTACTTAGTGAGCAACTTTGTTACTAAAATAATTCCAAGCTAGTGGGAAGAAGCAGACGTGATGTCTGCCAAGCTAATTCACAAGACAGACGATCAGTGGTAGCCTACTGGTTGTACAAAAGGCAGCTACAGTGGGTGTTGAAACAATTCCATACTGTTTACATCAACAACATAGCCAATACGCCTCACTAAGTGCAATGATTAAGGAATTACATATTGATACAAGTCAATTTATAGAACGCTTACATCAATGAGCTCTACATCAAAATCACTGCAGTGCCAGAACTTGAAACCCTCAAATTGGCAGATTACATCAGCTGCTTTTGAACAAAAGTTGTCTATGGCAAGGCTCGTTTGGAACACACGTTCACAATTCATGCTCTGCAACAAACATGTTAAGATATCATAGTGAGATTGTCATCTTCAGCATTTTCATACATTTCCTACTTTTACAATTGGTATATTTGATTGTGTTCTTAATATATGATCGTACAAGTCTTAGAAAATTTTGCCTCTCAAAGAAAATAATAAGAAGTGACCTTGTTGAGAAACAAAAACTGTTCAGGCTGGTGCTGATGTTCATGGTAATATTTTAAAAACTGGCTTTACACCAATTTGTGAAAATACAGTAGCACTCCAACTATCTGAATCACTTGTAGAAAGAATTTTAAAAACCTTAAGCTACCACAATAAGAATCGTTATTAAAGAAGGCAGAAGCCGTGATAGTAGTAAATTCCTGATTATTTCTTGCAGTCCTGAGGATATCAGATATCAAGTTTTCTGCGTTCACAGAAACATCATCTACTTCTGTAATTGTGGCAAAATCCAGAATATCTCTTGCGGTTGTGTGGACTTCATCATTGTCTCCCGCAGTCATGGATAATTATTAACCTGAACCTCAAGATTCCTGACATAAAGAACCAGCCAAACTTTTCAAAACTGATACAATTTTTAACCCGAACCTCAAGATTCCTGACATAAAGAACCAGCCAAACTTTTCAAAACTGATATAATTTTTAACCTGAACCTCAAGATTTCTGACATAAAGAACCAGCCAAACTTTTCAAAACTGTTAGAATTTTTAACCTAAACCTCAAGATTCCTGACATAAAGAACCAGCCAAACTTTTCAAAACTGATATAATTTTACACCTGAACTTCAAGACCCCTGACATAAAGAACCAGCCAAACTTTTCAAAACTGATACAATTTTACACCTGAACTATGTCGAAGAACAAAACAAAAGTTTCAAAATATCCGTGTGGTGAATGCAACATCGGTGTAAAATATTCCAGTATAAAATGTACTGGTCCCTGCAACTCCTGGTTTCATGGTGGGTGTGTCAATATCACAGAAAAACAATTAAAAAACCTTTCTAAAGAAGACATTTCCCTATGGAGGTGTAACAATTGTAGTGATTTTTCCCTCACCTCTGGAAAGCCAGCGTTACAACTAAAAGAAGACCAAACTCCCACACCCCCAAATCAAATATCCTCTGAAAGTCAGGGTAACAAAATGGGCGAGGTAGAAAACAAAATTCTAGAACTAGAAAACTCAGAAGATCCCGATTTAGAAACTTCTCTAACACTTGCAGCAGAAGTTGGAAATGCACTTCTAGCACAAAATAGCAAACTAAGAGAAGAAGTACTCAACCTGACTCAACAAAATTCGAGTCTGGCCCAGAAACTAACAAACATACAAACCATCGACATCATGAACTACCACGCTCAAATTGAACAACTAGAAGACGAGAAAAATACTATTCTAATTAGAAACAACAACCTAATCGAAACAATAACTGAACTAGAACACCAATTGGAAAAGGAAGTAAGCCTAAGAAACACTCTCACAAAAACATTTGAAGATTATGACAAAGACAGGGAAGAAAACTTTTAATAGCTTCATCACAAAAATAAAGGACATGGAGAATGAAATTAAATGCCTTAGGCAAAAAAATACATGCAGCAGAATAAACACCGGAGAAGAATCTACAAAATCATTCAGAGAGACAAGCACACAGACAACCACTACAGAGGCGAAGGACCTCACAAACAAATCCACAGTTTCAGACAACAAAAAGCCAGAAGCATCAAACACAGAAACACTAATTCTACTTGAACTAAAGGCCCTAAAAGAAAAACTGAATAATATGGAGTCAAAAATGAAGAAATTAGAAAATAAAATAACAGTAGAAGATTCCCAGCACCTAATGACTGAGAAAAAGGAGACTCCTTGCAAGCCAATTAACACACCAAGGCGAGTTTCATATAATAAAAACAAATTGGCAACTACTAAGAAAACCCATTTCAGTGTTTCCTTGCAAATAGCAAAAAGCAAGTTGAGGAAAGAAGCACCAGAACACCAAAGTCAACCACAACAAACACAAAATCAAAATATTAAAGAACCCAAGGCCATCAAAATCCCAAAAGGAGTTTGCTCTACTTTCAAGTTCACTATATCTCCCCCAAACAAATCAACTAAACCAAAGAACACAGGGAAACCCCCGATCACCGCCAAGCTTCTGAAGCCGGGAGAGACCATTGAAGACTTCTTTTGGAAAAATATAGACCTATATAAAAAGAATATTCTGTCACACACCAAGCGACTAAACATGACCGAGATGGACTGCCTCTCTTCTCAAGGAGAACAGAAACATGAGCAGCTGCAGGAACCCAATTCAAGTCAACAATCCAATCACTCTACAGTGCCCCATACTATAACCCCTTTTTTAGAAACAAACAGCCTGAAAAAAGCAAAAGAAAAATCTGCAAATCTCCAAATAATTCTTGTGTAGCAATAATGCACCAAAATATTAGAGGACTTGCTACAAAGACGAACAGACTACACCATATTCTCAATGACACAAAACCAAGCATTTTAGTCTTGACTGAACACGGACTGAAAAAAACAGAGCTAGAAGCTACAAAAATTCCCGGCTACTCTTTAATTACCCACTTTAGTAGAGAAGAACATAAACTTGGAGGTGTTGCAATATATTCCAAGGAATCCCTTGCTGATACAGTATCAGCTATTAACATATCAAACACATGCCGGGAGTTAATTTTCGAAGCAGCAATGATTCGCATGCAGACAACAAAGAAAAAGGATATCTACATTCTGGGAATCTATAGACCACCAATCGAAAATGCAAGAATTGCCCTTGACCTCCTATCAGACACGCTAGAACTACAAGAAGTACACAAGAAAAACCTCATACTCATCGGTGACATAAATATCGACAGGCTCACCCAAGATTCCAAAAACACCATGCTGGAAGAAGAGTTAACCACACAAAACATCTGGAGATTTCCTCTAGAGGCCACCAGAATAACCCATGACACAGCCACTTCAATAGACTGTATATGCTCAAACATACCATATGCGTATATTACTGGACAAGTTGTGCATACTGGTCTATCTGACCACACTGCGCAGCTATGCCTGCTGAAAACACACCAAGAAGACACTTCCCAAAGATTTGTAATGAAAAGAAGCCTAAACAACACAAACCTAAACAATCTAAAGGCTCACCTCCATCTACAAAATTGGGAACATGTTTACTCTTCACCGAATCTTGAAACCTCCTACAACAAATTTCATAATATTCTTCAAACAGCACTGGATTATACATGCCCATTAAAGAAAACTAAAATTAGTACAAACAAAAAACATATGAAGTACTACGATCCTGAAGCAAAATACCTTAAAGAGAACTTTTTGAAAGCTCTGCAAAAATTTGAGTTAACAAACAGAAATGAAGACAAATTAGAAATGATTAATAGAAAAAGGATATACGACATGAAACTAAGAAACCTAAAAATGTCCTCAACAGCTAGCTTCATAGAACAAGCTGACAACAAACCAAAAGCACTATGGCAAGTTATAAACAAGGAAAGAAAAGGAAAATGTGAAGAGAAAACCCTTACAGAATTAGAAATAAATGGCAAACTCACAAACGACACAAAAGAAATGGCCGAACACTTCAACACATTCTTCTCAAATATAGCAGAAAATACCCTTGACCAAAACAGAGCAATCGTCATAGACCCTGAAACAGTGCTGAATGGGGAGGAACCAGTCTGCCCAATACACCTTACCCTAACTTCAACATCCTATAAAGAAGTTAAAACGATAATAAAAAGCCAAAACATCAAGTGGAATAGATGAGTTTTCCTCTAAGATGATAAAGCACTGCTCTCAAGAACTCATCTCTCCTCTGGTTTATCTTATAAATAAATCATTTAAAGAAGGCAAATTCCCATCCGCCATAAAAGTCAGTAAAATATACCCCAAACATAAAAAAGGACCAACTGAAAATGCTCAAAACTACAGGCCCATCTCTCTCATCTCCAGTTTCTCTAAAATCATAGAAAATACCCCCGCCGCAGCAAACCTGCCGACTAAGCGAATTTCCATTTGTCTGAATTGATTTTCAGTTAAATATATTTTAATAACATTAGGTTTAACAAGTACCTAGGTTTGCTGCTACAAGGAAACTAATAAAGTGTGTTTTTGAGTAAAATATTGATAGCTTAGTACAAAATAAATAAATTTGCCAAGTTTGATCAAAATATGTTCATAAACAAGCAAACTACAACATTTGACAATATTCTCCATAAGAATAACATGGGAATTTTAAATTTACAATTTTTTGAATTTTCTCCGTTACTAATAATCGAACAAAAATACTTTTATATACTAAATTATTTGTTTTTTTAAGCTCTTTAAAAAGGTCTAAAGAGAAATTGGGAAATTTTGTGTTTTGAGGGTCAAAAGTGAGAAAAACCAATTTTTACCCCATAAAACCCCCCGTAAAGCCCCGTTCCCATGGTCTGATCGTGCTGGTTCGCGAACTCATTCAAGTTTATCCCGCTTTACACCTTTAAACCAAATTTCATCAAAATCGGACAAAAATTACTCAAGTTATCGCGTTCACGGATAACTATACAACACAACATAACTAACAACGGATAACATATATAAATATATGTCTATATATATATATATACATATATAAAAATTTGAACGAATAGTGTTTTTGGCCTCTGGGGACATCAAAATGAAAAAGTAAATCGGTCCCGGGTCTAGATCTTACCGTGCCACCTACGGTAATAGCTACTTCCCTATAGGGAAATTCGCTAAAAAAATTGCTCTGGCTAGATTAATGGCACATCTTAATCATAACAAACTCTTAACTGACAGCCAACATGGCTTTCGGAAGAATAAATCTACATCCTCAGCTATAACAGCACTAATTGAGTACGTCCTAGACCAGATAGAAAAGGAACAATACATTTCCGCCATCTTCCTTGATTACAGTAAAGCTTTTGACTGCCTGGGCCACGACCTGATCTGCAAGAAACTCGAAAGACTCGGTATAAGAAACTCTGCGCTAGAATGGTTCAAAAGCTACCTAACAGGACGTTCACAAGTTGTGGAACTGAAAAACTCATCAAATGAAGTCACAGAAAGTTTCAAATCTTCAAAAAGCAAGCAGACGAGAGGAGTTCCACAAGGCTCTGTACTAGGCCCGATTCTATTCATCTTATTGACTAATGACTTCCCCAAACAAATTGAGAGTGAAAATGCTGTTGCAATCATGTATGCAGATGACACAACCATTTTGATCAAGGACAACACAGCCCAAAACCTTTACCTTAATTCAAAATCGATCCTAAATAAAGCTATCCTCTACTCAAAGAACAATGACTTAGCAATAAACCCCACAAAAACTACAACTCTGAATTTCAGTAAGAAAAAAGACATAGTCCCTCAATTAGAGGATGTAACAATAGAAAACCACACAAAATTTCTCGGTGTTATCCTTGATAACAAACTAACATGGAAAGAGCACATCAACCACTTAAGCAAAAAAATCAGTACTGGAATATATGTCGTCAGAAGAATAAACTACATAGGCGGACTCTCCGTGGCCAAAACAGCTTACTTCGCACTGGTAGAGCCGCATCTTAGATATGGCTTGACAGTGTGGGGAGGAACTTCAACAAAAAATATGAATCGAATTCTTGTCCTTCAAAAGAAAGCCATAAGAGCCCTCGCCAACCTTGTCCCACCACAGACTTGCAGACTAGCATTCGCAAACCTAGGAATCCTCACAGTGGTGTCTCTCTACATACTTGAATCTATAAAGTATGTGAATGAAATAAACCCCCCAAGAAACCAAGACCTGCACCACTACAACACCCGTCATGGCTCCAAATTTGCACTACCAGTTCACCGAACAACTCTTTGGGAGAAAAAACCTTCCTACACCGGCTGCAAGCTGAGGAACCATCTACCTGACTACCTGAGAGACCTGACTGGCAACAAGCTACACCAGGAGTTGAAGAAGTGGCTAATCGCAAGACCCTTCTACTCAATAAAGGAATTTTATGAAAATTAACATGTACAATTCACTATTGTATTGACACTATTGTAATTCTTGACGAATTAACAATAAAGAATATTGTATTGTATAAAATCAATACTGTAACGTCCTCTGCAATTGTGTTGAAAGCGATAACTTTTCAATCGCAAAAATCTTCAAAGACACATTCTGTGATCACGGTAGTACTGTAAAACTTGGAGTTCAAATCAAATTATCTGAATTTTTTTATTTTCTGATTGACTCGGATCATTAAGAGTTCTGCTGTAAAACCTTGATATTGCTCCAAATAGGGTTTACAACAATACAACCAATTTGTTTATTATATTAAAGCTAGCTGAGCTATCCCAATATTTTCCCAACAGACATTTTAATGACATAGCTTATTTAAGTTATATTTAAAAAGAGCCAAGTGGCTGATTTACTAGGAAGTTAATTTAAGTAAAAGATAAAGTTAAAATTAAGGGAACAAGTAGATACACAATAAAAGCAACACTGATATTTAATGATAATTTCATTAAATATACTTCAGGAAGTATATTTAAGAGATTATTTTTATTTTTAATTACATATACTGAACAATAGGCTTAACGAAATATTAATCTATGGATAAATCTATTTATTTCCTTACCAGTCTTTCCGCCTTCTGTCTAGACACCATCTGCAGTTGAGCGTAGGCAGAGCCGTGGACAGACAGAGGTAGCGCATCATGGAAGGCTGTGTCGTCATCTGAAATCAAACTCAATCATTAGATTTAATAACGTACTAATTTAGATATGACAATCATAAATTTGAAAATATATAGTTTTAATGAAACACTAAATTCTTTTGCTATCACATGATAAACCTATATAAAACTACAGGTATTACCAAAACCAAAGTAAAGCTATTGTAATAAAAAAATATAAACAAGATTGAAAATAAAATTTAACATTAAATTATTCGTTTTTGTTTAAACAGTATTGGTTAGATCAACATTCTACACATAAGAATTTAGATTTAAATTTAATGAACATTGTTGTAGTTGAAAAAGTAACACAACTTTATAAAGCGAAAATAAAATTACATAATCAATCAACACTTTGTACGAAAACTACCTTCAAAATCTGTTGAAATAGTTGAAATAATCTCATCGTCCAGTTCAATGTATATTCTATCAAATCGCACTGAACATTCCGATATCATACGCTGCCTCAGAGAGATGTCTGGTTCTCTTGCTGGCTTCACTGTAACTGCAAAACTCACTTGTTAGTAATAATAAACAATAAATCAAGGTGAGCAAAAGGTTCAAATGTCGGTGTTGTGGCGACTGCAAGCATTAACCATAATGTCACTATGATTGAAGAAGGTGATCACGATTACATTGAGCAAGTACAGACAATATTAATAAAAAATATTACAGTACACTCCCGATTAACCCGATTAACCAAGGTTACCAAGAATCTCGGAAAACACGGAGGTCAGATAGATTTTGAGGTTAGGGTTACAGTACCTTATTATGAAGTCAAACCTGCAATAAGACACTTTCAACTGTCCTTAAACCTGCAATTTATCATTAACTTCTTAAAAATAGTGATATGTTGATACCAAAATTTTTTGAATCTTTGTCACGGAAACGTCATCGTCTGCTCCCGCGGTCACGGAAACGGCATCGTCTGCTCCCGGGGTCACGGAAAAATCATCGTCGTCTCCAGTGGTCACGGAAACTTCATCGTCTCCCGTGGTCACAGAAACGTCATCTTTATGCGCGATCGTGACAAATTGAAAATTCCCGGTAAAATATGAAATTCACGCATAATTCCCGGTTTTCCCGGTCGGTGGACACCCTGCTACTGCTATTTTTACGTTTCTTTAGGTATAAAAATACTATAATAAAGTAATTATTACTGTTCAAAGGTTTATGGCGGACATTTTCCATCACGATGGTTAATTTTTATTGTTTTCCTACGGGAAAAAATATATATTTGGGCCAAAAACGACCTGAGGGCTAGGATAATCAGGAGTGTACTGTAAGTACAATCCAAGTATGTGGAGGAAGAGGAATTGTGGAGAGGCCTAGGAAACACCTAGACCTGGAGATAACTGGAACGTGAGAGGATATGTATGTATGTACAATCCAAAATGTTTAGTTTCACCAATTTGAAAATTAATAGCAATTGGAAAAGCTGTAGGCTAGATAATATATACCTTTGTTGCAGTAAGTATTAATTAACTAACACTTAGATCAGTGATTGAAAAATTAAGCCCCTTGCACAGACAACAAGGCATAGGACCAAAGAAAGAAGATGATAGTTTCACAACTTTATTTCTTTTTTAAGGTAACTGTTTCTGAACAGAATCAATCTACACCAGAGTGTAGCTAATCTGAATTTGGAACCAAACCCTGATTTGATTAGCACATTTACATTGATCAAATTAGCCTGATATGCAGGTTAATTGTTTAAAAATTTGAAACAATTTACTTTTATAAGGCAAATGGCTATACTGTATATTGTTCTTGTGATCACGGCACTACTGTGATCATCTCCTGCAATCACATCTACTTGATACTCATTTCCCACATCATGGAAACACTATGCTCATTTCCCATACTCACACCGACAGCATCACAGTCTGCCACGATCGCAGTGACCTCCGAAATTATCTACTGGGATAACTTTCTTCTTACTACATAATAATGTCAAAAAAACCAACTGTAGGCATGGGCTATTCAAGAATGCTTGGCCAAGGGATATTTTTGCAAAGTTTCCCATTCCAAACAAATTTCATGTATGTACTTTTTAAAGAATTTTTCCAGTCATCGAAATGTACATACAATTTATCTTTTCCCAGTTGAGACATCATATTTCAGGAGACATAGTCAATTGGGTTTAATTTAAATTACTAGACCTAATATTTTTTAGTACAGATGGTTCGAATTGGACATTTGATAAAGCAGGGTTTGGATTATCGTGATTCAAATTAGCAGGTTTCTGGTGTGTCTAAAATTTGAGTAATAATTAGTTAAACTAAAATAAAAGTTTTCCTAACCTTTAGTGGGAACCTCTTCTTTGGCTAACTCTTTTGCCTTTTCTTGCTCCTTGGGCTTTTGCTGTTCTTCTTGAATGCAATTTCTTGTCCTGAGCACAACTAACAAAGGTGAGTACTTAGGGGAAGACGTTTTACTAACCGAGGGAGCATTTTCATTTGATATCTGGCTTACATTTTCACTTGACACACCGTTTTGAGCAGTTCGAGGAGAAATAGTCACACCGGGCATCAGGTCTAGAAAAGATTGGATAACATCGTTTTTGCCCAGAGAATCCGATCTCGGAGACAAGGATGAAACCGAGTCGGCTTCCCATTCAGCCAAGATGGAGGAAAGGTTAGGATTGATCACAGAAACTTCTAGGTGAGGTTTGTGATTTGACTGATCACTAGCAGAAGACACTCGCTGACTGTGGTGTACTTTCATTGCTGAAGTTCCTTCACAAGAAGGAAATGGCGTATTAAGATCATTGAAATCTTTCTCTCTAGAAGACCTTCTAGGGTAATCACATATTGAAAATTCATGTTCAACTGAATCGTGATGCATAAGATCACCACTAAGTCCTTGGCAACTGGTTTGGTTCAGAATCTTAAAATCACATTTGTCGCTCTTGGCGCTATCACAGACACTGCTGACCGGTACACGGTTAGTATTCATCTTGTGCTCTTCAATCACTCCTTTGTAAATTTCATTAATTGAAAATGGTCCTGGCCTTTGAGTGTAGAATGTAAATTTGGGTGTCTCTGGAACCACAAATGACGCCTGTCCAAGTCTGGAACAAACAAAATCATCTTAGTAGAGCTAAGTAAAGTAAGGAACATTAGTTAGAAAGTGATATTAATCGTTAATACCCCCACAGCAGTGAACCTGCAGACTAACCAAATTTCTATTTCCCTGATTGGATTTTCACTAAAATATTTACTTAAACATGATCAGATTTAACCACTAATAAAAAGAAATAGTTTATCTTTTTTGTTGCTACAGGGAAGGGAAAAAGTGTTTTTTATTATTTTTGTAAAATGTTAATAGCAGGCTTATAGCATGAAATGAAGATAATAGGCCTATATGATTGATATAAATAATTCGTAAATTATCTATCAACAAACTACTTTACTTTTCCTCTGTAAGAATAACATAGGATTTTTAAATGTACAGTTTTTGGGAATTTTCTTTGTAACCTTTAATTAATTGTAGGCTTAAACATCGCTTTGATATACAAAAACTATTTGGGTTTGTTGCACTAAACGAAGGCTGTAAAAAAATTGGAAATTGTTATATTTTTAAAAGAAAAATTTGATAAAAATAAATTTTGTAAAATTTCAAAACGCCGTAACCCCCACCTTTATAACCCGATCTTGCTGGTTTGTGAACTCATTAAAGTTTATGTTGCCCTACACGTTCATGCCAAATTTCATAAACATCTGACCAAAATTACTCGATTTATTGTGTTCACGGAAACACATACAAAAAGAACTATACTGATGATTGACATGGAAATTCTTAATTTACAGTTTTTTTAGTGAATCTCCTAAAAGGGAAGTAGTTATTACTGTAGGTGGCACGGTAAGACCTAAGCCCGGGACCAATATAATTTTTCATTTTGATGCCCTCAGAGACCAAAAATACTCTTCAATCAAATATTTATATTTGTCAAGAGAGTCAACAATCGAGAGATTTATTGGTCTAAGAACATAAATATGTGCATACGCCCTTGTGAAGAAAAATATTAAAATAATAAAAACAAATATCAGATTTTAAAATATGGATTACAATAATAAAGCTACAAAAATATAAAACAGTAAACTTATCACAGATTAAAACAACTTCCACAATAGGGGCCTACTCCTTAATACAATAGGAAGGATTGTTGACTAGCAGAAAATGAATGGCTTTTTTTAAACTTGTAAAAGTCAAACATCTTACATCTAAAGTCAAATGGTTAAAAAGTCTAACACCTACGCATGGATGGCTTCTCATGTTTTAGCTAACCTAAATTGATCAATATGGACATTTCTACTACATCTAGTGTTATATGAATGGATAGTATCTATATATAAAAAATTATTTGTTTTTATTTTCCGAGCCGTTTAGGATCTTCTACCAAAAAAAAGAACAGATGGTTTTAAAATGTAAACAACTCAAACATTTAAATTTATACAAAATGTTTTATTGCATATTACAAATTGGTATTCATGAACACTTATAAAAATAACTAAAAAGGGCGTATTTGATCTGTTTAGGATTTGAAGACCACGTCTTTCAAATGATGCCCGTCAATTTAAAATTTCAAAACGTTAAAAGTTTTCATAATAATAATAACTGCAACCAGACACAACTCAACTTGTGTTGCTTTAAACAGGAGGTATGTTTTCTTGGCCAATCGGACACTGCCAGTAAAAAATATGAAACAAGACATGGGTTGACTTGACTCATTACAAACAATATTTAAATTGTTAATATACTTTGGAAGTCAGCCTACCTTGCAGTCTTTACTGGAGGGCACTTATTTTCCATATCTTCATCACTGTCACTGCAAAACTCATACATTTTGTCTGCAAGCCTTCGCTTTTTATACCACTTAAATCTGGGCTCGCACACATCATAAGGCTCTTCATAAGCATACAACTGCAACAATACATAAAATAAAACAATTCAACTCTAAAAATATGCACTGAGTTTTAATTTATGAGGTTTAATTGATAAGTAAGCCTAAGCATAAAATAATAAGACAAACCACTGTGTTGTGAGCATTGATTATTGTAATATATTGGAAACAGCTGTAAAAGCTTTTTTTTTTGTTTACGTGTGACCGTTTTTTAAAGTAACCGTTTCAGTTGAGTTCTTGGAATTGAAAAGTTTCCCACTACAGCGTTGTTTACTTACATAACAGCATAGTTTTACTTAACAAAATCACGGGTAACAGACCAATGAGGTTCAGGGATTGAGAGAGAAGAAGTACAATTGTAATGCTTCGAACTTCAACTAATCAGCTGTTTATTATTATTATTATTTTATGGCCAGCATCGGACCACTTAAGTCAATATAATGGTTAGATTATTTTTAAATTCTATCTCTTCTTCTTGTCCGCCCAATACTTCTTCATTCTTTCCGACCGTTGTTTTCTTTCTTCTTCCGAAACCACTCTTCCTTACTAAAGAGAAATCAGCTGTTTACTAATTTAATTGTTAACGATTGGTGCAATTAGTGATCGGTACAATGAGTTGTTGCATCAATGTCAGTGGCAATGAGAGGTTATAAACAAAAACATAACCTCTCTTGGAAGTTTTGAGTAGTGATTATTAGTAATTAAAAACTGGTCATAGGTAAAGTAGTGTACACAACTCGTGTAAATAGTGTTAACGACAATTTTTACAGTTTAAAATTTTCTACTCGTGTCGTTAACACTATCTTTACGTGATCATTGCATAAACTACTATTTGATGTTTATGTTGTTGTGTAAACAAATAACAACAATTTTGTCGGAGCTGTAGAAAAATTGATACAAAAATATCATTTCACTTACACTTACCCTACCATTCTATAAAAAACCCATTTTCATTTAATCCAATGAATGAAAGTCAAATAAGTAAAATAATTGTCATAAAAAAATAAGCTAGGCCTATCTTGTTGTCATGATGAGGTTCCACAATCAATTGATGTACTAGATATGACAAGTATGACTACCATTTAGCTATTCAACTGTAATTGCAATGATTCTTCTGAAAATATTACATGTTCTCATTAATCCATGTATATATAGTTTAGCAAATTCTACTTTAGACAACAAATGAATAAGAGGTTCTAAAGCAAGCGTAGAAAAAAAGCAAAGCTGAACAAAAAACAGTTTTAGCGAATTTCCCTATAGGGAAGTAGCTATTACCGTAGGTCTCATGGTAAGACCTAAGCCCGGGGGACCGATTTACTTTTTCATTTTGATGTCCCCAGAGGCCAAAAACACCATTCGTTCAAATTTTTATATATCTATATATAGATATATATATATATATATATATATATATATATATATATGTGTCCATCCGCACGATAACTTGAGTAATTTTTGTCCGATTTTGATGAAATTTGGTTTGAAGGTGTAAGAAGGGATAAACTTGAATGAGTTCGCGAACCAGCATGATCGGACTATGGGAACGGGGGTTTATGGGGGGTTTTATGGGGTAAAAATAGGTTTTTCCCTTTTTTGACCCTAAAAACACAAAATTTCACAATTTCTTTTTAAACCATTTTGTAGAGCTTAAAAAAACAAATAATTTAGTATATTGAAGCTTTATTATGCGCCTAATTGTTACGGAGAAAATTCAAAAAAATTGTAATTTTAAAATTCTCATGTTATTCTTATGGAGAATAAGTCAACTGTTGTAGTTTGCTTGTTTATGAACATATTTTGATCAAATTTGGAAAATACATTAATTTCTTACTAAACCACAGTACCTTTTAACATTTTACATAAAAAAAAACATTTTACCCTCCCTGTTGCAGCAAACCTAAGTACTCATTAAACTACAGTAATTCTGTTTAAACAGGGAATAGGCTAAATGTGATATTTTTAAGGAGACATTTTAGTTTAAATCCAATCAGGCAAATGGAAATTCGCTAAGTCTGCAGGTTTGCTGCGGCGGGGGTATTTAGCAATCACCTTGTTAGCCTTATCTCTGATTGTGTTGAGCCACGTGCTGTTGATGGATTTCGACAGGTTCTTGCGGTTTGGTGCACTAGACGACTTCTGCCATGGACAGATGTAATCAGAAACTTTGTTGGAAAGAAACTCCCCGGTCCTACAACAGATCAACAATACAGTGTTGCCGTTTGGAGAACTCAAGACTTTTGAAGAACTATTTATAAATTCACAAACTAGCTTACCTGGAGTTATGAAAGATGCTTGCATTTGTTATTGCCAAGCAAGACACTGTTATGAGGCAATCCATGAAGCCTCAAAAAAAGTTAACGGCAACAAATTGCGATACTTGATACAGACAGGACACTGGAAGAACTGAAGTTCACAACTAGAATTGGTGCCTCGGACTGAGGGATTCCACATACACGTACAGTTCTGCCTTAAGGCCAAGCTGCCTTGAAGCCGGGCCTTGTGTGTTTCCCATCCGGCTGTCTGGCTGACGGTCCGCCTCAAGGAATCGCCACACACTGTCAGTTCTTCCTACAGTTCAGGACTGTACAGTCCAAGCCTTGAGGCCGAACTGAACATGTATGGTAGGCCCAATCATTCGACCAATAAGACTACCTACAAAGAAAGCTTACCTATGAGTAATTTCATCAGGCACAATAGAATCAGGTTCTGTAGATGTTTTTATTTCTTTATCTCCATCAAAATGCAACACATGCAAGAAGTTGCCAGTGTTGATGACAATCTTGTAATCCACCTTGAGACAGGTCTTGGGGTTGAAATGTGGATAAGGTGGTGCCATGTCTAGCGTTGTGTGGATGGTAAGGCCATGTTTAAGGCAACTGAACGACACAGCCTTGTCCCAGCTGGCAGCCATTTCTGAAAATATAAAAACTGGATTTACTTAAAATCTGACTAGGATGGATTTTTTTTTGAGAAGCCTTAAATATTTTCAATTATTAAAAGGATGTGATGACCTTAATGTCAGGGGTATTTGGTAGTATAAGACTGCTAGGTTGTGCCCCCCCCCAAAAAAAAGTGCTATAAAAATTTCCAGGGTAAAAAAGACTTTTTTAGATAATAGGCTTACAAACTGTGTAATTTGTCTTACTGTGACACAAATATTTCCCTTTAATGGAATCTGACAACTGTGATGTAAACCATTGGTACGTACATCAATTGATTCTGTATCACTGGAGACTGCTAATTACCAAATTTGTACTTGGCAGCCTACTTAGATTCATTCACAGCTAACGAAGATTCAGTAACCGACTGGGCGATGTGTTAAGGCCTATCCTACCTTCTTCATCGAAAGACTCAGCCACCGCCTTGCAGTCCTTACAGTTGTGTAGAGAAGGTAACGTGGTGACTGTGAAGAAATACTTGTGGTTATCAGACGTATCCACATAGATTTCGTCCACCCCATCACTATAACCGTAGACAATTAGACGGTCACTGACATTCGGCCACTGAGCGATTCCGACGTGCAACGTGTGTGTCAGTTCATGACAGTCAAACAACTGCACCTCCGCCACCTGGGAAAATATGTACATGAGAGGACATGCTAAATAAAAAGTTAGACTAGGAAATATGTTGTTTTTAGGGAGGGATATTGTAATATGAGAACAAAAAAATTGGAAATATGGCTTGATTGAGTAAAATCTAAAAACAACTAAGATATGACAATAAATTATCACAAAGAAACTGAACCTTTTACTAGACATCTGACTTTACAGTATAACTTGTATTGGACATATTGGCAAATTAATGTAATGTAATACTAAATTTTAAGGTACAAAACGCAAATATAGGCCTATAATTTGTAAAATCGAGAATCCACACACTAACAAAATTAATAAAAAGGATTTTAAAATGTTAGTAGGCCTAACTTATTTTTCAATTGTAACAGGTCTAAGAGACGTAAGAAAAAAATCTATAATATTAAAACGTGCTAGGGTTTTTTTATTTCACGATTCTGAATCAACCACTTGACGGATTTTCATTATTTTTTCGTTGAAAGAAAGATAATTTTGAGAACTAGGGAATGTCGAAGGCATAATTTTAGTTAAAGGTTTTAGTTTTTTGGAAATTAAGTTTTAAATTTTAAAAAAGTCTAGCAGCCGACGCGCTTACATTCTACTCTAGCTTTTGGTATAATAAAATTTGCTTAACGTAACAGCTGTAAACATTCCGCGTTTTTCGAGACAAATTCAGCTTTTGGATGAAAATGAAATGACATACGTAGAATTGACTTATTTGTACTATGTGTAATGCTATACCGGTAATCATTGATACGTTCATTTATTCGGTAAGAGGATGTGAGTTTATTTAAATATACATAGTAAAATACTAGATATTGTAATTTATTTTTTTGAGCAGTCTTTAAAATATTTAGTTTGTTTTAGTGAAATATAATTTGTTATAACTAACAACTGGTTGAATTAAAAATATTCTATAGATTTATGAGGTTAGTTAATTTACTCTGAGATTTTGTCATTGATTATATGAAATAAGTTAGATTCTATAACCATTGCTGTATACAAATCGAAGCTCACGAATCTTCAAAAGAAAGCTTATGAAAATTATTTTACTATTTGACTTTTTGAGGAAAAGTTGGGGGAATAACAATGGTCACATGTTTTAACTCATCTTGGAAGCTTTTTCTTTACTATCAATTTTGAACTGCTTAAACTATGCCTGAATTAGTAATAGACACACTATATACAGTTTTAATGGACTACTCGATTCCCGTAAGTAGGACGGGCCAACAGCTCGTAGGAAACAAAAACATTTAAACCTTAACAGCCATGTCCAACAATATAAGACAAGGTACAGAACATGCAATGACATAATTTGAGACTGAGTAGGCTTGCTAAAAGAAAAAAAAATAGGCAAACAACAACGCAGCTTGTGGATTCCCCAATAGAAAGATAAAATATCCATAGTAAATATTTTAACTTACAAAATAAGAATGTAGAATTAGTTACAAGTTTAATATGAAGCCATAAACAGTTTTATGGCAGTAGGCAATGGCCAGTGGTGAAAATGAAAATATTGACTGAGTTGGAGATAACATTTTACAGTCATCATAAAACTATTATTTTTATAAAATATAATTGGGGAAAGTCATAAAGTAATATAAAAGTGATAAAACTCAACAGTTCTTGGAAGTACTAGAGTAGAACAATTATTGTGTGATAGAATAAATTAATGGATTTGGGACTGCTAATGAGTTTTTTATTGCATCATCACCTTAGTAATAAATTATGAAGATTGTAACTTAAACAAACATCTGATAAGCCTTTTATGTGCTTGGAACCAACTACTAATAATACCTAGGCTCGTAAAATGCTGTACCAAACCGATGACAGTAATTAAGTCAGAACCGTACCATACAGACTTTTTTGGTGCAACGCAGACTCCTACAAATCTGATAAGGCGTTTATGTACTCGTAACCAACTACCGTTGACTAAGATAGTAAATTGAAAGCAATTTATTATTATAATACCTAGGCTCTAGCACATAAAATGCTGTATCGAACCGATGACGGTTATTAAGTCAGAACCATACCATTCCGACTTTTTCGGTGCAACGCAGACTCCTACAAATCTGATAAGGCGTTTATGTACTCGGACCAACTACCGTTGACTAAGATAGTCAATTGAAAGCAATTTTATATTATAATACCTAGGCTGTACCGCATAAAATGCTGTACTGAACCGATGACGATAATTAAGTCAGAACCATACCATTCCGACTTTTTCGGTGCACCGCAGACCCCTACTATTATGGCCGCCTTTTAGGGTGGTATCATTAGCTTCTCAACTTATGTGTAAAAACACAACTTAAAGACTTTTGAGTACATCACCTTGCATGCTGGAGGGGTTCCTGTGAATGCCCACCAATGCAGTCGATACCTATACTGCATTGCCGAGGGCCGTGACATGTCCAAAGTGTAGGTGTAGGAGATTACAAACTGCCCACAGCGAGAACTTCCAACCAAAACATGACTGGAAAACATTTTATAACATGTTATAAAAGCTATTTTTTTGTACTACAATTTTTCTTACATTTGCTTTGTGATTCGGAAGACACTAAAGTTAAGGCATTTAAATGCTGTTGAGAAAGTAAGGTATGTCTCCATCTGACCCAGCTAGGTGTGTGCTGATTACACACTTTTGAGTAGGCCTACAAACGTGTTCCCTTCATCAGTAACTGTCCAGTCGTCACAACAGATGTTTCACTGTGCTGCACTTTGATTGTTCAAGTTGAAAATGTGCGCTACAATTAATCCCGCAAGCAAGTATAGTCATTAATACAGTTTTTGTTGACACTTGCTTAAACCCTATTGAAAGTTATTGTGAAGTGTGTGAAGTTAAAGAAGCAACGTAATGAATGAAAGTTCTGTCCCGGATAGTGCATTTAGTTTCTGAGGGGAGTCCAACGTCCCTATACCACGCATGTTAAATTGACAAACTTTAGGTACCTTAGACTCTTAGAATACTTGACTTATCACAATGAAAATTTGCATGCTTGTTTATTACGGTATAATTAACAACTGGTGGTAAAACTATAATAATATTCGTACAGACAATAATAAATTTTTTTTGCAAACCACATTTTCTTTTAACTTTCAGATTTATTTATTTATTTTTTATTTCTAACACAAATTTTGCCTTATCTTAATAATTTTAGGTCCAAAGCTGTGTTATGTAATGTCCAAGAGGTTGTGAAAATTCCATAATGATATATCAAACGGGTTTAGAAATATGCGTACCTAAGTGAAAAAACATGGTCGAAAATCGCAGAAAAAATGTTATTGTTATATCCCGTTATTGTTGTTAGAAATCGCAGGGCACCAGTAGCCCTGTTATTTGTTGAAGGGCAACTGCAAAAATGTTTCTGCAGATGATAAACTTTTAAAGATAAATTATGTATAGGCTAAACATGTCAAACATATATAATTTTGGTATCAAAATGTTCAGAAAATTCCATATTTACAAAAATGACAAAAAAATAAAATTTGAAAAAAATATTTATTTTTTTTTGGACACCCCATCTGCATAGTCATAATTTCAAAGCTGTCTTAGTATTATCTACCTTATTTGTCTTATTTTGTCTTTATTGTGGTCTGCAAATATTTATGGCAACCACTTATACCACAATTTGTCTGGGCTAGCCTAACTGAGACAATTTCAAATAACAAAGTCTGTGAAACCTGTAAGTAAAACAGCTATATAGCTCCATTATTGTCAGTGACATGCTTTAGGCCCACTCTTTTCTTTGTCATGAACGTTAAGTTTAAACAATTTTAAACTAAATTAACTATTTTCAGGTAGACATTCCTTACTTTCTGAATAACTAAGCCTTCGCATAATTGTCATGAGAATTGAAAACATACCGGGTGTTTGAAAAATCAGTTTAGGCCTAAACTTACCCAATATTTTAAGTGTATTTTTTAAAAAGCAAATATTAAATTATTTTTATTTATATTATAGTTTTAATGAAACTGGATTTACACTAGCCTACACATAGGTATTTTGTAAACTTAACAACAAAAATCCATGCAAAACTATTGTTACAAATGTAAAAAAACCGCTGTGGAAAATGCATTTAAGTTAAGTTAGTGGAAGCATTTTGAACAATTTTAAGTTACAGCCTACAGTGTATGTGTAGTGTGAATTCAGTTTCAATAAAATTATAATACCGTAAATAAAACTCATTTATTAAGTTACCTATTTGCTTCAAACAAATGTACACTAAAATTAGGCCTATTCAGTAAACTGATTTTTTGAAACACCCTTATGGACAAAATCAAATATATGCAATGCCATGAAAAAGGCCATTACAAATCCAGTAGTAAAAACACAGCAACTTTTAACATTGATAAAAATAAAACCTAAGTTTAGGTAGGTATAGAAAAGTTGTTGATTTAAAGACGAAAACATGAGATATTTAAAAGGCGTCACTTACTCATTTTTACCATCAAATGTGTCTTTTAGGAGAAACGACCTATGTTTAGGTATTGAGCCATACAGTTCCATGGCCTTGTGATGAACAGAAGGACGTGTCCTATAAAATGACCCATGTATCTGAAAATACATTGTAATTAGCATAGATATTACTAAAAAGACTACATTATATTACAAGTAGGCTAGGCCTATTTAAAGTCTGAAAGTAATTAAAAGGCACATTTTACTTTCTTATTAGGTAGGCCTGCATTATAGTTAAAAAGCATATTCAGTTACCATGTAAAAAAACAGTCAATCAGCTTTACTTAAGTCTAACTCTTCTCTTTCTCAAGACCAATAACATTAGGCAACTAGGCTAATTCCGAGAACGGCTAAAAACTTAACGTGCCTACAATAAATTTGTTTCTGTGTCTTTAATGTGGTTTTAACCCTCCGAGTGTCCCTTGTTTTGGCCTTAATGTCTGCCTCCTATTTTTTGCTCATTTGCAAGGTTTTATTAAAACGGATCTGAGAAGCTTGAAAACAATGTTAATTATACTGTTCTATATACCATTTTGTTTGGAAAATCATGGGCTTCAATATTATCTATAAAACATAAGGAACTTTTGTATCAAAAAAAATTTTTAGGTAAAAAAAAATATTTTGGAAAATTTTCAAAAAAAAAAGTTTGCGCTCAATGAAATTGTATAAATTATAAGGCCTATAAATATTTGAAAATAGCCACTTTGTCTGCCTAGTCAATACAAGATTACATGTTTTTGGTCGAACTTTTGACCACTGGACGACCACTAGTTAATATTAATAAAATAATAATTAAGTTAAGTAATGATTACATAACTTAATAATATAATAAATAGGCCTAATAATAAAATGCTTGCATAAACAAAAAAGATTTCCTTAGGCCTAACTCAACAATAAGTAGGCCTATCACCATAGTTACGCTGCCAAGCGTGCGATTCCTGCTGATCAGTTTTTTAACGTTTTTAACTAACTTAAACTTGATATATCTTCAAAACGGTTTATGCTACATAGGTAATTCGAATTTTTACCAAGTGCTTAGAATGTTATTATCTACCTAAATAATTAGGTTGAATTGTAAAATGTAGGCCTATGTCTATTCTAAAGTGAAAAAAGATTTTTTTTTCATTTCCACAGAAAACCAATTTATTTTTTTTTAAATTACAAAATGACCCATACAAAGTTAATAAACAGATAGGCCTGGGCCTATTTAAGATACTGATATAATTCTACCTAAATATATATAGCCTAGGGCATTATTCCCTGCAAACTGATGGTTTAATGATTAAAATCCAATAATTAGAACTGAAGTTAGGCTATAGCCTATCAAATTTAGTTAAGTAGGCTACCTAAAAAAAAAAAATATATTAACTTAAGGGTGTACTTAACGAAAAAATTTATTTTTAACTATAAGTTTGAAAGACGAAGATATTGAAGATATTGTTTTAGTGGTTAGCATTTTCACTGCCATATCCCCTTAACAGGTAGGCCTATCATTAGAAAAGCCTAAAGAGCTCTGTCTTAACTTAACATTTTTATGTAGGAATTGGATAACTTGAAGAAATTGGCTAGAGGAATGTATGATGTACCGGTATTTAATTGGCTAGGAATGTTACCATAGTTACACAGTGTGACAAATCACGTCTCACTGAATCTAACTTGGTGATCAATGACGATCCATTTACAAATCTACATTTAGTCTGCAAACAGATCTTAAATGCCAAACTAGGACCTAGGCCTATGTGTTAACTTTTAAAAATTCTATTCATCATTAGATGTTGATAAATTGAAGCAGACACTTCTTAAGCTATTTGAGAATAAAATCGGTGCGTTTGGTAAATGGTCTTTTTTTATCTTAACTTAAGTTAGGCCTAGGCCTAGGCCCTTTTGGCCAGCATGGTAACATAGCCTACACAAGGATTATTTAAGTTAAGACTAAAGTCATAATAGGCCAAGGTTATAGGCCTAAGCTAGGCCTACCTAGAACTTAAGTTAACTGAGTGGGAAAAACTTATACCGGTACCTAACTTATCTGACTTTATTAACGATTGTTACTATCGAGGCAGAAACCGAGTTTTGGTTAGGCCTACCAATTATATCCATCGAATAGTTAGGCCTAGGCCTACATTACTTTTATTAGGCCTATTCGATAATCCAATAGAGTCAAACAGGCCTAGGCTAGGCTTGCTAACTTTAATCACCAAGTTGAATAAGACCTTAAAATTGTTTCATGATTTATTTGTTAGGAATGGTTACTTTTGGGCTGTTGTCATTGCTTAAAGCTTAAACCAGTCCATGTTAAAACTAATCTGAGATAATGAGGGGATTAGGTCTACCAACAAGTTAACGAGTTCACATAAGGTAAAACATTCACTAGGCCTAACTTAGGTCACTCATAGATCATAGATAAATAAGAAAACCGATGAAAATTAAAAGTTATTTTTTATAAAACATAGGCTACCTCTCTGGAGTACAACTTCTGAAGAAAATGTTGTTTTCTGTGATCCATTGAATTATGATGTTTCATCTTGCACTTGCACTACCTACGACAACTTGAATGGTTTTTAAATCATAAAAAAATAATTAGGCATTAAAACTAAACATTAATTTAACAAATACTATGCAAATAACTATTTTTGTTAGCCAGCCACTTTCCTATCCTATGACAAAAATTGCCCATTTATTTAGATTAAGTCTGTTCTGTCTGAGTGAGTGTTCAGTGTTCTGTTAGTATGCAGTTTAGTTTTACTAGATCGTATTCAATTCTTCTTCTTTCCTTTCTTCTTTTGCTTTTGACTCAACATCAAAGCCAAGAAAGTACGAGCAGCCAGCAGAGTATGTTTTCCAGTGATGTTTTCTGTGGTACGAGCGAGAATACGTCGAATACGACGACGCTGAAGGGCCACCAACTGTAAAAAATAATTTTCTTTATCTCTGAGGGAAAAAACTTCAAATTCTTGAGATTGTAGCATAGATTAAACCATAGATAAAACATACTCATGTTTTATCTATGATTAAACCATATTAAACCGTAATTAAAGGCGGCCGTGATTAAACACACTCCCAAAAATCACGGCCGCCTTTAACTCCAGGCCGCGGCCTTCGAAGTGACAACGTTGCAAGTGGGGTTGTAACAGCGGTTTTGTTTGGAAGAAGCTAATGGTATTATTTGTGTATTTACGGAAGATTTTGGTTACTGGACTATGACAATATTCACTCCACTTAAAATGTACAGATATAGATTTTTAATTCATATTGTTTCGGTTTTCAATTCTGTATGTTTTATTTTCAATGTTTTAATAAATTTATCTTCATAAATTTCAATTTAAATCAATAAAGTGCGAATTAATGAGCTGATGTCACCTGTCTCCCATATTATCTTATTATCTTATGGGACGTCTCCCCGACGTCTGTAACTAAACAACACCGCTTGCAACGTTGCCAATTCTACCAGGCCGGAGCCGTGGAGGTACGGGTACAACAGCTAGTCATTCATAAAAATGTCATATAAGCAAGGCATTTATCCCACCCTTGGGAACCCCTGACAAACCTTTCATGGGGAGATACTCAGCCTTTTACCTTTTACCTTGGTCCTCTTCTCCGTAGTCGTAGAGACTAGGGAATCGTCATCTTCTTTTTTTGTTGTGTTATTGTAGTGTTAATGTGTGTGTGTATGGTGTAAAGTGGGTTTATTTTAAAGCCTATCTTTGTGGTGAGCAGTGTGCTCTTCAAAGAACTCATCTAATTTGTAGAATGGTTTCTGGACTAAATATTCTTTGAGGGATTTAAAAAAAGGTTTTGGAGATTTGATTTGTTTTATATGTTCTGGGAGAGCATTAAAGATTTTTGACCCCATGATTTGAGGCATTTTGCTGGTTTTTGACAATCTGTGTTGTTGGATATCGAAGTTTGTTTTTGTGTTTCTCAAGCTATATTTGTGGCAGTTTTCCCTAAGCTTTGGGGGGTTTAGTTTTAGGAGGTTTACAACTTCAAGGATGTATAGGTTTAAAACGGTAAGGATTTTGTTTTTAACGAAGTATGGTTTACAATGCTCTTGTGGTTGTAGGTTCTCAATGATTCTTAATGCCATGTTTTTAAGAATTTGGATTATGTAGATGTAACAATCCGCCGCTGTCCCCCAGGCTACTATTCCGAAGCGTAAGTGAGATTCGAAGAGTGCGTAGTAGGCTATTTTTGAAGTATTTTTTATCAGTTATAGAGCGTATTCTTCGTATGGCAAAAAGTGAGGATGATAATTTTTTCCCAAGTTTTTCCAGGTGGTTATTCCAGGTCAGGGGCCCTATTTTTGAAATGGTTGACTGTTGAGTTGATTGTCGAGTCATTCTATTTCCAATCGTTTCGTATTTTTGAAACGATTGACGGTGGACTTGTACAACCAAAACTACTCAACACCTATCGAGCTGTTGAGTGGAGGTTGACTGCACTTTCTTCTTCCTCTCTTTCGGCCAAAATTACTCTTTTTGAGTCGACGCCATATTGTTTTGTTATTGCTTTAATTTACTAATTAATTGCGATTTAGAGGTTATGTATTTGTTGTCAATGTCTTAGCACCCAATACTTTATGCGATTGTTAATTTTATTTACTGTGTCAATACTAGACTATTTAATCTATTTACTTTGTTATAAGACTATTTAATTTGTTTGAAATGCACTAGGCATACTAATTGAACTTATTAAAAGATAATTAGGCCTATTGTTATTAGACCTATGATTTAAGGTATTAAAGATTGTGGTAACAATATCATAGTTTGTTTCAATACCATTCACCTAATAAAGGTATCAAATTAATTTAAGTTACGATATGCTTTCAGTGCAATGGCAAATAGCCGCTTTAACCTTTACCCTAAATAAAAACACAATTAAAATAACATCAAGCAAACCGATGAAGGAAACTAAAATAAGGTGATGTGTTTCAAAATAGAGACGAAGAAAGCAAATAATAATGTATTTAGGATATGCCTAAACTTATAATTAGCTACACCCTAAAACAAACATCCATAGTAAATTTTATTTTTAATACTTAAGTTTATTTTATTTTATAAGTTAAGGTACTTTTGAAATCACTAAGATTGAAGACATAACCTCAATCTCTCAAGAACGGAGTTGACGGTTTACCTAGTTTACCTCAGTGTCTCGAAATATGGTAGATTGAGATTAGCTGCCAAATTTTAGAGTAAGAAGAGGTTAAATGGAAGATCGCAAGAACTCTGCATTGTGATTGGTTCTAAATGACGTCATCTGAATTTCGGGCGGTCGTATGCTCTACATTTCCACCTCGACTCGAGTCACTCAACTAGTGATTCCCAACTCGCTTCCCAACTGTTGGGTTTCAAAAATACCAAATCTTGTTGTTGGTTGAGTTGAGTGCTGACGATCGACTCAACTGTCAACCATTTCAAAAATAGGGCCCCAGGTGTTGATCAATGGTTATGCCCAGGAAAGTTGTATGAGTTGCTGTTGTTATCAATGCTTCTTCGGTTGATAGTTCAGGTTGTTTACTTGTGGTGGCGAAGTTAACATTTAAAGTTTTGGATTTATTAATTTTGAGGTCCAGGGTTTTACAAATTTCTATTGCTTGCTCAATTGTTTCTTTTATGTCTGATGATTCCTGGCCAATTTTTGTGGGAAAGAGGATGGTTGTGTCGTCGGCGAAGATAATGCTGGTCTTGTCCATTGGTAGAAGGTCTGGTAGGTTATTTATGTAAATTATGAAGAACAGAGGTCCCAGTACCGACCCTTGGGGAATACCTCGAGTTGTACGTTGTAGTGTTGATTTGGCTTTTAATTCTGTGTTATTGTTGTAGTAGTTTATTTCTACCTGCTGGAAACGGTTTGTAAAGTAGCTTTTTACCCAATTTAGGGAATTCCCCTTTATATTCATTTCATTAAGCTTGTTGATGAGGATGGTTTGATTTAGGCTATCAAAAGCTTTTTGGATATCAAGAAAAATTCCAGATACATTTTGTTTTTTCTCCCAGTAAGAGGTGATGGTTTCACAGAGTTGATTTAAGGCTGTATTTATGGACTTATTTTTGCGGAAGCCGTGTTGATTAGGCGAAAGAAAATCAATATTAATTAGGTGTTCCATGATTTGTTCGTAGATTACTTTTTCGAGGTATTTTGATAGGGTGGGAAGGATGGATATCGGTCTGTAATTTGATATTTTTGTAGTTTCATTTTTTTATGTTTTGGGTATACTTTGCTATTTTCATTTTTGTCGGTACTATTGCTTGATGAATTGATGCATTTATGATGTTGACGAGGGGTGACAGTAGCTCTTGTTGACAGTATTTAATAATTTTATTTGGTATTTCGTCGTATCCAGAAGAATTTTTCGGAGGTAGTTTTTTAAAGATTTTTGCCAGGTCTTGTTCGTTTATCGGTTTGAAAGTTGTTAGGTTATGGGTATAGCTTTTGGGTTCTTGTTGGAGTGATGTAGGGGTGGTGCTTGGGTTTTTATTATCGGGTGTTCCTTGATCTACAAAGTATGAATTTAAGGCATTACTTATAATTTTGGGATTGTCGATGAGCTGATTATCGATTTCGATGGTTAGATTTTTACGTGGGTGCTCTTTAGGCTTTCTTTCCTTATTTATGGTTGTCCATATCTCCTTGCTTTGATTTGTTGAGTTAGAAATTTTGCTTAGGGTGTGTTGTGATTTTTTCTTTTTGATTTCCAGGTCGTATGTACGTTTTAGGATGGTGAGGGTCTGCTTGTCTTCTTCTCGTCCGGTGGTATTGTATTTGTTTTGTGATGTTGTTAAGACAGCTTTCAGTTTTTGTAGGTTTTCGTCCCAGAAGTATGATTTATTTTTAGGCTTAAATATTTTTTGAGTTCTTGGCATAATTTCATCCATCTCTCTTCTTATAATGTTGATAAAATTATTGTATTTTTGTTCCACAGACTGACTCTCATACACTTCTCTCCAGAGGTTTCTTTACTAAGTCTCCTTTTTATTTCTTCTAAATTTTGAGGTGAGATAGGCCTAATGATTTTTTTTAATGGTTTTGTTAAGAGAGTTTTAAAGTTTTTTATGTTACATACAATAGATTCGTGGTCTGAAAGGTTGTTTTGGCTGGTTTTTGCATTTATTTGGGAAGTATTGAGATTTGAGGCGCATCCGTCTATTGAGTTTTTTGATGTCGCTGTAATTCTAGTATGAGGTGTGTCGATAAAATTTATATTGTGAGATCCTAGTATGTTGATTAGGTTCTTAACCTGAGTATCGTCTTTATTCTGCAACTTGAGGTTAAAATCGTCGAGAATAACTATATCTTTGTTTTTACTTGTATGCAGTTGAAGTAAGGTATCTAATAGTTGTATAAACTTATCTATGTTTTCGCTTGGGGAGCGGTATAGGCCTATTATCAGAAGTTTTTTATGTTTGTCTTTTAGTTCTGCTGCTGCAAATTCAGCTATACATTCTTGGCTATTTTTGATGGTATTTACAGATAGAATATTTTGTTTTATGTCATTTTTTGAGAAGATTGCTACTCCTCCCCACTTATGCTTAGTGCGGGAGAACTCTGACGTCAGTGTATAGCCTTCGATGTTTATTTACTTTATTTGGTCAGAAGTATGGCCATGTTCAGTTATAATTATAAGATCAGGTTTCAGGTTATTAATTTCGATTATTAGTTTTTCGATCTTTTTTTGGAGGCCTCTTTGTATGTTTACGTAGTAGAGTGTCAGTCCGGTTTTGCATTCGCAAATCTGACAAATTTCACTGATGTTAAAAAAATATTGTCATTAAGTGAAAAATATGATCTTGTCGTTTATAATCAACAGTTTTGTATGTAACAGTTTTTATACCTATATACTTTTCATTGGCATTTTGTAATTTTTCTGTGGAATGTAGTTGGTTGGTGCACCTGTAAAGAGTTCATTGATTCGGTATCAACTCAACAACGTTCAACGTTATGGGAGAACGGGATCCGTGAGAACAAGAATTTTAATAGGGGTTTGTGACTTTTTGTGTGATAGTGCTAGTATTTAACATTAAATTATTTAATTTGTGACAGTAAGATCTTGTTTCAAATACAAAACTACAACAAATATCTTTGTTATAGTGAAATTAACTTGCTTAGAGTGTTAATAGTTTGCATTTTCATTTTAATTTTAACTAATGAAATGTTTGTAAACATCCATAAAGGTTATAGGCTATTAATTGAGTCTTATGTCTATTTTAAGTGATTTTTCAGTTGTGAAATCTAAATGAAGAGTTAATTTTCCCCAAGAAACTACAGTGATTGTAATTTTTTATGAAATATTCACAAAATGATGTCTAAAACTGAGTTAAGTGCCAGTTGATTGGCCTATCTTCCAATGGGACTATAGAAGAACAGATTCATTTCTGCCTTCATCAGAACTTTTAGCCTCAACTTATGTAGCATTAGATATTATATTTCAATTGTGAAGATGTTTCTTACGTATAGGCTTTATTTCTGGCTTATTCTGAACTCGATATTATTACAATTATGCTCTGCATATCTCTTGGTTTTGAATGCTAAAGATTCCCCTGGCCTAGTCATTTTTGATGCTGGAATCATAACAAAGCCTGGACAACAACCTAGAAGATATGTTATGAATTTTCATCGCAGTGCCTCCTTTGTGAAACACTTTTTACACGTGGATCACTACACAGGAAGTGTTGTTTTAAAACGTTGGTTGGAATGTGATGGCGTGAAATATCCTCATATTTTTACGGTTTATATCGATTCTCTATCAAATAGCACCCTGAATTATATCTCATTTCCTCTACGAATTATTATTCAAAACTGTGAGGATAATGAGTTTGGAGGTAAGTTAAAAATAGTAGGCCTACTAAAATTTTGGTTAGTAAGTTATGTTACTTTAGGCCTATGGTCTTAGTAAAAACTTTCCAACTCCATGTTTATACTCAATGGTTGTAGTTAAGTAAAATTACGTCACTAGGCATATTGCCGATGACAGAATCAGAGTGAGTTAAAAGTTCAAAAGCTGTTACTTCCAGTTGCTTGTTGTGTGGTTGAAAACAGTCAGCTGTAGGCTTAGTTAACCCACAGTTCATTCCATTTGTAAATGTTATCCATCCTACCTTGTTTATTACCTATAATGTTAGGCACCTATGTATTTGTGCGGCACTATCTCCAGAAATATTTATCAGCGGTGAAAAATAATGTGTATTTTAGAAGAAAAGTGTATTTTAATCAGAGTTAGCTAATAAAGTTGTCACTTCCATTAGCTTGACTATGATTGAAAACAATCAGCTGTTGGCTTACTTGTAAATGTCATCCGTCCCACTTTGTTTATTGTAATGTTGTATAATTTTACGGCGATATCTTGAGAAATATCCATTAGCGATGAAAAATAATGGTATATTTGGATTCAGGAGGTAAAAAAAAAAAGTTAGACATTGAAATTAAAAATTTGTTTGGAGGCACCCTATACTAATTAATTACCGTACCATGAATCAATAACTTGTGCCTACTTTTATGTTTGTCTAAAGGAGTCGGATATTAAAGCTCAACATAATTTCTCTTTCTGCAGTTACCCTAAGTTTAATGACCATTGTGGTGTAGCTTACCCCTAAAATGAAGCAGGTCAATTTGTAACTTATAATTATTTATATGCTGGTACAGAGTTGAAAGATTTTATTCTTACATAAGTAGGTTAATGAAATGAAATGAAAAAGTGCTTTATTTACAAAAAAAAAACTGCATAAATACATATCAACTTATAACTAAACATAAATACTAGGCTTAAAATACCTACTATGTAGGCTATGGTCGCCATTTCATAAAAAAGTATTTAAGTATAATCTTCTGCACAACAAGAAAGAACTAAATTAACTAAAAATAAAAATAGTACTTTACAGCAATGGTCATAAGACCGTCTGCCGGGTTGACATTACCTATCTTTTATGGCAATATTTTCTGAACTATTTGTAATGAGCTATAATATTTATATTGTTTTGCTGCTAGTCTTATACGTTGAATTCTAAAACAAAATCTCACATCTATACTTCAAAGCATCTCTCAGAAAATTTGCCAGCGAACGCCAATCCTTACCATTAAGGAAATCTATAAACTCTGAGCAAGTTAAAAGAGCTTTCAATAGCCATTTATTTCTAATTTGGGTTGAGATTGGACAAGGAGCAACAAAATGATAAGTGTCCTAATTCTCATTTAGATTCCATAAAGAACATTTAAAATTAGCGTCTGTCATCCAAAATTTAAAATTTAAGGAAATAGTCTCTGTTCGTACTTTGAATAAGAAGGTTAAATACCTATCCTAAATTGAAAAAGTTTAAGTTATTAAAACATAGCCTATGTTTATCTTATTAGGCTAAGTTAATTACTTAAACGAGTTCCTTTATATAAA
Organism: Macrosteles quadrilineatus; assembly: GCF_028750875.1. NCBI lineage: Eukaryota > Metazoa > Arthropoda > Insecta > Hemiptera > Cicadellidae > Macrosteles > Macrosteles quadrilineatus. The sequence goes on along the minus strand of NW_026542598.1, from coordinate 13,735,347 downwards.
TTTTTATACATTTTTAAATTGTATCAAACCACTTATTTTTTAATATTCAACTTAATTAATTTTAAACCTGTCCTAACTTTGCTTTTATAAGTTACTCCGTTCACCAAATTTATGCGGTTTGAGGGGAAGCAGTTCCATACCCTCCACCTCACCTTAACTTTGAAACAACTAACAGCCAACAGCTGATCATCTGATATTTAGTTTTTAGGGGAACCCAAAGGAATTTTGCAGAATGTTTTGTCCAATGATATGATTAGGGTGAGAAAGTAGCATCAGATGCTAAACTGCTGTATCTTCTGCAATGGCTTTAAACTACACTCATGCAGTTAAAAAAATCACAGTTAAAGTTTTGATCACTAGCACATTAAATTTTTTTGATTACAGAAAATGTTGATGAAACAACACAGATGCGGGTGGCTGAAGCCAAAAGATGGCCGAGTGAAACGATTGCTTCATTTGCCATTCTTGGTGGGAGGTAAGTTAAAGTCCAGGGAGGGCTTTATTTTAGTCAATGACCAAAATGCCTTACATTACAGTTTTGATACGTATGCCTAATCAAGTCATTGGTAGGCTACAACATTATGCAACAGTAAACCAAAAATGATAATCTAAAGTCAGTTGGAACAATTTATTAGGGTACAAACTATTGTTTTACTTAATTATTAATTTTATTCTCTTATTGTTTATTTATTCACGGCAAAATCACCATTTTTACAATCAAATTTTACATGCATGACAATTTGTGGATTATAAATACTTTTAACATGCAGTGAGTTTTACATTGTGCTATGTGGTCATGCTTTATGAAAACATGCTAACACTAATGATTTGCAACAACTGAGTAATAAATTATGAAAAAAATTATATACCCTACTATGAACACACAACATCGGCAAACAAGAAAATACATACAATGGTCTTGAAATTGAACTAACATTATCAGCCTAGCTTCCCTAAATATAGCATAACAAATTTAAAAATTTAACAGTACAATATAAATATAAAAACTTGACAATAACAAGTAATGAACAGTGAGGGTTTAACAATAATTGACTAAAGTGTTATAATAGTGAATGTAACAAAATTGAGGGGAACAGGAGTCGAGATAAAATAATATCTATATAAATAAAATTGGAGTTTTGTTTGAACATTGCTCAGAATTATATATTTTTAGGTTATATTTACGTTTTATACGCCAACCTTATATGCCAACTCCGTACGAAGGACAGGTACTCTGCTAGTTCCTTCTAGTCCATAATTGTCATGGAATTTTATTATCATGGGACGCTGTACGATGTTGGACTTCCTGATAATCACATCTCTTTAAAATATTTTGAATATCTATATATTAATACGCAAGCAGTTTTCTTTTCACAGTCATAGCTCAATAACGGCTTGATGGATTTTAAAGTTTGATGTGTAATTAAAGGTATTTTTACGTAGATGTGCAAATACATCCCAGAATATTAAGAAAGGGCACCACTCAAGTACACTTAAGGGCTAAAGTTTGGAAGGCGGCGTTATCTGATGACATTTGATCAAACTCATTTCCCTTTATTTACAAATAACATATGGACGTAGTTTGAAATAGTGTTTAAGGTTAACCACAGACTGCAGGACTTAAAACTTCCAGAGCAAAGCTGGAATTTATATTTTATTTCAATCTGTTAACTAAGTCTGGTTCATAATGAAGAGTTTCCTATCAATACTAGACAGCAAAGTGTTTAAGAATAAATATTTAATTCTTTTTGTCTATGGTTAAATTGATTTACCTTATATCCTATTTTACTGATTATCATGTAGTTACAGTTCGATGTGATAAAGTGGATGTTTAAAAGTGATTATTCACAGGGCAGTTATCCGTTACATTACCGGGTATCAAAATTCCAATTCCTTTATAGTGTTTTCTGTTGTTTGGTTAACTTTTTTATTTCATTTCAATTTAAAATCAAATGCCGCCAGTACGACGAAGAACTGTGAGTGGCTGGAGGGAACGCGAACATGACCGCTTGCATCAACCTCTCAATTGAACATTTGATGGGTACATAGTGGTAGTACCACCGTTGTGATAGTCCAATCTCGGACAAATGAACGTTAAATGTTTACATTGCAGTGGCTTACATATTTTTAAGCAATAAAAGACTGGCCGAGACAGTTAAGTTTGTACTCTTTGTTGCCATAAATGAAAGGTTCGTTTACCTCATTTGTGCAATTCACCACAATAAACTTCGGGTTCTTATTGGAAACTCCCAATCTGAAAATAGGACTGTGAGACTTATATCCAGAAATAATTTGGATAAAGTATAATTTGGATAAGACCTTGTTATTGACTAAAATTACATGTTTTGTACATTTTTTATGTTTTATTTATAATTAAATTCTATAAATCCTGTTAACTAGTTTTAAGCTTGACATTATCTTTTTTATTAAACCTTTTGGCTAGTCTATTCAAAGAGTTCCTCAAATGTTAAACAACTATTTTATTTATTATTACTAAATACATTTTAAGAAAGGACATTATATAATATTAGGCTATAAGAAGAATGACGAAGCACCTGTGCATTTATCTGTAACCTCTGTACGTTATGTGCTAATAAACATGATTTGATTTGATTTGAAAGTTGGTCAATTTAGTTCTGCCTTTACCATGGCTTAGCTCCAAAGCTCATTAAGATGAGAAAGTTCCACAGGGGATCTACAATTTTAAGATCCGTGACACGTTTTACCACCGAGTGGTTCCTCTAATTCCTCAATAAGGTGATGATCCTGAATACGCACAGATATATAAGTAAGTACGACAATGTCACTTGAACCCAAAGGAGAACTAAGCACAATAAAAAAATGCAATGAAAAAATATGCGGGAAATAGGGTCACAATGCCAACCCATTTGCCAAATCTTTGAAGACTGTGGCAGCCGTTATGTACGGACGAGAGCTCCGAGGAGTCAAGTGAGATTCTTATGTACATAATAAGAGACAGAAGAAGTGTCTTCCCTCGCTACAATGGTGCTTAGGCCTACCTGTGTAGATTTCGCAGAAATTTTTAAAACTGAAAACAAAGCACCACCTGGCCAAACTAATTGTATAGTTATTTCCAGCAATAATAATGTTAAACGCGTATCCATTGTAGATCTGTCGTTAGATCCACTTGCTTACCCTCTTATGTTCCCAACCGGAGACTTGGGTTGGGGCCCCTAATTTAAATACGCCTAAAACAGAACACACCAAAGAAATAATTTAACAATGCTAGAATAAAAGTAGCGATGGTTGGCGTCAAGAGAGGAATTGAGCAACATTAGGCCAAAAGCTCACTTTACAGTGTGTGGTTGACATCTACGTGTTCATAGAGTGCACCCGCCTACTATACATAAGAGATAACCGAAGCAGTATGAGAGTGAATGTAAATTTAAATATCGTAGATTGCTTTTATATTTTTTTACATCATAATATTTTTATATTTATAATCAGTCATATAAATTATTTTAGAGTGACTCTTTGATTAAAGTCTTGCTGTTAATGTTTTTTGTTTATTTCTTTTATACAAGTTTCAGTTTTGATCGATTTCGAGCAACAGGTTATCTAGTATTATAAAATGTAAATCACATGCTTTGTAGATGATTTTAATTAATTTGGTGTGCAGGGAGGAGATAGAGCTGTTTCCGCGGACGGTGCGTGAGGTGTGTGTGAGACAGAGTCAGCTGATCACCAATGTCGCAGACTTGCTACTGCCGCTGACAGTGACTCGGAGCTGCAAGGTCAGCTTTAGACAGCCTGACGACCCTAGGTTCCTCGTAGAGTCTCACGGAGGTGACCTTGTGGCTGCCGAGGACTTTTGTATCCCCATCGACCCTCCATGGACTGTTCAGCTCACCATAGAGTTTGTTTGTGAAAAGACACCTGCACTCCTATCACCTGCTAGCCATACCATCAAGGTAGGAAGTGCTGTGAAGCAAACCTTTTACTTGGTAATCAAACAATTACATTTATTACAATTCCATTACACCAGGATGTGATGCCTACCATCAAGGTAGGACGGTGATGCGAAAGTAACCTTTTTATTTAATAATCAATAAATAAATTTTAACAATGCTGTCACACCAGTATGTGCAGTTTAAGGCAAAGTTGAGTGATGGATTAGGGATCAGTTTTGAATCACCAAAAGGTTTCTGACATTTCTCAGGATTGTACCAGAAATTTAATCTAAATCACTGTTAGTTTTCTGTTCTCAGTTCACTTTCAAGTCATAATTTTACTAAGGATTGCCTTAAGTTAAACAACATTCTCTGGCTAGCTGACACCAGGAACTTAAATATTGAGCATATTATCGTAAGTTTGATCTAGGTTTAAATAAATGACTGGAAATACAGTAAAACTCCTTACTCATTGTTGTGGTTCGCCTCTGAACTGGTAAGACAAATATATATAGTGGTTTACTATTTATTTGTGTCCCAGTTCAAAAATAGTTTTATCTACAACCATGGATTCAATACCAGTTGCATCATGGTCACGTAGATCATGTGGACAAAAAAACATTCTTATGATAGTCGGTCGCTTGGGACGTCGTCATATTTACACGAACGCAAACACAAGAGCATTGGGGACATGTAGGCCTACATTGTAACGAAAAGACAAAAGGTTCTCGGGGACTGAATACAGGCCTGTGACAAACTATACTTATTTAATCATACCGCCTCGGTAGCCAGATGAAGAACGCTGATGGCGACAGAGTCAGTTCTTTCGTTCTTTGTGTTTTTGAACAAAGAACATAGCACCGGAAATATTGAAAATAAGATTAAGATAGTTGAAGTTTGCAGCAAAGGTTTTTACTCTTGACACCCTTAAAGGAATTTCAAAGTTGTAATGCCCTAAAACAGGAGAGAGATGTTGTATTAAATCAAAAACTAAATAATAGTTGGCCACACTTAATTTTAAATAAAATCATCCAGACATCTCAAGTTTGTCAGACGAATTGCTAGAGCTGGGAGTTGCTTGTACCACTACAATCAAATATTTTTCCCCTGTTCACAGCGGTTACTTACTGTGAAGTTTAATAGACATAGGAAAGTATTCTAATCAAGGATTTTGTAATAAATAGGCTAATCAGGCCTTACCTTACTGGGAAAAAAAAATGAAAATGCACAAATAAGCACATAAACACATGAAAGCTTTTGGAGCTAGTAGTTCCTTTTCAGTAGTAGGGCCTTTTGATATTTTAGTGTGTTCTGGTTTAGAACATAGATATGGAACCAGAGCCATTTTTGACTGGCCTAAAGCCATCTTTACCAAAAAGTCATAAATTCTAATGAAGTTATTTATAATTGAGGATACCTCATATTCATTCCGAATAAACATTTTTGCAGATTCACTTCATACACAGGAAAGAGACAGACAGTTCTAGAGTACGCAGAGATCTTCAAAACAAGACGCCAGTGTTTGAAAAGGTATTTTCTGTGATTTAACTGCAGTAACTTCGTTGTCTTAGATGCATCCGTATAAAAATCTTAATTAATATTTTTTAAATTAATGTTTATCACGTCCTTGATTTCATGACTTCTGGTTAATTATTTGATAATTTTAATAAAACTAGTAGATATTGCATTTAAAAAATACGGGACAATCCAGGCATTGAAACATTGTTCCCTCTTTTCATATTTTATCAAGAGCCTTTTAATATACAAAAAACATTAATAGCCTATATAAAAATATTCTTTACCAGTACCAAAGTCTAATATTAGGATGAATTACTTGAATTAGGCTAAATGAAATTTTTAACCTATTAAATACTATACATAGGCTGCATAAATTTTAGTACAGCCTGATTTTATTCTGAGACTGAAATTTTCTATTTTATGTCATTTTGACTTAAATCTATGATCTCATTTCAAATCTGCATATCTTTATGTATCATTCTTTATTGTAACAACTTGTGTGTGACATTTGTAGGTGCTGTACACGGCTACAGTGGCTGAGGAACAACCTGCTGGTCTGTCTGTGTGTTCAGTCGCTGCTCGGGACCCATCAGGTTTGTAATGGATACTTATGATATTCACTGCAATCTGCAAGCTTTTTTTCTGCTTTTTGAAATCTTGTATTTTTGATATTGATTTAACCATTAAATAAAAGAAAAATTGGATAAAAAAATTGCTTTGTAAATAGAAGGGGTCAAATATTGCGAGGAGGAAGTGTTTGACCATGTTCTGCGAGTAGGCTGGACTTGTCGTTAAACAATAACTTGTTTTGCTGACCTACAGAAGACTGTTGCTGTATGTAGGCCAGTACATTTGACCAGGGGGTCAGTTTAGTGTGTAGTGGTTATTGTGGTATTCTGAAGAAAAGGACCCTGCTGGACCTTCGGCCTTGGGTCCAGGCAAGCCAATCTTTTGGGTTTCTGTTTTATACTAAATTATTTTAACACTGTTCCAGTCTACTCTACCTTTTATTCATCTTTATATTCTTATGTATTTTGTGGGCTAATAATAAAGTTGGTTTTAGTTAGCGAGAGCTGAGTTTTATTCCTGAGTAGCAGTGGGTAAACCTCCAGTTAGCCCGGAGGTTACCTGCCGTTACAGCTTGAACGTTTTTGATTAATAACTAGTATACCTCTGTCATGGGTCCTTTTTACTCTATAAACAAAATGGTACAATCCTAATTGCTGTAAAAGTTATGATTCTAATGTTAGGATTATAATCCTATTGCAATTTTATAGTTTTAACCTGTAAAATATCATAGTTACCACTTGGTGTTGAGAACTTTTGTCTGATATTTTAAATTTGGATTTATTTTTATTTTTGTATATTTTTATGTGCAATGAACTGTGTATGATTGTGACATGACAAGGACTACGTTCTCGTGATTTCAATAAGGTGAGTGATGCCCAACAAAAATATTATCATACTGAAGTATTGACCTCTCTAATATGCCATGTCGTTTAGGAATGGACAATTTTTATCAGCAAATCGGTTTAACTGGAGATAGATCGGCAGGAAGTGGGGGGTACTGAAACGACTGTTCTCGTGGGAAAGATTTGAGACCAGTGATCACGTGTTTAATTACAATGCTCTCCTAAATTTAAGTCAAATACTGTATACAGTATGCATTGAAGCGGTCCGTTTTAACGAGTTTTTGGGGACGTCGGTTTAACCGGAAAAACATTTATCCAGCCTGGCCTCCGTTCTGAGGAGTCCGGTTAAGAGGGAGCCTACTGTACTGTTTATTCATCCATCAGTCAATCAAAATGCAATATTTATAAAATCGAGTAAAAATAAGTAGCCTAAAATAGTTGTAAGCTACTGTTTATTTACAATTAATTCAAACCAGGAATATGTCAGATTTATATTTTCTCATTATAGATATTGATGTAAGTTCTCTTGTAAGGTGCACACTATATACCTTTTTTGCTGTATTAGAGTTTCTGCGTTGCATAATCATGCTGTATTCATTAAAATAAACCTTTTTGTATTATTTTGCTTGACCCATTTGTTTGGTGTATGGGAGTTTTTTAAAGTCATAGTTTTAAAATATTTCATTGAACGCCCATAAGTTCACTTGAACACTTTGTTTGGTTTTGACTCATTGAGTTGAAAGTAAGGGTCATTCTGAGCACAAGAATGTTCTAAAGTACAAACTAAGTAACAAAAAAATATTTAACTTGTGTTCCAGGAGGAGCTTTGACTTACACCATGGTATCGTTATTGGACGCCAGATCACAAGGAATGTTCACCATAGACTCTAAGTCTGGACTTGTATCCACTCTCACTAGCCTGGACAGGTTGGTAGTTTTAATTACTTTGATTGGGTAAGGTATCAATGTACGGTACCCAAATATTTATATTCATTCTCATACATGCAAATGTAGTATTGTACTGTACATTGAATTGCAATGTCAAAGTTCAAATCGAGTTTCACCTCTCAATGAATACTCACTTTAATACTTTAGGTTGTAAGGTCTTCTGTCGAATGCACAGTTGAATTTCCCAATAGGTCCGAGAGGCCCGGGCCTATGGACTCAAGCCCCCAGGGGGCATTGCCCAGGGAAAACAATATTGCTGTAAATGTCTACAAATAAAAATAAATAGCCATAACTTAACATATTTTGCAAATTGATAAAAAAAGATTTGGCTAATAATGCATTCTAATTATTTTGATGTTTATTAGAAGAAGAGTTGTTGGTAAAGCTTAACTATTTTTTTTTATTAACATTACGCATCAACTTCGTTACAATAATCTGGAAATAATGAAACAGAAACAAATCAAACAAACTATGCAGAACTAATATAACCCTGACCCCGTTGTCATATGACACTTGGTGACAGCTCTGCACTGTTTCAGAGAGTTGATGGACATGCACTATTTCCGTGTAACGGCATCAGACAAGTCATTCCCAGCACACAGTGCGACCACTACGCTGCAAGTGCATGTTCAGGACACCAACGACCACGCGCCGGTGTTTGAGGCAGAGACGGGAGAGTACACAGCCACTGTGCGAGAGAGTGTACCGGTTGGCTCTACAGTCACAACAGTAAGGGCTACAGACAAGGATATGGGCCATAATGCAGAGGTAAGATTTTGTTATGTCCCATCTTCACATCCTAGGACGCTAGGCTCTACCCAAAAACCATTTTCACGTTAATTCAGGCTAAAGCACTCAGGTAATTATATTGGTAATTGGAGGCATTTGAACCCAGGAGAATTGAAGCTCCACCATCAGAAATCCACTTCTCCTTGATAGTAAGAAATCTGTCACAGTGTTTAAATTTGAAATTAAGTTTACCTACATATTCATCCCTTAATGATTTTCTTTGCTTCTTATTTTCTGTGTCTGAATACATGACTGTAGAGAGTTTGGATATCAGATTTAACTGTTGTCAGACATGTATCAATAAAATTAAAATATACTAAATATTTGAGATGGAAAAATGTTAATGCCCTAAGACAATTTAGAAATGTTGAAGGACAGAGCCCAGAGGGAGTATCTAAAAAGTATTTCTTAATATCCACGTGCCACTAAAAGAGATTTGTGTTTTCAATATACATTATAATCAATCCAGTAAGAGAGTGCAAAAATAATCCCTTGCTTTTATAAATTGGCCCCGTGAATATTCTTATGTAAAATCCAATTACTCTTTGTTTCAGTTGGAGTATGCTATAGCCTCTATCAATGGAGGTGGCTTGGACAACGCCAGTGGCACATTCTCCATAGACAGCCATTCTGGTGTGTTAACCACTCGTCTGCAGTTAGACAGAGAGCGAACAGAGGTAGGTCAAGTGACTGATTTTAAGGAGTTTTACAAAAATTATGTTCTCTTATCAAGGATTTTGGCCTGTATGAAGAAAAAACTACTGTGGCAAAAAAAATAATGTAACTCTAGGCTATACACAATTATTGTTAGAATGGCTATTTGGTGAAAATTTGTGTTTTGTGTGTCAGAATTTTTTATTCCGACCCCTAGTTATTTCTGTAGAGCAAAGTGCTAGTATTCAAACTCAAACTCTTTGTTTGTCACAATATTTTTCTTTTTGTTCTAACACAGCTTGTGGAATCTGTGGCAAGTCAAAAACTTAGAAATTAAAACTAGATTACCTATTTATATTTTTGTGTGCGTAAGTATAAATATGTTTCCTATTGAAGTTACTTACAAAATCAAACCTTTTCTGGCGTAGAACTTTTTTTTACCAAGAATATATAATAACTTGTCAGTAATAAACTAGGTGTAAGTATCGTAAAGGAGGTTTACTATTTATACAATCTGTAACAACAACAAAAAATTACATTCTGCAATGTCATTGGTTCACAGGTGTACACGTTAGTAGTGACTGCTACAGACCAAGCGCTGCCAGTGAGTGATCGCAAGTCATCCAGTGTGACTGTGGTGATCAGAGTACAGGATGACAATGACAACTACCCACAGTTCTCTGAGAGGACCTACTCAGTGTCCGTACCTGAGGATACTCCTTGGACGCAGAGTCCCGTCATAGCCACAGTCAAGTGAGTTCAACACAATACACTGTTCCTAGTGTTAGCGTTTCAATCTGTAGGTTCCTGGTTGAATTAGTTTTTTAAAACCCTTAAACTTATACATTTTTTCTCATGATAAAACACACCAACAGTCTATTATTCATATTCAACCCTTCATCTGGGGCGGATCCACTTAGGTGTTTTTAATACACATGCTCACATGATCAGTCCTATTAATTTGAGACGCTGGTATCCAGTATTAATACAGGCAATTACATACCCTTAGTTGTTAAAATGTAAAAGACCTTACTCTTTTAGAATTATTTAATGTGTCCATCCATACCACTATTTTTAAGTCAGCACAAGTACCTGCTCCTGACCAAACCAATCCTCTATTCTTAAAATTGTTACCCAAACAACCTTGAAAAACCCAAATTTTAAAACACCGACCCAAAAAGGGTAAAATATAAAAAATAACTGACTCTTATGTTCAGAGCGACAGACGCAGATGAGGGACAGAATGCTGCCATCCGTTACGCCATCATCGGAGGCAATACTCAAGGCCAGTTCTCCATAGACAGTCAGTCAGGGGAGGTGAGCCTCATGAAGCCTCTGGACTACGAGGCCAATCGGAGTTTCCGCATCAACATTCGAGCTCAAGGTACTTATAGTCTTATTCTTTTGTAATAATAGAAGATACATTAATATTAAATTTTTAGGTGTCAAAAAAGCAGCTGCAACAATGCTGTTTGTAAATGATAAATTATTACTTATTCAAATTCAATATTTTGTTCATTTTGGCAATTCCGATCAATACTAAACATAAAAGAAAAGGACCAGAAAAGGATAGTACAGGGTAGGGAAACGGTCACACTGTTGACTTGTGACTTAACCAACCAAGGGTGCTGTGTTTCTTGTGTTACCAGCATATGATCAAACAGTTTTAAATGTTTTTTTTTTGTGATATTCAATGATACTTTCTCTGAATGTCTGACAAACAGAAGGATTTATGATTAGGTATCTCATGACCTAAAGACATGTTCAAATTATGGTAACACTCATTATACAACTGTTGTCGCTTTGGTCTAGAACAATGATTCCCAACCTTTTATGGGGCATCTCCCCCTTGTGGAAGATCACACCTGTCTCCCCCTTCTCTTAGTACTGAATACCTTCATTTAATTTTAAGTCACGTTCCGTTATATAAATAATAGAGTACCTATGTTATTCTGTTAAATGATTTATTACTATTTACAACAAATAATTAACCAATACAGATGTGTCTAGAATTCTTCATCTCATAAGTTGGAGCTCAACCATAAACATTAGGTTTCTTCTGCAACTCTTTTACTCTCACACCCGTGCATATTTTATGAAGGTAATTTCCTTCCGCAAGGAAGGTTTTTCCGCATAACTATATAAAAATCGAGTTTATTTGTTTGTAAAACACTACCGTGTATCCGCAAAAGTAAAGATTCTACCCTACAGTTGAGTTTTATTATTTTCTGTCACCCAACACAAATGTATCGTAAACGTTTAAAGAAGGATGTTTAAACAGTCCTGTTTAAGGAACATGTCGGCCTTAGTCAGTAACAAGACTACAAGATCACACCACTCATCGTACACTCATCTCCATTCATACTTGGCTTAAAATACCTGCCTTCATATAGTTCCCATTTCAGAAAAAATTAGGCCTATTGAAGTATTAAGATTAAGTTTACTATCAATTAATTGTAAAATGAGGAGGATAGCAGCTAGCGTACCTTGAAGAAGTGTAAGCCATAGAACATGCAGAAGACACACTGAACACACAATATTTCGTCCCCTGAGGGATAGCATTTAGGCTACCAAAATATTTTCATTCCATTTTTGTAAACTCTATCCCCTTACCTACACTTGACAATTACCCCAAGGGGACGAAATATTGTGGTCAGTGTCTCTTCTGTATGTTCTATAGCCTACCTAAACTTCTTCAAGGTAAACTAGCTGCTATCACCCTTCTTATACAATTCAAAATCCTGGCCTAGAGCCTTTCCTTAAAAAAAACCAAGTTTACAGTCAGAAATGTGTTTGCTTTTTTAATTCAGACGGAGGCAGTCCAGGCAAGTCCAACACCACTTTACTCCTGGTCAATGTGAAGGATGTCAACGACAATGCTCCTCGCTTCTACACATCCCTCTTTCAAGAAGCTGTTTCCGAGAGTGTCCCTGTCGGCTACAGCATTGTGCGGGTAGGTGTAACGCTGCAGCATTCACAAAATATAAGGTCACATGTCATCTGCAGGTTGAAGACTAATAATATTTTTTTAGTACTATTACAATATATTTTAAAGGAAAGAAAAGTCGCTGATGAGGCTTTTTTTAAAGGAATAGAGGTTAGTTAGCTTACTGAAAAAAGTTAGAGTGTAGTGACTAATATATACACAATAAAATGTCACAAAATGTGCACTGATATTTCCTCCTTAGGGGTAAGGGACTTTTTCAGAGGATAGATTGAAAAGAAATGTTAATTGAAGTTCCAAAACCGGATTTAGTGTTATTGGTGTTTTGTAATAATTTGTTAGATGAGAACATTCAAGTAAGAAGAAAAGGGGTGTAGGCCTAAATAAGTTAATAAAAGTGTTTTTATATAAACATCAAACATATAAAAAATGTATGACTATCTGCATTTTTTATGAAAAATGAAATAAAAAGCTCAAAAATTGCATAAGAGTGTGTGATAAGTATTAAGTGTTTACGTTACGTCATGTCGTAAAGGTACAAGCGTATGACGCAGACGAAGGCCAGAATGCAGAGTTGACGTACAGTGTGAGTGGTCGTGACTGGGAGGGGGTCAGCACCAGCGACTTGCCTATCACTGTGGACAACAAGACTGGCTGGATACACACTACACGAGCCCTGGACAGGGAGACACACGCCAAGTTTCAGTTGCAGGTTGGTGGATATTAGTAATCTACAGTAAAACTGGTTACTGAAGTAAATTACTTAACTCGTACTGTAATACTGTAAAATATTTAAATATGACCAATAACAAAAACTGGCAATTAAAACTCTATGTAGTAATTATAACTCAACCATTGATGATCAAGTAATGAAAAATACTGCATCATAATACTAATTTGAAATTGTATTGCAAAGCTTTGTTGGACAAATCAGAACTAAAAATTATGTTTAAGAAATTTAGTGAATTCATGTTTGAGACATCAACAAATTTCAACCTCTGTAAATCACCAATTTAGGTAGCGTCAGTAAGTAGGTGATAAAAAAGTGGCCCCTGAGTTTTGAATGGAATTTTATACACAATCAACACTCAAAATACTCTCATCCTGCCAACTGGAACTTGGACGTTTGAAATTTTTAAGTAATCAGAATCCTAATAGTAATTTTTCAGCCTGTAAAGCTGTTAATATTTCTAAATTGCTAAAGACTGTAGATTCTTTTTAGTTAAATTTTAAGTTTAAACCAATATTTTTTTGCATGAAATTAAAATAAATGATACAAATAATAACTGCTATAAAGGTATTAACCCTAATTGGCAAAGTCCCTAAATAAGTCTGTCTTCCAAACACTATGAGCAACACAGTTTTAAACATTTTGCGTTGTAGGTATTAGCAACAGATGGAGGATCGCCATCCAAAACTGCAACAGCCAGTGTGGTGATCACGGTGCAAGATGTGAACGATAATGACCCGGTGTTCAGCCCCAAACAGTACGAGGCTGTAGTAGCAGAAGACAACCCTCCTGGCACTCCTGTCACCAGTGTCACGGCTACTGACACTGATGAGAACCCCAGGTAAGTCAACATTACACACGGTCTATAGGTCTGCGGGTCGGGAGGTTTGGTTTGGTTCAGGATGGAAATCATTTTCAGGCCAAACTCGGTTGAATCATTTATGTTACAGGTGTGCGAGTGGCACAATATTTGATCAGGATCAGAGTGAAGATTTTTATTCTTGCGATCGCAGTGATTATCAAAGATGTACCATTTAAAATTGATCATTTCCTGCAATCGCTGAGACAATAATGATTTAGCCGTGACCACGGAGATGTCAATTATTTCTTTGTTGTCATAACTTTAAATTGGTCAAAATAAATAAGAACACTTAAACTAAGGAAAGCTAAGGACGCTAGAGAACACCATTTTAACGATCGGCTTTTCGTGATTCATATAGTATACTCTGTCACCTTCTTTCAGAGTCATTGTCTACGTTGGGGGGAGTTTTTTTCATTCTTTTTTCAATCCCATTGCAGTATACGGGTGTGGTCTTTGTTATACTTTGGTGGCTCAGTTTTTTCACACACTTATTACTTATTATTTATTATTTAGTAATAAGTAAAATCCTCTGCTGTAAAATATCTGTGATTTCGAAAGATGTTGATTTCACTTTGACCAGGGAAGATGTTCACGATTTCACGGCCATTGTGGGTGATAATGTATAATAATATTGTATTAACAGATTGTAGTATCACAAATAATGTTTTTGAAAATCAGTGTTGGGAAGTAGCGCGCTACAAGTAGCGACGCTACAGTAGCGCGCTACTTTTTTTGTAGCAATAGCTGTAGCGTCGCTACTTTTAAGATTTTGTAGCTTTAGCTGTAGCTAGCTACATTTTTAAAGTAGTTGTAGCGGAATTTTAGCTACTTTTTTCGCTACATTAACATGGTTTGAGATAGTGATTTTTACCATAACCTCAACCTTACGCGAAACAACATCTTTCAAACTGAGATTTTCAAAATAATTAAGCCTACTTTCTTGGCTTCATACAGCTGGTTGCAGCCGTTTCATTCCCTATTACAACGTTGTGTAGACATGGAGGCCATTAAATGAGTGTTATCCACATTTTTAGCTCTCATTTCCTTAATTTACTACTCTATGATTACTGTCAGATAAAATAAAATCGCTAGATGCAGACGACGTTTAAACGTTGCCGGTACCAGTGACAAGACAAGCTATTGAATGCTTGCAAGTGATTGACAGGGAAATTAGTAATCAATTTAGTTTCTTTGTTATATCAATAGTGTTTTAACTAGGGTTTTAATGGAAACCAACTCTAAACCTTAAAATAATGAGAAAGCTGGTCTATCAACCTTTGCTTCAGCTGTTGATTGTGGTTCATCGTCACAAGCCCTTCCTTGGTTAGATTACAAAGATTTTTCAAAGGTTTACTAAATGAACAAAGAGGAAATTACCTGATGAGATTTAAGATATGCCTAGACTACATGATAATTGTAACGAAAAAATCTCCACATAACATGAAACTTACATTAAAAAAATAGCATAGTTTGCTCCTGCTAACAGCTCTTGTATTGGACTATTCCTAGGCTATGCTATGGTTTAAGACGAATACCAAGTTCAATTATTAGGAATATATCTGTTTAGTCCTTGCAAGAACAAAGCTACTATAGCCAACTTGTTACATAGCCAAGTAAGCCTACATGTTATTTTTACTTTACAAATTTCAACATGTTTAAATTAAAAGCCAATTTCAGGATAAGTTGCTGAATACTGTTTTCTGTACCAACTAGGTTGAAGCACAATTTGCCCTATGCATAATGAAAATAAAGGACGATTTCTTGACATTGAAAAGTGTTATTCATAGAACAAGTTACTTATCACTATGGTTAAAAGTTATAGCAATGTCGTGTTAACATTAAAAGTTGTCACAGCGGCCCTCTGTAGTCTTCGTAGCGGTTGGGAGCAGGAAGAACGAACATTAAAACAAGCGAATAGGGATCAACTAATTTTATTAATTATCGAATAATGAATAATGACTTTACATAACTACAAACACGATGATACAAGAAAATACAACTAACACTTTGTACTCGCGACTAACAGAATATTAAATGATTTTAACACTGAATTTAGAACGTACACGGACTCATAGAAAGAGTAAGAGAAAGAAAGGGCGCAAGACCGCGCGCGGCGGACCTTACCGTCATTCGCTACATTCCGGCGCGATCTAAAGCTTCAGCATCGCCCAAGCGGAAGCGTCAGCGTGGTCACATGACCATCGTCAGCCAATCAGCGCACGCTGAGCGCTCAGCCCATAATTCAACGCGTGGACAGTTGCTTGACAGGTGCTGCAGCCAAACGATTACAACTGTCATTAATGAAACTAACTGAAGCGAGGAACCGAGTCTAGAAGTGTAACATTGTTTATCGCGGCACACGTGCATGCAGATTCAGCACATTCCAAGGCATATCCGGCCAGGCCACGACGTCTGGTTAGGATTATTGTAGGGTTACAAAGTAATGAAATGAATTGGAATATGAGTTTTAAGGTTCACTTGGAGACTTATGTGAAGTTAAATAAAATTCAATGTTGCTAAATACGGTTGACACATCAACCTAGCAAATATTCGGTGATAGCCAGCGGGCCAGGTTTAGGGAGTAAGGCCAATCAGCTTAAGCTCAAAGTTAACAAATTACAACCAAATGAGGCAAATATGCCAGGCCGTCACACTCCCCCCACCTCAAGTTCATGCCGTCCTCGGCATGCAGTCTGCCCTTCCAACTGGGCCCTCTGCCGCAGCTTCAATCTATTGAAGTACATTATACAAATTCTGTCGACGTAGCTTTCTCTGTCTCCAAGTTATGCCAAGATTTGGAAAGGTTTTTGGAAGGTATCTGTCATGTGGCTTGGGCGGATTTAAATTTTATCTATTCCCAAAAATTTAAAAACCCCCCTCGAATTTTGATAATACGTCTCTTACTCTTTCCTTCGAATACAATAACAAAAGTTACTATACAATTTTCCAACACATTACGATTAATGGTCCTTCCGAATTTACAAAGATTACTTAAGTAAATTACTACATAAAAACTTAACTACATGGCCCACTCGACCATCAATCAGAACAATAACGATAACCAAAAAAAAACGCTTACTACACTCAATACGAAACAAGACACCCGGATCGATTACCGTATTGAACAAAAAGAATTCACAGTTAAAATTTACAAGATACAACAACTTAAAAGGTAATATAACTTAGTAAAGCTTAACCCCTCATACTAAACTTAAACAAAAAAAAACATTTCACGCATACTCATTATGACTCGTTAAATTATGTCCCGACATTAAACAACCTAACGCCTAATAATCCCCAACGGTGATACAACATGTATCCCTAACACTTAACATACACTTAACATGTATCCTTAACAAACATTTACCCGCAGCACACAGCATCAGTAGGTAAATCGAATTGAATTAACGCCTCAATTCACAAACAAAAACTAATAAAAGGAAACTTACGGTTGCCACTTTCTGTGCAAAACTTCCATATCAATTTAGTTCCCACCGAAATTAACATTCCCAACAATTTACATAATACAACAATACAATAAATTGAAAATCATTGTTAACACATCAGTCACACCGTCATACATACAACCAAAGGGAACTTAACCACTATATATGCCAACGGTCCGGCTGAGGTACTACTATTCCTGACTAACATATTACAACAATTGGTCCCCTAAATTAATTTATCATGGAGAAGCAAAACTTTTGGTAGCAATTAATCTTGCGCTTCCGCCATATACCTAGCTAGACACATTCTCCAGTACCTCAGTCGACGTTTGAGTGGGAGGTCTGGTACGGTATCCTTGCGGAGGGGGTTCCGGACAGTTCCCCTCAGCAAGTAGTTTCACTTATCTTAAGCTTAGTAATCACAATAAAAGAAGATTTTCTATGCAAGTCGCACTAGGTGGCCACAAGAGAGGAGCACGGCCGTTGCACCTCCCTCCGTACACCCGGCTCGACTTGGTGTTGGTTCTTGCCCAACATCTCAACATCTAGGTCTTTGTCTATTTGTTTATTTATTTATCTTATTTTTTCCAACAAAACAAAACACCTTTACCAGCCTCCACCTTGGACAAAACAAC
Source organism: Macrosteles quadrilineatus (assembly GCF_028750875.1). Classification (NCBI taxonomy): domain Eukaryota; kingdom Metazoa; phylum Arthropoda; class Insecta; order Hemiptera; family Cicadellidae; genus Macrosteles; species Macrosteles quadrilineatus. Next base: position 13,717,498 of record NW_026542598.1, on the reverse strand, counting down.
TTACAGCTGAAAACTCTAAACAATGAAACAAAAGAAATACAATACAACACAAAAATTACGACAGAATAAAACTAACACAAGAGAATAAAACATTAAAATAAAGTTAGCAACCCATGGGTACCCATTAAATAAGGAAGACAAGTCCACACTGCCTCTCCGAAGACAATAGTGTTCAGTAGTGCACGTAATGTTCGAGTTTTGTCGATGAACCGGGTACCGCATTTACACAACGTTCCGCTCTCGGAAGAGGTATTGTTCTTTAGTTATTCCAGAGCTTCCAACCGCGTTGTCAAAATATGACGTTTCAACGCACAACACCGTTCTACGTGTCCAGCACTGCGTGTCTTGGTTACTACTAGTGTTCCGAGTACTCACTTCTATTATGTGGCCACCACGTCTTTCGAGATATCATGGGGTTACCGGTTAGAGTGCCGTAACCCGCCGTCTCCAGGGCTGCAGTCCCTCTGTCACAATCAGGCCTTGGAGTTGTCACTAACTCCACATCAGGGTCGTTTGCATCTCCCCTCTCCGAGAACGTCTCAGGCACCCTGGCGAGTCTCGCAGTCCTACGGAGCAGAGAGCCTCGGCACCAGGTGGCAAGTACGTCTCGACACCTATAACAGGTGCACAACAGCATCAGGGCTACTAACACACAAGTCCCTATCCTTGCTAACAAGTACATCACAACCACGACAAGGGAAGCTCTTCGTTCCACCCCCCTTTACAGCTCAAGCGCAGCTGGTAGCGGCTAACAGGTTATGTCAGGCAGGCGTACGCAGGCGCGAGCAACAGTCAAAATGAAATTCTCACCAGGGGAAGCTCTCTTACCACTCTCCCCTACAGCTCAAGTACTACTGGTAGCTGCTAGCAAGTTAGGCTAGGCAGACGTACGCAGGTACGAGCAAAAACACTCTCACACTCACAGCGCTAAACACATTAGCCTCAGGGGACGCTCTCTTATCACTCCCCTCCACGCTCAAGTACAACTGGTAGCTGCTAGCAAGTTAGGCTAGGCAAGCGTACGCAGGTACGAGCAAAAACACTCTTACACCCGGGTTACAGGGGGACCACCGGCAGAAAGATTTCTCGCAAAAATAAAAAAACACCATCCTAACCAGGACTCTCAGGGTCCCACACGAGTTAATTGCTGCCAAATGAACAGGCCTAACTCGACAGTACAAATTTGCAGAGTCTTTAATTAATGGAGCTCATGCTTACTTTGTGACTTCGACTTAATAAACGGTCCCCTACCCAAAAAAAAAAACACAACACTTTCACGACACCTGGACCTAGTCCACAGGGAATTTAGCATGTTGCCGTGCCTAATGTAATACAGCGCGGCAAGCAAGGCAATCCCAAACATGGTCAAACACCTAAGGCTCAGACCAAACCTCCACCTCGCTGACCACTCACCATTGAATGATGCCCATATCCGAATGGGGCATGCTTCCAATGCACAAAATTTCCAGGCCAAGAGTCAATCCACTGACCCACGGTCAGCCAAAACTACACCAGAAATATACTGGATATACTTCCTTTCAAAACAAAATTTTCCTAACCGCTTCATCATTTTTCACATTTTCGAAATAATTTTCCCCCGCAAGTTACATTTTTCATATACTTTTACAACAAGGCTAAAGCGAGCATAATTTGACAACCCCAACTCAGTTCAGGGCCAATTACAGGTACTAATTTGGGTTATTTTACTGACTTATACACTAATCAAACCAGATCCATCACAGTGGGACAGTGTTAGCTGCTACTCCAACAGCAGGTCCGCAGCAAGGAGTCTCCATGTGTCCCAGTCAACAGGGACAGCAAGGCCTGGCTTACACTCCTATATAAAACTGTTCTGTATAACAAACAAAAAGAATTATCCAGTGCACATCTATATAAATAAAATTAGAGTTTTGTCTGTACATTGCTTAGAATAATGAACTTTTTGGTTATTTTTACATTTCATAGGTCAGAGAAACCGAATCAAACCTTATCTCAATTTCTGTCTGTCTGTCTGTCTGTCTGTCTGTCTGTCTATCTGTCATTCTCTTGGTAACGCTAAAATACGCACTTTATTACAACTACTCCTCAATAACTATAGCACTGTCCCGCCTGAAACTTATTTTCCAAATACTATACATATATGAGATGGTTTTAGACGTATTTCATCGAATATGAGACAGTTAGATATTTAACAGTAAACCCTTGAAAATCAAGTTTTTGTCGATTTTTGACGTGGAATTTCTGGAAGCCCATGTTAACCTTATGAGAAATGAAATTATTGAATCTTAACAGCTGTTTCAATTAAACAAGTTGGTTCTGTTCTGTGATGTTCAATAGCATTAAAGTTACAAGGATTACCAACAGGGTGCAGCACTAGCACTATTATTTCTTTTACATTTATGACAACAGCTAATTTGCAACCTGGAGGCGAGTGAGCGTAGCGAACGAGCTAACCTGAAGGAAAGTGAGCGCAGCGAACGAGCTCCAACATACAGGTGAGTGAGCGTAGCGAACGAACTTCAACCAGGACGTGATTGAGCCATGCAAACGAGATCAGATAGTAAAAATAAAAGTAAGCCTACCGTTATAGGATCGACCGGCAGACACAGAGGTAATTTAACCTTTTATTGATTGTCATACCGATCCGGAACAACAAAAAACAACATAAAATGAAGCTATGTATAATAGTTTGGCCAGCATATCTTAAAATATGCAAACCAACTGCTGTTCGTTATATAAGAAGGTTTCAACTGAATATTATAAGATCCCCGTGCGTAGAACGGGTACACAGCTAGTTTATATAAATAAATTTCCATATACTTATCATAACTACTAACCAATTTATCTAAATAACAAGAATTTATTCTTTTTACTAACATCAGCTTGACCGTTTATTTTTAACCACTCAAGGGTTTCCCCAATTTTTCACGACAGCTTCCTCTGGCGAGGGATTAGCCACGGCCCAGTGTGACGTCTCCCTTAGCCCATTGGAAGACTTACATACCGGAATCTACGTTTACAAAAAAAAAAAACTAGATAAGTAACATAAAAAAAACTCCAAAATCACAAGTTATCAATTAACCAATTTAAAACAAGAAAACCCGATACGGCAGCACAGTGTCAAACAACTCTCCCAACCCAGCAACCACCCCGGTTCCATCATGTGGGACCCAACGACTCGGTCCCCCGGGGACTCTAAGAAAAGAAAGAAAGGAGAACCTGCACACCCAGTGCAATGACGGATTGGAGAACCTACACCTCCACCTGGAAAAGAAAGAAGAAACTACACACCCAGGCAGGTTTATCACTCAGTTACCGCTCGGACCGCAGAATGCTGCTTAGCTGGAGGGAAGTACTTCCAAGACTCGGACAGCAAAGACTGGGAGGATGAAGTGATCGACCTAATATACGTTCAATCACTAGATGAGAGTGAAGGGCCAATAGCCGGACTGGAAAAAGAAAAGAGAAACTCCTCGCGTAAGAGAGGAAGAATGCGAATTCACCATCGCATCGCTACGCTCCTTACACCAACGCACCACCTGGACAAAGAAAGAGAACACCTCGCGTAAGAGAGGAAGAATGCGAATTCACCATCGCATCGCTACGCTCCTTACACCAACGCACCACCTGGACAAACAGTTCTCTGATCAGAACGTGGAACTCAACCAACTTCTTATGATCATGGACGAGTGTTTGAGAAAAGAAGAGAAATATGGACACGGAGAACAGACGCACCACCAAGCGCCCATGGAACCTGAGAAAAGAACAACTACGGGGAGTTCAATGAGACCCAAGTTCCACCAGAGGACAAGGGAGGTCGGGGGGTCGGGGTGAGTCGCGACACCGGCTCCAAAAAAACAAAACAAGTGTGAAGTCGCAACGGACATAAATTAGCCTGACCCAAATTAAAAATAAACGCAAGCTATATAAAAAAAAAAAAAAAAAAACCATCCACAAATTAACAAGAATTTACACAAATAAATAGCTTTAGCCCCAGTTTCACTTTCGAATATTCAGCATTCAATTCACAATCTAAAAACAAAAATAAAAATCCCTAATTAAATCCCCACCTAAGTCAGTAAAAATCCCCATTCCATAAAAAAAAATTAAATTCCCTTTATCCCACAAAAATCAAAACAAATCCCTATGGAGGGATAAAACCCGTTTCATCCCTGCCACAGTTTGAAAAATCCCAATGCTGGGAAAATCCCGATACGGGGACAAAATACCGCCAATTACAACACTTTTCCAGATACAACTTTTTACTCAGTAATTTAAAAAAAAAACAAATACAAAACGCATGACCCCATTGCCTACTCAGTCAAGGACTAAATAATGGAAACCAGGCAATCTTTCATCGGCGCATCACATAAAAACAATTAATTCTCGCTTTACCCTTCTCAGTTTTTCAAAGTAATTAACCAAAAATTTTCAAAGATTATCATTAATCCATCTTTCCCTAATCAATAGATAGTGCAGGCCTACATCAAATAATTTATTTCCCCAAATTATTTTACGATTACACAATATCACTGGTAAGATTCCAGGAAATTTTCTAAGTCCAATTATAATAAAGTACAAAATCCAGTTCTTATTTTTATAATACTTAAAGCTATCAGAACTGTCAAGTGAGTTGGGCCCTTTGACCAGATCAATGGAGTAAGCCAGTAATGCTGCCAATACATTGAGCAAAAACAAACTTTCAGTACACAACTTTTACCAATAAATTAAAAATGTTCAAACATTTTAACTCCATTAAGTCTAATTAATTTACAATCAATTCTGGTTATTAGCTCTTCCATTAACGCCCAGGCTTTACCATCCAACTCACTTTCAAGTTCAATCCACTTAACTTAACCACAGACTAAGCCTAGGTTAGTAAATTACCACTAGCCTAAATGCATGTTAGTAAGCCAATCTCAAATGTTTCACAACGATTTGTTTTTCTCCCATTTTCTCCGGCTAATTATTTACCAACAGTAGGCCTAACACCATAATATTCCATTAATGATTCATAATATTCACGTCAACAACGTAATTCCGTTTTTCAATCACTTCAACGACAAGCGGTATTTCCCCACAACGATTAAAAATAATCCCCCATTTATCCCACTCAAGCTATAAAAATTCCCTTATCCGGGATAAAATCCCGCGGATGGAACTGACAACCTGACAGCAAGCCAACCCGGCGGCCATCTTGAGCTCACACAGAACGCATCCACTTTTAATTTTACAAGTTCAAAAACATTTTAATTTCTGAAATTTTGCTTCCCATCCTCCCACAATAATTATTTCTTTATTCCCTTTCTTTCTTACTCCTTATACTAGCAGCTTTTAATAAAGTATCTATTACCAATTGTTCACCAACAACCAAACAAAATATTCCAATATGGCGTCTTCATTCACAACGCAACATACAACGCACGACAGCTCTGACAAGACAACAGCAGAGTGCAACACTGTGGGAGTGGGAGGGGGAAGAGACCCAATGCATCCTAGATCACGTGTACAATGGCGAAATAAGTTTACGAACAAAATATTCTATTTACTTCAAAATTACCTAATAAATCGAAAAATAGCTCTTTCTTCACAAAAATTTCACGAAAATGATTCTTATTTTACTTTTAATCGATTTAAACATATTTTATTCCAGAAACAGCCAAACTTTAAATTTTGAACATTATTATGAGTAAAATAATTTGATCAAGCAAATCCCTAATTTCACTTACCTACCTTTAGGTTGACATTGTCGCAGTCAACCCCACACCTGACACCAGTTGTCACAGCGGCCCTCTGTAGTCTTCGTAGCGGTTGGGAGCAGGAAGAACGAACATTAAAACAAGCGAATAGGGATCAACTAATTTTATTAATTATCGAATAATGAATAATGACTTTACATAACTACAAACACGATGATACAAGAAAATACAACTAACACTTTGTACTCGCGACTAACAGAATATTAAATGATTTTAACACTGAATTTAGAACGTACACGGACTCATAGAAAGAGTAAGAGAAAGAAAGGGCGCGAGACCGCGCGCGGCGGACCTTACCGTCATTCGCTACATTCCGGCGCGATCTAAAGCTTCAGCATCGCCCAAGCGGAAGCGTCAGCGTGGTCACATGACCATCGTCAGCCAATCAGCGCACGCTGAGCGCTCAGCCCATAATTCAACGCGTGGACAGTTGCTTGACAGGTGCTGCAGCCAAACGATTACAACTGTCATTAATGAAACTAACTGAAGCGAGGAACCGAGTCTAGAAGTGTAACATTGTTTATCGCGGCACACGTGCATGCAGATTCAGCACATTCCAAGGCATATCCGGCCAGGCCACGACGTCTGGTTAGGATTATTGTAGGGTTACAAAGTAATGAAATGAATTGGAATATGAGTTTTAAGGTTCACTTGGAGACTTATGTGAAGTTAAATAAAATTCAATATTGCTAAATACGGTTGACACATCAACCTAGCAAATATTCGGTGATAGCCAGCGGGCCAGGTTTAGGGAGTAAGGCCAATCAGCTTAAGCTCAAAGTTAACAAATTACAACCAAATGAGGCAAATATGCCAGGCCGTCACAAAGTAAAGAAAGGCAATAAACTCCAATTTCTATAGGCTAGGCTCTGTAACACAAAAAAGTATTTTTAAATAATCGTTTTACAGTTTAAGTGGTCTTAATTGTTGATATAAGACATCTATAAATGAATCTATATAAAAGAAATAAAATGAGCTTTTAAAATATAGTTTGGTTGTATGTCCTTTGAACTTAATGAAATTTACATATAAGATGCTTAAAAATAATGCAATATTTAAAAATAAGTACTAAATATGATGGGACACCCAACTGTTTGATGCTGTTGTTGTAATGTTAGGTTTATAATGTCAACAAATTAAATAAAATCTAGGAATAATTTGTTTTCCAAGTAATGTTAAATACAATACTGACATTTCTTGTTTAAATGTTTGTTCAATAAAAATGTTGTTGCAATTAATTTTACATTTACTTAATGTGCGTGGAATAAAAAGTAACGTCTTTGGGAAAGTAGCTAAAATTGTAGTTGTAGCTACATTTCATTGTAGCTGTAGTTGTAGCTAGCTACTTTTTCGGAACTGTAGCTGTAGCTGTAGCTAAGCTACTTTTTTGGAAATGTAGCAGTAGGTGTAGCTAGCTACATTTTAAAAGTAGCTTCCCCAACACTGTTGAAAATCAATACTTTACAATGCGACACGATTTTGGCACAAGACCCAAAGGCCAACATTTTTTACCTGACCCAACCCGACGGAAGTAAAAAAGTCAGGATCACAGACCCATGAAAATGTAAGATAACCACAAGCTCATCGATAATCTTGGGACAATGGTAACCTTTTTTGCCTGTTGAACCATGTACATATTGGCCTGTATACTAGAGGGCCAGGAAAATCTATCAACTGGTTTGACATTTTTACGTTTATATCTCAATGACAAAAGAAGCTTCACCTAGCTATAAACTATATCGTTGCAATAGCACTGTGCGTTTTTGTGTGTGCAGATTGCATTATGAGATCACCGGAGGCAATGTTAGAGGAAGATTTTCTCTGACAACTCAGAATGGCCGAGGACTGATCACCGTTGCTCAACCTCTAGACTACAAGCAGGAGAAACGATTCATTCTTACTGTGAGTGAATGCATTAGTAGATGAACAATTCATTTGTTTCATAGACTTCCATAAATTGCCATTACAATTTTGTTAAAGCTAACTGTTAAAGATTTTTCTGCCTCCAAATAAATCACCTCTTTCATGTAAAATCTCAGCTTTTTAAAGCTTTTAAATCCTGGACGTAGAATGGTGTTTTGTCACCCTATTATTCATATCCCATCCCAAAAATTAAAATGGGCCTTACAGTTTTGCCTTGTTTTAATGTAGATAACTGAAATTTATAGTGTTGTCCAGTTTCAAGAACTTAATTGTAAATAAATTTGAAGATAATCAATAGTTTTTCTTTAATCAAGTTTATACTGGTTTATATATTCAGGATACTTAATACTGTAATGGTTTAAATAAAATGTGATTGTTAGTACTTCTACTTGTTTATACACTATAATACTCTCTACTGTTAGTAATAAAATAAATTTAATATGCAGAAATAATCTACGTTTATCCACAAATAGACTGAAAACATAAGATTTTTCAGTATAGACAGCTGTTTTAACTGTTGTTTTGTGACTGCAGGTGCGTGCGACTGACTCTGGAGGCAGGTTTGACACGGCTACAGTCTATGTGAATGTGTCTGATGCAAACAACTTTGCCCCGGTGTTTGACAACGCTCCCTACACAGCCTCGGTGTTTGAGGACGCTCCTGTCGGGTCTACTGTTCTTATTGTAGCTGCTTCGGACGGAGATGTAGGACAGAATGCTCAGGTAACACTTGACCAATAATTGCAGGCTATGTGATGGATACAGAGGCCAATTACTTATTGGTTACTAGTTACTATACATTCAAATCAATTCCTTTTAAATGAAGGAGTATGTTTTAAGGTGAATTGGTAGCTTAGTCGGAGATTTGAATCCTTGCCAGCGATGTCAAGGGTTCACGTCTTAGTGCCTACCACTAAATTTGATCAGTTCAGTTCACTGTTGTACTGTACAGACTCACCCCTTCCTTTGCTGGATGTGTTTCTAGCACATACTCAAGGCCTATCTAGACAGCAAATGTTAGATTAAAGGCCGCCAACCTCTTGGGAAAATTAAAAGGTAAAGCAATGAGACAAAGCAGTTGAGGAGCTGTTTGCAAAGAGATAAAGCCCAACTAGCTTATAGAGTTAAAGGACTTTTACATAGACAAATAATGGTCAATAGTAATATTTTTTCCTGATTAGCTCTTGCTAAGTAAAACTTAAGCTTGTGTAAAGAGTTGCTGTAGGCCTTATTGATTAAATACCCAATTGATATCAACAGCCCAAGGTAAATCGTTAATTTCTATCTAAATATAATATTTTTACATCCAGAGTCTGTTACTTAACTCTACTGGTTAGTTATTGATAGAGATTGAATATTCCTTTGTGTCTATCCACAGATCACCTACCTGCTGTCGAGTACGGGAGATAATACAGACTTCACCATCAACTCCCAGACAGGAGCCATCACAACAACCAAGGCACTCGACCGAGAGACGCAGAGCGGCTACTTGCTGACCGTGACGGCCCGAGACAACGGTAATCCTCCCTTGAGTGATTCTACCGATGTGGAAATATCTGTTGCTGATGTCAACGACAACGTGCCCAAGTTCCTCAAGCCTGCGTATAGCGGCAGTGTGTCAGAGGACGCTTTGGTCGGAACGAGTGTCTTGCAGGTATAGTACAGTACTATGTTTTGTGGTAGTTCATTGTTATCCTACTTTCACATTTTAGACCCCTAGAGGCTCTAGCCTGAAATTGTTTACACGTTACTTCATGCTAGGTCTAGTGTGCCACGGCTTTATAAGCTTTCAGGGCAGAGCCCTAGGAGAGTATTGAAATAAAATATGACTATCTCCATTAAGCATGTGGTTATAATGGCTCTAAATCAGCTCAGTTGGTCAAGAAATTTGCACATTGACAATTCCAAAAATTCATATCTATAATATTAGTCCTTCCATCCAAGGCATTAGCTTGATCAGGAATGCACTAAAATTATCAATACGTTACTCCGTTTCCCAGACATTATTTTTGGGGGAAAAAACACGATACTTTTTAAAATTTGGAAAAAGTAACGTCAATATTTTGATGAAATAAAATAAAATTATCCTATTCACACACTACCACAACAATTTAGTATTTGACAGTTCTCATTGTGTATCACAACTTTTTGTTGCTGCTTTGTTCCAGCTGTTATCATAAATTCAAACAAAAGTTTATAGTGCTGCACCCTGTTGGTAAACCTTGTAACTTTACAATGCTACTAGCTGTACCCGCGGGCTTTGCCCCGTTTAACTTCATAAGTATTCATTTGCATGGCTCAATCACGTCCTGGTTGAAGTTCGTTTGCTACGATCACTCACCTTTAGGTTGGAGCTTGTTCGCTGCGCTCACTTGCCTTCAGGTTAGCTCCTTCGCTACGCTAACTCGCCTCCAGGTTGAAGTTGGTTCGCTACGCTCACTCACCTTTTGGTTGCAAATTAGCTGTTGTCATAAATTTAAAAAAATAATAGTGCTGCACCCTGTTGTTAATCCTTGTAACTTTAATGCTATTGAACATCATAGAACAGAACCAACTTGTTTAATTGAAACAGCTGTTAAGATTAATTAATTCCTTTTAAATATGAAAAATCATAAGGTTAACATGGGAAACTCCAGAGCCACTGGTGCGGAGTTCGAAAGCCCGATCGGAATAAAAACTACTTAGTTTTCCTATTTAATGCCCAAAGAATCGGTGTATCGAATTTCAGCCTCCTAGGTAAATGGGAAGTGGGAGAATTAATTAGTGATGAGTGAGTGAGTGAGTGAATGAGTCAGTGAGGGCTTTGCCTTTTATAAGTATAGATACCAACATATTCTGGGTGCATTGATACACACATCTTTTCTCTAAATTCAACACCTCTTTTTTGTTATGTATATTTCTTTTCAGTAACATATCTTTTGTGTTGTCTTGACCTTTTTCTTTGGTTTTCATCTTAACTTTTTCTACTAATTTCTAATTTGTTCAATTTCTCTCTAGCGCTAGATTTGTGCCTGTTTTCCTTCATCCATTCTTTTTACCCTCATACACCCTCCTTTTAGAAGAGGTAATAGTTTTTTACTTATAAATCTTCTCAGAATGGATTCATTGCATTTGAGAACAAAAGAACTAATTTATCTGAAAACAAAAGTAAATATTGATCAAAATAATTGTTTGAACCTATGATTTTAAAAAGTAGAGACAGTCTAATAAACACTGTGTTGTTCCATAGGTGACTGCAGTGGACGACGACACAGGATTGAATGGGCGAGTACGATATGCACTGGGAGGATCCGGCAGTGTGGAGGCATTTGTAATCGATCCAATCAGTGGAGTCATCCGCACAGCTAAGACACTGGACAGAGAAAGCATTGCACAGTACGAGCTAGAGGTGCTGGCTATAGACCGGGGCACTCCCCAGCTGTCAGGCTCTGTAAGTGTGATGCTCAAACCTAGACATTTAGAATCTCAAATCCAAGTCCAATTTTTATGAAGATGAATCAACTTTAAAATGAAAATCAATCTGAACTAGTATTTACTTAATTTACAATCAAATTTAATATTTTTTTCCAAAAACTGCATGGAAATGACCACATTGCCATACCTGTCTGTGAACAGTACTCAAAACAGTTAATTTACGCTCTAGAGCAGGAATAACCATTCCTGCTTGCTTAATCAGCTGATTTCATAGTTGGCGTTTCTACACCAACCACAGCCGGTGATCCGGTATGTTTAACAACTGGTAAGCAAATAACATAAAGCAAACATAACCTAAATGACTTTTTGTATACTCCTCCGTAATATGAATCGTCAAATTAATAGAAATACCCGAATGCCATAGGTAACAATTTAGCATATGCATTTGCAACATTATGATAATTTCATTCTATAGTTTGGATAGAAATGATTTTGTACTAGTTGCTGTACCTGCGCAAGCAAGGGAGAGGACACTGAAGAGAAAAATTTGATCTGTAATGCTGTTGTATAAAGTAGTTGCACATCCGTCTTTGGTTTCAGAGACGAAATTCAATTGGACCTCTTAGTTTTAAAATATATATTTCATTATAGCTAGGCTAACTTATAAGGCTATCCAGTATAAATTATGGGGTCCAGATGCATTTATGAAAATACCGTACTCTTACGATTTAATTTTTAAATTATACGCTTACTTAAAAATTTATTTTAATTAAAAACTTAGGCCTACATATAAAGTCACGCTTAAAACCACTAGATAGGTCCACGAATATGCCAAATGTAGTAGCCTATTGTTTCTATTTCTATTAACCAATCCAAAAACTGATTCTAAAAATGAAACAGCTTGAGTGAGATAATATTTAAAACTATCCCTAGTGTTATCAAGTAACTCTGGTAGCTGATTTGATATTATGTGGCAGGTGATGGTGACTATTCGTCTGGAGGATGTCAATGACTCTCCGCCAGCTTTTGAGAGTGACAAGCTGACATTATACATTGCAGAGAACTCTCCTGTCGGCTCCACTGTGGGCGAACTCTACGCCAAGGATCCTGACGAGGGACAGAATGCTTTTGTCCAGTATTCCATCATTGGTATGTCAGCATTGCAATAGCTATCCTTACTGACAACAATGATGGATTAGCCTTTGGGTTGTCTGGATGAAGATTTTTGTTAGCTGAGTTGCTGTTGTAACAGTTGCGGTATAAATCAGCTACAGCTGTTTAGCGCTTTCATCGAACAAAACATTTTAACACGTTCGATGCGGCCCAACAATGGCAGGCGTAGCCTTAGGTGCGGCACAGCGTTGAACGGACCCGATTGACAGGCGATTGGCTTTCAAATTTCGGTCTGACGAATAAAAAGTCACGTGTGGTGATATACTGCATTACGATGAGAGTTTACGTAGTTCGTTAAAACACCCACAGATAGCAGCAATGCTTGGAACGTAGGCGGTCCGATTGTATTGCTAATTGGGGGGGAAAAGCCGGGACAACAAGTGGATTTCTAAGCTTGCCAAATGGGGATATCACTGAGAATACCAACCTACACCACAAGAAAAAACAAGTCGCACACTACACGCTAACGTGGTATAGGTCTGCCTTCAACTATCGCTTGGCTCGCATTGAGCAACAGAATAACATATTGATGCACTGCAGTGTGGGTCCGTACTGACCCGGCTGCGTGGAGGGTTACGATCGCCGTGGGTCAGTACTGACACACCTGCAGTGAACTTGTTAACCGTTTGCAGTTTGTACATCCTGGAATGTCTAACACATGAAGGTTGACACACCAAGGAGTGGAGGATTTGTAATTGTCTCTAATTGTTGACATTAAAAAGAATTAGAGGCTACTGATAATGTATAAGCGTTTCTTGTTTTTAAGTTCAAACCTGTAACTTACTGAAAGCATAAAATACCTGCAATAATAATTGCACACCTAGACTAACTTTCTTCCATTAAGTATTTAGCCTTATATCCCTAGACTCATAATAGTCATGAATTATGTACGTGTATGTATGGATGTGTATGTATGTTTTGGTTTGCTATTTCTTATTTCCAGTTCATTTTATTTTGGGTTATGTTAAAAAAACGTCAAACAAGGATATTTGCATTTGCCGAATTTAACTAAAGTCTGCACAGCCAATCAAAATCAAGCTGTTATTCTTCTCTCCTGGTTTAACCCTAAATCGGCAGCTTAAACGGCCTCACCCTGAGGTTTACCTTGAACCTAGAAACCGAGAAATTATTTTGGGAAAAGTGAATCTGAGGTTAAACTAGAGTTAAAACCACAAACAAAGTTAAACTAGATTTGGGGAAAGCGGCCCTAAGCCAGTCAAAGCGTCTCAACTGTATGATGTTCTTAGCTTACAGTGTTACTTAGCCTATATTGTGTGTGTGTGTGGGCAGGTGGAGAGGACTCTGACAGCTTCTCGCTGGTGCGACGACCAGGCTCCGACAAGGCTGAACTCCTCACAATGGTAGAACTGGACTACGAAAGTCCTCGGAAACGGTAACATATAGTGTAGAACTATTGATCCTCAATACTAATTTGGATTTTACTTAGTAAGTTTGTAAAAATGGTTTAAAGAAGGATATGCAAAATTTTTGTATAATAGGTTAGGAATATTTTTACACTTTTTTTAGCACTGTAGTGCTAGCAATTGTAGAAACTACAGAGTGTTTTATAATATTTGGTGATGCCAAAACAATTTTTCTTCAGTAGTTTCAAGTTAGTACTAATCTCACAATGTTCATTCCGCGTAGTATAACATGTTATCATTGTGTCTAGGTTTGTACTGGTAGTCAGAGCAGCTTCACCACCACTCCGGAGTGATGTCAATGTTGAAATACTAGTAACTGACGTCAATGACAACGCGCCTCGACTCAAGGACTTTCAGGTGCGTACTTTTTCATCATTTAAAAAGTTATATTCCTTTTCTTTCAAATGTATTTGATCCCTTTATATTTTAAACATTTGTAAAATGTTGATTCTAATGTTTACAGATAATCTTTAACAATTTCCGAGATTGTTTCCCCGCTGGTCCCTTTGGGAGGATTCCTGCTGTAGATGACGACGTTTCCGACAAGGTTTGTAGTTTCATACATCCGTAGTAATGCATAATATGTAATAAGTTTGACTGTTAAGTTTCTTAAAAAAAATTTAAATTAATGAGTAAAATTAATTTTTTTTAACAATTATGCTTGATAAAATATATTTGTCTGCATTATTTAGCCCGTATAAATGATGTTAAGTACTAGCAAGCTATATTTATGTTATTCTAATGTAACCATTCTGTTGCTGCAGCTGTTGTATCGCATCTTGTCAGGCAACAACGCCAACCTAGTGTCACTGAATGACTCCACGGGACAACTGAGTCTCTCGCCCCAACTCAACACTAATGTACCCAAACTGGCCAGCATGGAGGTGTCTGTCTCAGGTAGGTGTCCGTTATAGTCAGAGGGGTTGGGTTCCAAAGTTTTGATAACATTTCTGGAAGAATATATCCTGATTTTCAAGTGGGATTAAATTTAACTATGATTCCAACTGTCATCGATTTTGAAGCGGACACGGATGATGTCTCCTTGATCGCAGGTTTCCTCAAATTTGTTGTGATCTTAGCTGTAGACCTACTCAGTTTTGTTTGCGCTATCACGGAAGATGTTCACATATGTCCTGCTATCAAGTGAAAAATTCATGATTTTGCTGCTGTAATCAGAGGATAGCCTTTAAAAACGACAATAACAAATTGCAGTCATGATGGCACAGAAGAGTGAGATTAAGAATGAGTTGAACATCGGTTGTTTTTTGTTATTATTGCCATTTACAAGAATTTTCACTCAAAATTTCCACTTAAAGAAAAAATGTGTCTTGTCTGAATTGTTTGTCCTGAAAATCAGGAAATAAATAAGAATTCAGTCCTAAACTAAATAAAATTGCAATCCTACCATCTCTAGATTACAGCGTTAGTTACGCAGCACAGCAATAGTCTTGTGCCATATGGCGATGTTTTGGTCAGGCATTTAAGACAAACATTGATATTATTTCAATAACACGACTGAATTTGGCAAACTATATTCACTGCTAGTAAACTAAATTTTAAATGAAATACTTAATTTATGATTTTTTTCACAATGCCCTTTATATCCAATAACATTTTTTAACAGTTATATTTCTAAATAAATATACTTGTATCTGTAACGTTTCTTGTGTGTAAACTAAAATCCAACTCACACCGATGTTTCAGATGGTGTAAATGAAGTGAAGGCAATGATGCAGCTCTCTGTGAGATTGGTAACAGATGAGATGTTGTTCAGTTCAGTCACTGTGAGGTTGGCGGACATGACTGAACAAGCATTTCTGTCTCCTCTGCTCGGCTTCTTTCTGGAAGGATTGGCTGCTATCATACCATGCCCCAAAGAAAACGTCTTTATATTCAGTGTGCAGGTATGATTTATGATTAATATCTGCTTGCTTCGTTGTTGAAATTGGAATTTTTTTATATAGATTTGGACACTGAAACAAGTGAAACACAACCGAATACAAAGCAAAATTTGTGTTTGTTTATAATAGACATGCTTATATCAAATTTTAATTTTTATTATATTCTGTAAAGAAAACAATTCCTATAATGTGAAATCCCCAACAGTATTTTTCCTCAGTTTATGGATTAAGATTTATGGGAAGCAATATTTCAAACAAGATTTTATCTTATCAATTTAAAACATATGTAACCTACCACACAGGATGACACTGATGTGAACGCTCGTATCCTCAATGTGAGCTTCTCAGCCAAGCAGCCTGATGGTCAGTTCTATTCTCCACAGTTTCTGCAGGAAAGAGTTTACCTCAACAGAGCTGTCCTTGCAAGGATTGCCACTGTACAGGTCAGTGCTTGTTTCTTTTGTCTTTTGTTACTATTTATTTGTTGCCTTCATTTGCTCTAATTGCACATGCAACCTACTTCAGGTATAGTAAAATCAGCCAACTAACATCAATAAATATTTTTGTTAATAAAACCTTTTCTTAGAATATTTTTACACTGGAAATCCCTTGTAGAAATAATAAATATTTATAAAGGCCATACAGATTTAAAATAAAATGTTTTGTTGTTTGTGTATTACTGTAATTGAATTTTGGGCATCAGTGTTAAAATTTATTCAAAGTTGAATTGTAAGGTACATGTGTGGGAGCTTAAAAGTCCAGCCAAGTTGAATCCAGTCTAAAGCTTGAGTGATCAGTAACCAAGTCAGAAAACCGGACTAAGCTTTATTTTTGTGAAATCATTGCTATTGCCGCCTATGTCTGAAATGGAATTGGTTTAATGAGTCGAACATAATTGATTGTGAGAACTAAAATTCACAATGTTGCCAAGACGATAATGATGTCCCAGCAATAGAAAGAGTTTTAATAATGTTTCCGTAATTGCAGAAACAGCTGGCTGGATTTAAATTCTCAGACTTGCAAACCTTAAACAAAATGTTACAAAAAACTCAATGGGAAACATAGAAAAAGTTTGACGAGATTCTCTATTTTACCAACATTAATTTTATAAAATAGCAACATTTTAGTAAAAAAGTAAACACTAGTTTACTGCAATTAGTTTACATTTTTTGAAGTAGAATTCTTGACAAGCTTTCCAATATTTGATAGGTTCTCCCTTTTGACGATAACCTGTGTGTACGTGAACCCTGCCTCAACTTTGAGAACTGCTTGACTGTACTCAAGTTTGGCAATGCGTCCGGTTTCATCAGTAGCGACTCTGTACTGTTTCGTCCCATATATCCAGTTACTACGTTTGCCTGCCAATGTCCAGCTGGTTTTACAGGTACGTTTGTTTACTTCAGACCATTAAGTTTTTAATTCAACTTAGTACTTTAGAATCACTTGTTATTTTTTTAGGAAATGATTACTTTAAGGGGTTTAAATACCTGATTATTGGTAATCATATATGATTGCGGTGGCAACTAGTTTCGGTTCAGATGGAACCATCAGCAGGTACCACAACAATGGTAACTTTGCACACGTTTACTAAACAAACATGTATGACTAATTCACTAGAATTTGAAACAAGACCAGAAGGAGTTTACATCTAGATAATACAGGTACAGATATTTTAACCACTTAATATTATATGCTGGTAATATGCTACCCACTTTGAAAAAGAAATTTAGGCCTAGTAATGTTTATACTTACTAGAGGTGTGCGGATATCCGAAAAATCGGGTTGGATTCGGTTCGGTTCGGATATCCGTATCCGAACCAGGCCCAAATTTGATATCCGACACTATCCGTTATATATCCGACTTTTTCGGATAGACAATATATTTTGACGTTTTGGACAGAAAACAAAATCTCCATAGCCACCATTAGTTTCCCAGGACAAAATTACAGCAATACGTTTCCATCGACCTAACAGCAAACGGCAAAGAAGCCGTATGATGCAATACTGATAACTAGTTTAGTCGTTATCGGCTGTTTTGCTTTACGATTAGATTCGTCTGGAACGAACAGACATAAAGCAGAAAAGAACTACCATGGTCAAATGAAAGTTTGTACTGTTTCAAAGTAGAAAAATCTAGCCTACTACTGTGATGTTACGTAAACAATAGATTTAATGTTTCCCGAAAAAAGTCAGAATAGAAACAATAGTAAGGCAACACAATAGAAGGGTGGGAGGGGTTGGGCAATGACCTCGAAAGGAGCGCGGGTAGTGAGTCAAGTAGGACCGGAGGGGGAAGGGGTGGGTAAGACCTTGAAGCTATATATAGACTTGCACTACTTCCCTAAACCTAAAGGACTGGCCGGCGAGTGGTATTCCAATCACAGGACAAGATACGTTGTTTTTTGGGTATTCATTGCCCGGTTTGACTTTGGATTGTCTTACTGTGTAGAAACTTTGAATAATAAAAAATAAAGTAAGAACTAACCACGATTATTTAGCATTGTTTGTGTACATATTAAATGATTAAACTAGAGGGACCATGGATATATACAAACTTTTGTCGTGATTTTAATTTCAACATCAAAATACAATATTGCACAATCGTGATATTTTAGGTCATTGACCTTTATTATGCATCCGGTATTGCTGTTTCAGAAGAGAAGCACGTTGATAAATTATAAATTGATATTCCCGTCGTTAAAAAGAATTATTTTTATAAACCTATAAAACAAAATCATAAAATCTTACATAAAGATAACAATAACGGAAATTGTAAAAAGGGTATAAAGATAACAACGTCGTTATTCTTTCTCTTTGTTCTTCTATTTCTTGGGTTTCCCTTCATCACGCATTCAACAAGTTGCCATGGTTACTAATCACCCATGTCGTTATCAGCTTTTGTGACATAGCACACAGCAGGGGGGTAAAACTTGACTAAAATCGGTTAATTTTTACCTATTATTTAATTACCAATAAATGTACTACTTTATTGGTATTTTGTACTGTATTAATAATCGGTCAAAATGGCCGATTTTTGTCAAATTTTACACCAAATTTATTGAAATTTCAAGGTGAATATTAATAAAACAATTATTACCAAATATTTGTATTCATTTAAAAGATTGATTTGTGGTATTGGGTTCCCCACTGAGTGCAGCCGAGCGGAACTAATGAGGGTCGGACCTTCTGGCTTATCAGACCCTCCCCTCCTCCGTGGTAACAGCTTGTAAACAAACTATTGCACAAGCGTGACTTGACATTGGGCTGCTTCAACTATAATTTTGTCAAATAAACTGTGATGTTTCAAAATCAAAAACAATAATTTGGGACCATACTGCTAACAATAATGGACTGCAATTATTGTTGAACATACAATCCATTTTTAACAAACTAAGATTATACGATTTTATAAAAATTATCTTGGTATTTTACTTGGGGTAATGAAGTTATGTAGGCTAGTGTAATTCTCGGTTCATCAAGGTTCTACTGAATTATGTTTGGCAGTGAATAAGTGTAGAATGCAATTTATAAATTCAGGGATACACACCTTTTACACAGTTATAAAGTCTAATTTAATTGTCCAACATCAAATCGTGAGCTAGAGCCCATCTTAGTGCATTAGTAATGTTTTCTAAACTTGGCAAACCCGCAAAATGCCACTTAAGGCCAATAATCCGTTCCAAAAACGTAAGGAAATACAATGTGAAAATAAACTTGAGATCGAACTCCTTGGCTTGTGAGAACCAGGAAACAAGATAAAACATAACCTCAAGTAAACAAGCCCAAACGTTTGACATCAGTCCTGCAGAGCTAAGGTGTTTGTGAAGATTTCGGCTGCTAGTGTACTTAATTCAAGCATCCAACTTTTGAAAATAAATGTTGTGAATTGTGATTTTCAAGAGAGAGAAAACTGTGGACTTAGCTAATTTGAAATTCTATAGTTCAAAATCGTCATTTAAGTTTATTTACACAGCTTTGCATTGTTTTATAGGTTTAAAATACATATGCAGCTTATTATTAACCACGCTGAACTATCCGAATCCGAAAATATCCGAATCCGAACCTCCCAATATCCGATCCGAATCCGAACCTCCCAATATCCGATCCGATCCGAGCCTCAACTATCCGATCCGAATCCGATCCGAAATGAAATTTCACTATCCGCACACCTCTAATACTTACTACTTACTGCCATGGGCACTTGTACCCAAGCTGGTACTTGGCCTCACCAACACGTTGTCGCCAGTTCTCTCGGTCGTCCAAATCTTCCTCTACTAGTCTAATTTTTTCCATATCTCTCCAGACTTGATCCCACCATCTGGCCTTCCTACTGGTCTCCTCCCCTCGATCTCCCCTTTGTACCTTTCTCAACAAGCATTACTCCTCAAGATATGGCCAACCCACCTTAGCCTTCTGCTTTTAGCCTCTCCTACAATATCGGGGTCTCGGAATGATTCTCTTAACTCTTTAGTAATGTTTATATGTGGAAAATTATAATTTTTAATCAATAAAATCTTAAATTAGTCCCCATCTATAAACTAGCTGCTTTGCTTGTGTTTTGCTGCTCATTGATTCTATTTTGATACAATACAGGGTGTTTTTAAAAGAATGCCGGGATTTTAAATGGTAACTGCTTGGATACTATTCTAGGTAACTAAACGTTTTATACGTCAAATTAAAGCTAAAATAACTAAGTTTTGTTTACCGTGCAGCAAGGGAGGAAACTTTGACCTTGGTATGCGTAAAACAGTTTCGGCGTGATAGGCCGCTATTGTGACTCATATACCTGACACCAGTCGCCAGTACGACGTTTACGGCGCAACAGAAGGCACAGATTGCAATCTGTGGTTCGCAGAGTTTATATCCATTGCTAAATTAAACTTAATTTAAATCTACTTGATGATAAAGAAACTTGGAGCTGGTTTAATGAGTTTCATTGCACCGAAGTGTTTTGAAAAGCCACCCGGCCAGCTAAAAACAAACGATGACATAGTCGATGAAATCCGACTTTTGCATCATAAGCCCGAAGAAATCGATTGCCTGACGATGTCTTCAGTTTAACGAACCTAAATTGGTTACTTTATGATGTTATCTATAAAAGATAGAGTCTTTGTGCCGAAAAGATTCAGTTAAGACATCAGATAAACATGCCGATCGCCCTAAGCGTACAGACTTTGCCAGTTTTACGCTCATATAAGATTGATGAAAGTCTGAATGTTATTAAATCATTCCGAATTGTATGAAAGATAGAGAAAAAACTTTATTCTTTTCCCTTCGATTTGACGTTTAAATCGTTTAATTATCTTGAATAGTCCCCGAGCAACGACCATTTGAAATCCCGGCATTCTTTTAAAAACACCCTGTATATGTAATTCTGTAATGGAGTTCTATCAGCATACCAGAGAAATTTAAAGTCCAGGGGCTGATAGATGCATAGATCTAAGATCACAAACATAACACTGGTGTTTCATCATATTAGGCCTATTAGATTGAAGTAACATTTCTGTTATTTGCACTATGGGTTGTTTAGTAAAATTTTTTTGTAATCTTACCTAACAAAACTAACTAACTGGGGGTATATAGAAATACATATTTTGTATGTTTGTACTGTGTATTAAACTTAGTTTTTTTGTGGTTACAGGAAGCAGAGAGCACTATTTGTGTGATACAGAAGTCAACCTGTGCTACTCCAACCCTTGCCAGAACCACGGCACATGCAGACGCAAAGAGGGTGGCTACACTTGCGTCTGTGTCTCAGGTTTCACTGGTGAGAAACTCAAACTTAAGTAAAACAACAACATAAACTATATAAAAACTTATGACAAAAAAAATTTACAAATACAGCTATTATATGAGTATAACCTGTTGAAAGCTGTGAATTATGCATAGCAAGGTAAGAGACAGCTTGGAACTAATCTTGGAGGTAAGCTTCTGTGGTCAAAGTAGACTGTCTTCGGGCAGTAACAGTTTTTTTTATTTTTGTTTGACAAATATACATTAGTAGTCAAAGTTTGGATTCTGTTGCACCAATCCATCTCCAACAAGTCAATTCGTAGATTATTATTCTCCCCAATTTAATTACACAGTCCCGAGCATCAAGATTTGACAAGTTTAAAACTACTGCGCTTGGGCCTTGGATATATATAATGTTTTTGTTTAGTGTAGTCGGCCGATAAGTTTGATCAATGACCAATGTTTTATAGATCTATCTCCCCCCCCCCCCCCAACAAAGAAAACATTGCCTTGGATAGAGGTTTAGAATCCTGTCCAGGTAACTCATGTGAAGTGTTAGTGATAAAGCTTGGTGGGGATACACAACTTAAAAAATGGATTTATTTAGTAGACAGCTTGGGTGAAAGTTGACTGTATGGGTTGATTCTTTGTGTGTTGCATCTTTGTTCAGAGATTTTGCTACTTCTTACCTTTCCTTTGTGTACCACTGTAAACTTATTGTCGTCTGTTAACTAGGGATCAACTGTGAGATAGACCTGTCATTAGACACTTGTCACCCCGGCATCTGCCACTCAGGCTCCACCTGCTCTCCGCTGGTCAAGGGAGGGTTTGTCTGTGATGACTGCGCTCCTAGTGGCACGTTCGAACACTACGATCGTCTCTGTCAGCTGAGAGGAAGGGGTTTTCCCAGAGAATCCTTTCTGACTTTTCCCGCTCTCCGACAACGCCACCGACTACACATTGCACTGAAGTGAGTATTTTTATTTTTGGTCTCTCATAAGTCGGGTAAAATTCAAGTTTGAGTACACACTGTGTTACTTCTCTAATTTATGATCTAGTGATACTTGGTCTCACCCATAAGCCAATTCCATTGTCCGTCTATAATGTCTTTTTGAGGTTTTGTTCCATTAGATTTCCTCTCCATATCAACTCTAAAAACTATTCAAATTATCCAAAAAAGGTTACTAAAATAATTTACAAAATTATTGTTACACCTTTAGTAGTGGTTTCAGTTTTTTACAAATCAATAATAAAATTTCTAACTTACTTACTCCCAGGACCATATCTAAGTTATTTGGCCGCACCAACAAAGCACATTTACCAGTCTCGGTTCTTCAGTTGTATCATAGTATTTGTAACTGTGATATTTAAAGTAGTTGGATGCATCCACTTACCCTTGTTGTGTTGTAGGTTTGCCACCCTGGAGGACAGTGGGCTTCTGCTGTACAACGGAAGGTACAATGAGCGTCATGACTTCATCGCTCTAGAGGTAACAGATGAGGGGCGAGGGGTGATGTTCTCCTTCTCCCTGGGGTCAGACGTGACGAGGGTCGTGGCCAGAGCTAAGACTGCAGTCAACGACGGCCATTGGCACACGGTCACTGTCGACTACTTCAACAAGGTACCTCACTTCATTTCACTTGTGGATTGACGTAAAGATTGTTGTGCAGTTTAAAGCCAGGTTTACCTAGGTGTAGAGCGCGGGATGCGGAGAGTGGATTCCTCTTGTCTTAAGTAATTAAATGATACCGTTTTTATAGAAGCTGAGGGGAATGCTATGTTAATTGCTTCTCTGCGTTCAGTGCTACGCTTCCACGCCTAGGAAATCCTTGTTTAAGAATGTGTGCTATATAATAATCATCTTTTTTAGCATTCAAATTACAACTGTGTTATGCCAGAAAAAATGTTTCACCTACATTACTGATAAACACCCCTGATGTAGCAAACCTGCATAAAGAGCAAGCTTTCAGTTTTTTTAAATTCAATTTTCATAAAAGGTTTGTAACTTAAAGAAATTTACAGTAAGATAGAACCACAACTGTCTGCGGTGCACCGAAAAAGCTGGTATGGTACGGTTCTGGCCAAACTAATACCATCGGTTCAGTACAGCATTTTCCCCAGGATAAATTCAGTTGGGTTCAGCCTGAAATAATTAATTAATTAAGATTTTGAATAAATCAATTGGGTACCAATAGTCATAGAACAATAATGTAACACACCGAATTGTTTAGTGATTTAATTAACCCGAGGATTCCCACTTAGCAATTTCAAAATGATTATTCTTGTTTTATGATGGAATAACCTAACATGTATATTTGAATGAACTATGTTTTATTTTAACTTCTTTTACTCTTTTTCAATATTTGATTATCTTTATATTCATAAGTCAGTACATACTCACTGATGTGTTGTCACAGAGTGCCACGGTGAGTCTGGATGATTGTGACACAACTTTGACCATCGGACACGGAGAGCAACTTGGTCTGGCGTGCGCCAACTCGTCCACTCAAATGCTGGAAAGCAGGTAATGTCGATCTTACAGAATGGTTGGTCAGCAAGGTATTGTCTCAATGGAACACCACCGGGTCCCATGTTACCCAAACTACAAAGGACATATTTTAAATGTTTCCCTATTTATTTATACACATTAAAGAGATAATAACAACAGCTTACTATTAAACAAGGATTTTTGTTATTAATATTTTCAGCGTTTCCATTGAAGTGTCTAATACACAGGCAAACTTACCCTAACTTTACAGTGTGCGAAACCAATTATTGATCATCTTTAGTTTCTAACGCAGAAACAATAATAGTATGAATAATTTTACCAAAGAAGAAAGTACCAACCTGGTAGTGTTTTGAAGTACGAAAACTTAGATTAGATATTTAAGGTTCAATAGAGTAAACGTTATCTAACTGACTATTCATTCTTCTCTGTAACAGATGTGCTGTTCTGACTGAGACCTGCCACAGGTTCCTTGATCTGACAGGTCCGCTGCAGATAGGGGGTCTGCCTGCTCTTCCTGCGTCCACTACATTCCAGGTTTGTGTTTTAGAACACTCAAAAGCGGCTATACTCATTAAAACAGTATTCAAGACCATGCCATGCTGACATGACATGTTTTGTGCTCATGGTTGTTTATTGATATATGTTACACCAACTAGGCCTTTTTCTTAGAAATGGAGTAAATAATTATATAAATTAGTAAGTAATGATCGATTTCGTTCAGACACTTCTGTCATCATCAATCATCGACCCAAAAGGCGAATGACAATAATCTAGATGTTGTCTCTTATATTATATTCGATACCGGACATTCCATGTACTAAGTCTCTAAAAGTCAATATTAAATCGATGAGTAAATCAGCTTATTTATATTTTTACATATTCACCTATAAATATACCTACAACTATTCCTAAGCATTTATTTTCTTACAGTTCTTGAAAATACATCAATTCTCCACCAATTTCCTTAATGTGCCATTTTTAACAGGTGTTGTGAAACATTGTACAAATGGGCTACTAATTTTTTTGCAAGGAACATTTTAAACTCCTGTCATGTTGATTTCTAATATTGTAGGAAAATAACGTGAATTAATATCCAATGAATGACAACCAGTAGTTGGTTCCAGAATCAGTCTTTAGATCAAACCAACAACGTTTGGGTTATAAGGTAAGCACTTATTCGTCATGTATGTTTCCAGGTGTCCAGCAAAGATTTCATAGGCTGTATTGCTGACATTCACATAGACCATACTCTGTTGGACCTCAACAGGTATAAAGTTGTCTCTTGAGTACCTATTAAATTTTTAATCTATGCTTTTTAATTGTATTGAAACTAACTACTTTTGATCTGTTATTCAAACATTAAATATATATTTTGTTAGCCTGGACTTTTTGCTTTTTATAAGACAGATCTGTGTGCAGCTATGTTTTTGTAAACTATAATTTGAAAATGAATAGCTTATTATTGCATCAAAAGAAGCAGCAAGTTGGTTATCTTCTTTCACAACTACACACCAAGAGTACTACAAAAACTAGCTACGGTTCTATTCAACACCCCCTTTTATTGTGTGATTTTGAATTAAGTGTATCATTATCATGATATCATGAATATCAAGAGTATCATACTGTATGATGTGTTGTTTCATTAAAAAGCACAATTTTAAAGTATATGCCTACAAATTGTTTTAATTTACATCGTATCAAGCATTTTTTTTTTCTGTTTCAATTTTATTAGCTATGTGGCGGACAACGGCACTGTGGTGGGTTGTCCTCAGAGACAGACATTCTGTGCCTCACACCCTTGCCACAACGGAGGCACTTGCTCAGACGAATGGAATACCTTCCACTGTCAGTGTGCCGAGGGGTGGAGCGGCAAGGACTGCAGCATGGGTACGTTGTCTGTTACATTTCAAAATTTGTAATTAAGTATTAAGATAGTATGTAGACCTACATGTTCTATTAAAAGAGTGTTTGCAAAATTTACTATCAGACATACGGTAAATACCGGTATAAAAAATGATATTTCATTTGGCTAAACAATAAAGTCTAAATGACTATAAACCATCAAAAACTTGACTGACATTCAAGACAATATACTCTTGCGAAAACTCTCTCCATTGTGCAAGACTATGCTTATCCAATCTACAATATGTTGGAAGCTACTAAAAATATGCTTTAGGCTCTAAAATCTCATCTTTTCTCTATATGCACTCAAGAGCCACCAGTGAAGCCATGATGATATTTTTTAATAAATGAAATCAAGATAAATATGTTACTTATACCAAATAGGTATTTGTACCTTAGTCATTTTTGTTTCAATATTGTCTTTTTCTTTGTTTGAAGTTCATTGTTGGTGATGGTGAGTTAATGTTGTTTAAAGGTTTTTCGGAGATGTTCCATCACAATGGTAAAAAACAATACATAATTTTCCGGAATCTGAAATCTGATCCCGTCTTCAGGTAGAAAAAAAAAAAAAAACTTAACTAACACATTACAACTAACTATACAAACCAACCTAAGTTGGAATAAACTATAGAGAGTTACCATTCATGCAACATATAGATTTTTTATGTTTTGTGATTCGTTATATTTTGCATTTTCTATCATGGCTTGACTGCTATACAGTGCATACTTGACTGCTACTATGTAGTTTATTCCAACTTCCAACTAGGTTTTGTGTATTGTCTTTGACTATTAATACAACAACTTCTGTATCCAATAGTCAATGGTATTGTTAGTTGTAATGTGTTAGTTAAGTTTTTTCACCTGAGGACGGGATTATATATTAGATCCCGAAACGATGTGTATTGTTCTTTACCATTGAGATGGAAAATATCCACAATAAACCTGTAAACAACATTGTGTTGTTGTTTAGTAAATAATTAACAATTAAGAACACGGACAAGTCGTAAAATGTGTGTAAAATTACCAATCTTACTTGTCTTATTGAATAGTTCACCTGTCAACTAATTAATTTGACAATAAGGTATCCGGCCGGCGTGGCAGTTCCACGGAGACAGCATGTTGTCATTCAACCCTCTACTGCGACCAATACAGCTGCCGTGGCTCACAGCATTGTCTGTACGCACTCTACAACCCAGCGGACTCCTGATCAACACACAGATCGGACAGAACAGCTCGGCAATACTCTTGGTAAACAAACAATATAACTAGCTAAGAGGGTCTTAAAAGGAATTATATAAGAGGTTAGTTGTTGTAGTTCTACTTTGGAAGAATTTGCCATCTTTGTGTGTGCTACAATTTTGGTCACATCATCAAAGGTGCTGCTTTGGTGTTAACATTGAATTGTCTTCAACCCACTGAAGCATCTGACCACAAAAAGTAGATTACCTTATGAAAGTTTATGAATAGCTGTAATTATAGTTCGTAGGATTTATATGATACTAGGCTAACAATTCACACTTTGACTTTAACCACTAACTATTAACTATTATTTATATTTTCTGTCACTTGTATTTTCCACCAAGGGGAAACCAATTGGGGAGATCTATTCAGGTTCATTGGTGCTCAGGAACAGTGGCAGTTTTAGTACCTTGTCAAGGGAGGAGGGGCTAGTGGGGTGTTCCTAGTTTATGCCGTAAATTAATTGAATTTTACAGTGATTTAATAACTGTTGTCTGGTGTTAGGTGGAGGATGGACACCTGGTGTATCAGCTGGATGACGCCAGGGTGACACTGAGAGCTGTGCCAGTAGCAGACGGAGTTTGGCACCGTGTGGAGGTGTTGTGGTCAGTGTCTGGTGTAACACTATCACTAGACTA
Source organism: Macrosteles quadrilineatus (assembly GCF_028750875.1). NCBI lineage: Eukaryota > Metazoa > Arthropoda > Insecta > Hemiptera > Cicadellidae > Macrosteles > Macrosteles quadrilineatus. The sequence continues at coordinate 13,689,883 of NW_026542598.1, read as the reverse complement.
CGGACTACGCTCAGTCACTCGCAGTCTCAATGTCAAACTGCAGGGCCTGTATGTAGGCAAGATTATCATCGGAGGCAGTGAGGACCAGGCTGAGAAAAACACGGGGTTTACTGGATGTATACAGGTAACTATTTACTATATAGCTTACAGCTTTATAAAATTCATGACAATCTCTTGGGATATGATTCTGTAGCTAAAAGTAAGAAACAAAGTTTATATACTCATAGGGGCGAACACGTTTTTAGTGTGTTGAGACTATGCGACAATTTTGATCAGAATTTGTTCTTTTGATTAATGAGAGATTCTTAGGATATCGGGTACTTGCATTGAAGGATTTGTTTTAGTTGTTCTTGTGGTATTTGACCTGAATAATTAAATTTTAAACATTCCTAGAAACCTAGTTTGAGTGGTTTTTTTTTTAGAAATGGATAAAAAACTGCAAAATATTTAGGGTAAAATTATTTGTTGACTCTTGGTTACCAATAACATAGGTCTTTTTCACTAATAAAAAGATTGTTCTTCCAAATAAAAGTTTTAGGTAATAAAATTCTGAACAAAACAGTAAAGTAGGCTACATTAGTCTCACAATTATTTACAATAATGAGTGGCTGGGTAACCGAGCATGATTGAAATTGTGAATAATGTAAATCTAACCAGCAATACAGGTAATAACTAACATTGAGATTGACATTGAATGTATATACGGTAGTTGAGCTTTAATACAGGTTTTAGAAAGCAATATAAATAATTTTAAATGCAGTGTACATACCTTTAAACTTTATTTTTACACATACAAAATTCTACTCATCAAATTTATCACACTCCTAGAAAGATGAGACTCGTCGGTGGTCAGCAACTGTGTAGTCTGTCAGTAAGATGATGAGCATCTACTAAACATCTAGGTCCTCACAGTAACGTAAATTTAGTTAGCTTAGCTTGGTTTTTATTTTTTGCGATTATGGTTAATCTACTTGTGGATAATCAGGAGTTTACTGTACGGAAAAAGAAAAGGTGCTCCTCTACATTTTATTTGTAATTGGTCTTGCCTTCATAACATTGGCAAACTGCCAAATAGCTTCAAGCCTTACCCTCACATATTTCTGTGATGTGCCACAGGATGTCCGAGTGGGGACAAGCCACTCTCTGCTAGAGCGAGCCACAGTGAAGGTGAGAGTGACCGACGGCTGCAACGCTGATGACTCCTGTGTGGACAACTCCTGTCCTCCCAACAGCCACTGTGCCACTCACTGGCAGACCTATCACTGTCATTGTCACTCAGGTCAGTCGGACTATCACATTAAACACACTGTGCTTAGCAGTGGTGTTCTAAGATAGTTAATATCTTTTATGATTGCAGAAATCAAGTTGTTTCACCCTCGATTATAGAACACATCATTTTTTACAATAATCAATTGGCTACTTCTTAGAATAAATATATTTTTACATAATGGATGTAACATTGTAACATACAGCACAAGGGCGTAGGTTTTTAGATTTTTTTTTGTGAAGATAGCAGTCTTACCTAAATGGGAGAGTCCAAACTGGCACAAGAGACACAGTGAAATATTGTAATGTTTTGTGCATATAGTGTAAACTTTTGTGTCACTTGCGCCAGTTTGGACTCTTTCCCATACAGATAAACCTGCTATCCTCACAAAAAAAAATCCTAAAAATACTTTTTACATATTTTGAAAATATATTAACAAAAAAATATATTTGATTAGTTTTAATTAGCAAAGCGATATTGAAAAAGCATGTGAATAATTTTAACAATGTTTAGATAACACCATTTTGACACCATTATAATTATTAAAGAATATACAATTAATATATTTAGACTTTGTACCGCATTCTATTCTTTCTATTGCCTTAGAGACTAATTTAATCAATATATGCTTCCCAATGCTGAAGCTCTTAGTCAAAATATAAATTGACAATATGCATACAACAATCCTTAAATAATTTTTTGTTAAAATGTCAGCATAATTTCATTATTAGTTTTCACCTTATGGTGGGACAGACAGACACCACCTTATTTTTATAGTAGTATCATATATTTATGTCATCATTCACTTTAATTAAATCTTAAACACTCAGTCAATGGAACATATATTTTTTTTACTGGTTTTATTTTAGTTTCAATATGTTTGGTATAAATTATAATTGTTATCCTCAGTAAAAAAGAGATTTTAGAAATTATAACTGCAGAAATAAGAAGTAATTGTAATGATATTGTTTCCAGGATTTGTGGGGCCGCAGTGTGTGAACGTTTGTCAGTTGAACCCTTGTCTCAACGAAGGCACCTGTGTTCAGAACAAGGCCTCACTCAAAGGCTACTCTTGCCATTGCAACTCTACACTCTACTCAGGTAAATTTGACGCTACAGTTTAAAAACACAAATTAAACTCAGTATAGATAAGCTCTAAACATAAAATGTAATTTAATCTGGGATGGATCGGATGTCGGTTTTACCTATTTTATAAAAGAAAACCAAAACTGAAAATGTATGGAAAATGTCTGTTTTGGTTTATTGGTTGTGCAATAATTTAGTCACAATCAATGTGTGATATGAACGCAACATATTTGCGATCTCCGGGAACATACAAGATGTTGCCACGATCACGGGGTACAATGATAACGTTTCGCGGAAGACGATTATGGTCCCTACATAACCTTAGAGTTATGGCGCAATCGTGGAAGATTTCAGATATCTTCACAATCACAAGGATATTAAAGATTTTGGATATGATTGTGGGATACAATGTTAATATTTTATTTTCACAATCATGGCAGACTTTTAAGATATTTGCCGCAATTGCACGACGATGTAACAACATAAACCTAACATCACCAACATCAAAGTCAATACACAGAAAATTATCAGTATTTTGGCTTAGGCTAAAATATAAGTGGGTGGTAATTTTATTAATTTAAAACCAAAAATAAAAATTGCAACTTACACATCACTAAATTTAATAATGGATTACCTAAAGTTATATGTTCAAATATTTGTTTGGTCAAATAACTAGTTATGTACAACTACCCATGGTGGAATCATCCCAAAAATAAATATTTTGACTTACAGGAGAGTATTGTGAGACAGTGGTTGACCAGAGTTGTCCTGTCAGTTGGTGGGGACATCCTGTGTGTGGACCTTGCAACTGTCCTACACACCTGGGCTACAGCCCTGACTGTAACAAGACTACAGGCCAGTGCAGTTGTAAGGTATGTCTAATATGTTGTACTTCTTGTTAATTCTAAGGATTAGTATTAGCTATCCTACAGGGGAGTAATTTTCTTCAACAACTTCCCAGAAAACATAAAAACACTAAAGCTTTTTCTACTGCTTACCTGTTTGTTGAAGTTTCCTCATTCTGTCTGGGTAGCCAAGTGGGGGTAGCGGACTTTTATCCCCCTGGAATTTTAACCCCTGGGCAAACGTGACGTCACAAACCAGGGGGTAAAATTGCAGCGCGAACTTTTGAGTTTCGCGACATCAGCTCGGTGGATTAAACGCTGAATTAAACATATATTTTCACGGTTGTGAATTTAATCAGAACACATCAAATTATAAAAACCTAGAGTGTACGACCCAGATTTTTACCCCCTGGCCAGATATATAAATTAGTGAGAATGATTAATTATCTTCATTCTGTTTTAATTTTATAGTAAAAATTTTATTATTAAGTAGCCTACTGTATATTAATTTATTTGTAACATTTACTAATCGAACAAGTTTTTAATTTTAATTTTGAGATTCTAGTATTAGGATTCGATTTTTGAAGCCAACAGTTGGTTAACATGACGTATAAACAATCAACTTAATGATAATTGTTTCGATCATTTCATTACAAAATAAATAAATAAAGATAGGCTACTAAATAATGAAATGTTTATAATTAATTAAAAACAGAAATAAGAAAATCAATCATTAAATTTCTAAAATCGGCCAGGGGGTAAAATTCCGGGGGGTAAAAATCCGGGGGTAAAAATCCGGGAATAAAATTCCGGGGGTAAAATTCCAGGGGTAAAAATCCGGCCCGTACATCTTTATTTGTCTAAACGTTGTTTTATGGACAGGGGGTAAAATTCCGGTTTTTATCGCTAATCTAATTAATCACGCTCTGGCTATTTTCATTAGATTTCCAAATCATCGGGGGTAAAATTCCGGCCGCGAACAAACTTTTGGCCACTCAGGTTCCTACGTCATAGTGACGTCAGCTTTGCCCAGGGGGTAAAATTCCAGGGGGATAAAATTCCGGCGACCCGCCAAGTGACCATACTGTAGTGCTCACATTCAAATCTACAGATCACTGGTTCAATTTCAACTTTCAAGCAAGATCAATTCTAGGCCCAGATGCCATTTATTTGTCACTGGGCTATAAATTAATGGTGCTATTTAACAAAATGGTCAACATTAGATAATCACAAGACAAGGGTTTGGAACGCTTCCTAAAAAAATTTAAATAAATGGCATTGGTTTTGAGTATACAAAAAACTGAAATAAACACCAGCCTATTAACTGAAACTGATGACTGTATTCCATTTATACAAAATACAGTATTCTGTGTAATTCATATTCACGATGGTAAAATTTCTGTTGTATATATTGTTCTCTTCATTTTGTTCAGGAGAACCACTACCAGCCTGAAGACTCAGAAGAGTGTCTGCCGTGCAACTGTTACGCGACAGGATCGTATGATGCAACATGCGACCCTGTGACAGGCCAGTGCAACTGTCGTAACGGAGTCATCGGCCGGGCTTGTGATGCTTGTCCCAACCCTTATGCTGAAGTCACTCTTAGAGGCTGTGAAGGTGAGACGTCCTTAGTGCCATAACTTACACAATACACATCCTTTCTGATTGCTATCAGTTTGTTATCATTGATTGATTGTAGTTTTAGTAATAGGTATTTTAAAAAGATCCAAGTTAACAAAGTTATGTGGTTCATGATCAGTGGTTTCTTATGTACCTATAGTTTTTCACCTTGAAAACAATAGTTATAGAAATGAGTAGGATTAAATAGTTTGCGTAAAAAAGATTATTTTGCAATAAACATTATTTTAAGCTCTGATGCCTGATTTATTTTATTTTTATGCTTTCTGGATAAAAATCAACCATAACCCTTTACATATTATTACTTTATTAAAGTATGTTATACTGCAAGATTACATGGGACAAAATACGTGAGGATTGAACAGCATTTTCTTGTACAATAAGGATATTTTGACTTAACTAGTTTACTTAGAAAACAGGATTTTTTTTAGTTGTGTGGAATTATTGTTCAAACTTAATTTTTTTTAACTGGCTACGTCTTTTTTATCCTTTGAATGGAAAATCTATCTCTTCTTAGTCAAAGCTATAAGGTGAAAGCACATTAACGTGACAAGTTTCACAAATCTAGTCAGATGTGTATTTCTGATGAAGTATCACTACAAACCTGTGACATGTTGATACAGTGGTGTACGACGGGTGTCCACGCAGTTTTGCCCATGTGTGGTGGCCGAGGACACAGTTTGGCAAGGAGGCAGTGGAATCTTGTCCATCAGCATCACAAGGAAGAGCCTCACGTCTGTGTGACTCTGTGACGGGTACTTGGCTGGCTCCCGACATATTCAACTGCACCTCTGATGCCTTCATGGACCTCCGGAAACTGGTCAGTCATACAATATTTATCTCTGAGACAACACTTTTTAAATTCATAATACCAGTGATATTAGCTTGACTTAGACCAAGGCCACACTAAAAAAACAGGCCGTAATGCTCGTCCAGCATGACGTCACGATAGAAGACGGCAGTGACGTAATTTTGCCGTTTGTGATCAGCTGCTTGTTTTAATCTTTCATTGGAAAATAAATAAATAAGTACTTATACGTCATAGCCGTCTTCTATCGTGACGTCATGCTTGGCGAGCATTACGGCCTGTTTTTTTAGTGTGGCCTTGCTTAGACTCACAGAAGGAATAGAAACTATAACAATATACACAATAATTATAATTAGACACAATATTTTGTCCCTCAATGGTTGACAAAGAGAGTTGTACAATTTTTGCAGTAATATCTATTTTTTTCTGTGTGTTTTACGACTTACCAGTACTTAACTGTATAAGTAAATATAGTTAAATATCTTCAAGAAGAACTGGTAATATTGGAATTAATATAAATTTGAAATAAAAACTTCACCAATATTTCTGGTTTTTTTTTAATTATATGAGGCCTTTCGCCAGCTATGCAAACTGTCATCATCAGACATAGTTTTGTGATGTGTCGTATGATGCCAGCATAGCTGGCGAAAGGCCTCATATAATTTTAAAAAATGCAGAAATATTGGTGAAGTTTTTATTTCAAATTTATATAGTTAAATATGTGGATGCAGACTAATATATAATTTCATCTCAGACTTTTAGAAAGTTTAACAGTGAAAGAGCAATGTCTAGTTTATAAAAGACTGTTCTTTCGTCTTTTATTTTACATACACATTGGGCTTATCTATACACACATATATCCATTTCAATTTTTTTAAATATATCAATTATTTTAGATGGGGACGCTACCTATATGCGTATTTCAACCCAAATATGACTGAAGGATGAGTGTAGAATGTTATGAAATGATCTGTATAGCTTTGTTACTGACTAAGATCAGCCGGTTTATCAGTCAGGGTCATTTATTAAAGAAAGCCAAATAATCAGGAACAGCTGGGTCCAGTTTCGAACCATCAAAAAGCTACTGACTTTTCTCAGGATCGAACCGGCGACCTTTTGATTGTTAGGCGAGCACTATAACCACTCACTATGACACTAATACTCCTGAACTACTCAGTAATCAAAGTGTACAATTTCCAGCTGAATCAGCTAGAAACAGGTGACGTGAGCGTGACAACATTTGTGGCGGTTGGCACTGGTGGTTCGCTCAGCAGGGCTACCAACAACACCAAGCGACTGTACGGAGCCGATGTCTTGATAACAGAACAGCTGATTGAGAGACTCATCGCACACGAGGCTCTACAGTCTGGACTCAACCTGACCCATAGCCAGGACAAGGACTATGTCACTGTGAGTAGACGTTTACAGATTTTTTTTAAATGTTTAAATTATTGTTGGTACTTCAAATCAATTAATCGGTACTTCACTCGATGCTGATTTGATCTTTATTCATCAAATACATTATTACCAACTCATCTGCGGGAGCTAGCTGGTCTAGTGATAGAGCATGAAGCTCTGGTCTCCGAAGTCCCGGGTTCAAATCCTGCCAATTACCAATGGATTTAGCTATGTGATAATGCGCAACTCTCTAGCTCTAAGCTTAGCTTGAAGTATTTTTGGCTAGAGCCCAATCCTTCAGTATGTGAAGGTATTTGTTGAAATGGTATGTAGAGTAGATACAAAATTGTCTCTTTCCTCTAGGTGGTATTAAATAAAAAAACAAACAACCCATGTTTTGTATATTACTGCTTGACAACTTGAAAGTCTGTGAGTATTCTTGTAACAGTCATCAATGTTGTCACCATTCCTGGCCCTTGCACAATTGTTTTTAGAATTGATTCCGTAATAATCTCATTTTAGAAGTTGAGTGTAAAATTAGTTATTTAACCGTCTCTCTATGTCACAAGAACCTGGTGAACGCAGCCAGTGCTGTGTTGAGTCCTGAGACTGCAGACATGTGGGGTCGAGTGCACGAGCTGACCTCAGAGACAGCGGCTGACCTCATGACCTCAGTGCAGAGTTACCTCGACGTTCTGGCCCTCAGCCAACACGACACTTACACCGACCCCTTCGAGACTGTGGCTCCCAACCTAGGTATGTGATAATAACATGAGAAATCAGCAATAGCTTTTACAACGGAAGTCATTGTAGGTGTTTAAACACAATATCATCCCAATAAAGTCATACAAAAACTAAAATTTGGATTCTAAAAGATTTCTGCAATTGTATTAGCTGTATCATACTGCTAATTGGAAACACAGAAGTAGTTAGATAGATTGACTATTTGTAGCAATTGATGATAAAGTTTTCTATTTATTTTGGGACGGGTGGCGTCGTCCTGTAATCCAGCTACTAGGAGATCACGAATTGTGGATAATTATAGGGATGCACTGTGGATGCGATGCTACCTGGTGTGGATTAACGTCCACACTAGTGAGTATTACGACTATCCGCAGTACTATCCTAATAATTAGACCAATTTGTTAATTACGAGGAAAAAATGTGGTTCGGATTCCACAATAAACTGTAGGTCCCTTAGTTGCCATTAGCTGTATGGGCTATTAATTAACAGCTGTGTCTAAGGAACATGTCGGCCTTAGTCACTAACAAGACTACAAGATCGCGCCACTTATCCTACACTCATCCTTCACTCATATTTGGGTTAAAATACGCACATAGTGGCGTCCCCATCTTAAATAATTGATAATTGATTGAATTGATAATTGAAAGAGTGGATACTTAGATGTTGTGTTATTTTGTGTTTTGATCAAGTCCTACAAATATGTGCCAGTTGTTCCCCCACATACAATTTAACAACCTGTTAATCATTTTTATAAATATTCAGTAAAATGTTATTAAGTTTGTAAAAGTCATTTGTTTCATTCTTTCAGGATATAAACTTAATACTCTTTAGAAAAAAGAATGGTAAATCAATTTGTGAAAAGATAAAACATTCAAACCTAACCTCAATTGTGTACTGTAATAGACTTATTTGGTTTCACAATGTGTGTGTTGTTTGTTGGACAGTGGTAGGACTAGACACCGTGACACATGAGAGCTTGTACGGCTATGAGACTGATGGCTTGTCTAGAGACACAGCTCCTGGCACATCAGGACTAGAGACTGAGAAGGTTGTGCTGCCAGACACCTCCCACATACTCCAGCCTCCTATACAGGTATAGTTCAGTTGTTTCAGTTCGGGTCAACAAATGCCGAGCTTACATTTATGCAAATGATTCAAGCGTCAGCCTTAGTCAATTGCAAATCTTTATTTTCGTGGGAGACTTTCACGATTTTGCCATGACTGCAGAAACAGTATGGGTGAGTGAATGTTTCGGTTAACCTAGTACAAGAAGGATACTACAATAAATTTTGTTTTCTTCACCATAATGAAGTTTACCCATGTCTTAAACTAAAATACCCAAACTTTCTATATGCTACCTCAACTATACTGAATTTAGTTAACAATGAATTACCACTATCCAAGAGATGTATCACAACCATATTCGTTACCTTTTATATATTTATCAATTTTTTTCAGTGATTTTTCTTTTCTTGTTCATTCCATATCCCACTTATAATGTGACTTTGTTTTCAGTTTGCGGCTCTGACTGCCAAGAAGCCATCAGTCAGTCCGATGGTTATGGTGCCCAAGTACAACAACTACTTACAGAATCCCCATAAGTTTGACCCTCACAGCCACGTACTGATACCCATCGACCTGCTGGGGATTAGACCACCACAAAAAGGTTTGCAAAAATTCCAAAGACTTTATTAAATATTGGACACAGAAGAAATTATTAAAAGTATTGGTGTCAAAATCTATCCGGCTAAAACAGTACCAATATAATAAAGGTGAATCAGATTGATTGAACAAAGACGATTTCTATAACATTTTTACAAACAGTGCATTTAGGTTATTAAAATGTTTGACAAGGTAGTACAATAAACTTTCAAATTGTAAGTATGTTATGTTATGACTGACTTCTGGATTGTGAAAACAAAAAACTCACTTTCTTCTATTTACGATTTTTTTAAGGCCTATTGTTCTGCTAGCTTAACTTAGAAAGTTAGAGTTCAGGAGCTAGATTTGCAATAAAAGATCACAAAACATAACACTGATATTTCGTTCAACTTCAGAGGGTAGGTTGAAGGGAAATGGCAGCTAAAGTTCAAAACTATAGTAATGTTCCTTATGTTTACTGCATTAAGTTTTTCTCCACACTACATGCATAAATAATGCAACACAAGCTTATTTATTGGTGTTAACTTATTTGATTGTGCTTTTTTAAATGTATGCCTTAATTTGTTAATGCTGCTATCCAGTACGACGGATGAAAAATCGAGGTAAAGTAGTTTCTTACTCTCTCTTTTTATTACCTTAAAACTTGTCTTGTCTTCTTTGAAATTAATTAGTTTTATCTTGTGATGTTGCAATTATTTGGTTTACTCGTCCAGATACAATATCAGTTCACCTACATGTTACTTTGAATTGCTAATTTATGGTTACCTATTTATGGTTTGGTTATTGGCCTGTTTATGGCAATAAGATTATAGAAAACCAAAATGGTCTTTAAGGCTGTTCTTTGGACTGTAAACTGAGGCTACAAGTTTTCCATTCGAGGAAATAAAAATTTTTGTTCATTATTTAACTGAGTTGTCCCATGCAAAAACATTCCAAGTCACAACAACACATCTTTAGTAGTTACATTCATAAACAGTCTGATTCCTTGACACAGAACGTTTGTGCATGAAATATGATACAAGCAGTCTTTAATAAGCCAACCTATCTCCATCGTAATTGAGGTTTTAGCAGAAAAAGATGCGTCTACATCTAAGGATTTTTTTGTAATCGAATCTGTGAAAAATGTGACTTGGAACATTTTTGAATGTGATATAATGTTTGCAAAACAGATGTTCTTATTCCAATGTGTTTGTTTGTCCTGTTTCACAACTCAAATTAATATTTTGCTTCGTAATAGTAAACAAAACAAAATTGATTGATTAGTACTTTAACAGCGACTGCAGACTTATGGAGAAAAATCAAGTAATTACAGTTATGATATCCATCACGGACTCATATGAATGTATTGTGTAGGGGAGACAAGTGTGAAGTGGATGCCGAGCAGAGCCGCTGTTGTTGGATATGCTGAATACAGAACTCTGGGCTCGGTGCTGCCACTCACATACGACCAGACAGTGTTGACTAGGTGGGGAGTGGACCTGGCCCTGGCAGCGCCTATAGTAACTATCACTGCTACACCTGCAGTACAAGGTGAGACACACAATATAAGCATTTTCCGCAGTTTCTTGACAAACCGAACAGTGAGTCTACGAAAACAAAACAGTAGCATTGACTTTTGGATACTGAAGTAGACATCCCATCTATATGGAACAGATGTTGCCTCAAAAGAACTTAGTTGAATTAGCCACCCACAGAGTGGTCTGCAGTTCAAAATTATAATTTCTACCTTGGTTTTTGTTACTGATATGAAGTTACTGACAAGTTCATTTTAAATAACAGAATGCTATAGCTTCCAGTTTGTCATGGTTGAAAATGTGGCTTATTTGACAGAAATTGAAATTATTAATCTGTATCAGCATATTGTGTTGAAAACTTAATTACACAATATTCATTTTTGTTCCTAAAACTTGTGACAACTTTAACATGGGAATGGAATGTAGTTCTATCATTAGTCGAAGGTAGTAGGGAACTCGTTGGAAGTGTTTGTGTGATACAGATTGAGTACTTAGCTCTCAGTAGCAGATTAAGCTAATTCAAACCCTTTGTTGATTAAAAGGGGATGATTCAGTTGATCAGGGTAGGGTGACTTAGGTTTTACTTGAGAGTGCGTTAGTTGAGTACTGGATGGTTTTTTAAATTTTATTTTTATTTTTGACTAGAAATGTCTAGTAGTTTTCAGAGTCAAGTTTCAGTTAACAGCGGGGTTTTATAGAAGGAGTTCTGATTTTATTGTTTCAAATTATGTTTGCAAGGAGAAATTAATAATTCATTTATCTTATACGCAATTTTTTTAGTATTTGTTTAGCTTAAGAAGACTTTAGGGTCCAGCCAAATGTGTTTGTTAGTTTGCACATTTTGAGCAGAATAAAATAGGATTTCAGTGGTTCTGAATATGACCTACAGTAGAAGTATAATGGTAAAGCCTACAAAGCCATGTTTGTTTGGTGTAGATATGTCGGAGACGTCTCCCCGCAGTTTGTCTGAGATGGTGCCTCTGCCCTCGCCAATCAGACTGAGACTGTGGCTACAAGCCCCTGGCAGAGCAGCGGCCAGGGCCAACCCCCAGTGTGTGCGTTGGTCTACTGCTAGAGGGTGAGTATCTCTCTTGCTATCCGTGGTCACTGCAAAATTGTGAACATCTGTGATTGAGTTGACATTGATAATTTTCCTTCATGCAACTGAATGCTTTCTGCAATCGGGATACTATCTTTACGGTAAACGCTCAGCTCGGCTCATAAATCGAGTAGCTTGCACATGTCTAAGATGAACCAAAATAGCCAACAATTTTATATTCCCTCAGTTTTTAGCTTTATTTACTCTACGGAGTAGTTTAGTTTAAGAATGTTTAATTGTGTTATGGAGAGCAATGAGGTTTTGTCAACAATGTCTTGCTGTGATTTTTAGAATAGAGGGATAACAGCAATCTTAATCTTACCTTGGGAAAAGTCCAGGTAGACCGGTACTCATAGAAGATACAGGTGACAGAACACACAATATTTCTTGTATTTAGGGTAGCCTATATTTCATGAGTGGAAAAAATAGTTTTACAAAAAAAGCTGGACATACAACGCAATAATTTTTTTTCAGTCTTTTTTGCCTACACTAGACAAAGTTCCCAAGGGAACTAAATATTGTCTCCCCTATGTGTACTATGGCCTACTTAGAATTTTTCTAACTTATACTTCTTCTAGCTGCTATCCCTTTTTTCCAAAAATCACAATTCTGGCCTAGAGCTTTTACTTAAACTAACCAACAAGTTGTCAACATTTTGAGTGTGTCTTGCTAGATGTCGTCATGTGATATGTGTGACTGCACAGAGTAGTAAAGGAGATGTCTGTGTGTGCCTGATGCAGGTTTGGAGAGTGGAGCAGAGCTGGTTGCCACACAGAACTACCGGAGGGTGGTTGGGGTAGAGATGAGCCTGCACTAGTCAACTGTACTTGTCACCAACTCGGCACCTTCACTGTCATACAAGATGTGCTGGGTCCTGAGGTGGGTGCTGTTTAAACTTTTTAGTTTACCTTTTGCAAATGAAAAATTACTTTGTCAAAGTTATTTACGATTCTTTCATTCAGTTTACTGGATAATTTATAATGCAAGATATGGATAATTAAGGTATGGACAACTGCATTAAAGGTATATTTATTACCTAGAATGGTGAGAAATTACTACCTAATTTACAATACATGGATTTCTCTTAAAATGTAGTATGCATTTTGTGTTGTGCAGTATGTGGGAGAAGTGTCTGCCACTGAGAGTCTTGCTACCTGGGTTGGATTCTGTCTATCTCTGTGGGCTCTCACCATGGCCACCTTGATTCTGGGACTGCTACGAGCAAAGACAAACTCCAGGTAACACTTTACCTAAGGGAGGCTGTATTACTGTTTGATATATGATGCAATTATATCATGTATCACCTTTATTTGGTAATAAAACATACATTAGAGCCTCAGTTGTCCCAGTTATCCGAGATTATGTAGATTAAGTGTACCTTAGATGTTACAAAAAATATGGTAACACATTACTGTGTTAAAATGAGCGAATAAAATAATAACGAGTAGTGTGAAATAGTCTAGTCATTAGTGTTGCAATAATTTAAACTTAAGTGATTATACAATAAAAAATAGTTATTTTGTATCTTGGCCAACAAAATCAATACTAGATAGTACTAGATAACCCAGTCAAGGTCATTCTCCTCTTCTCCAACCGTACTCCCTCACCATCCTTAACATTGGCGACCCTGTTTTGCCATTGGCCAGTAGCCTCCCTACCCGCTCTCTACCACCAAACCTTGTTTTGTCCATATGTAGATGATTTTCACGCTGAACCTACTGTACACATTGTACAAGCACTACCTTGTTTTAATTTTTCAGTTTCAGTTATGCGGTGCACATTTTGTATTTCTAGGATGTGTTTGAAAACCATCTGAAATACGTTTTAAACATTGATGGTTATAGAATAATGTTTTTGTCGACTTTTGTTTCAAAAGTCACAGTTTGATCTTTTCTTGTGATACAGTAACTCTGTTAAACAGAAACTAGGTTAGTTGGGGCTAGGATAACTGTAACTGTACTATATTTGTGAGATGATGGACTCAGATATCTTTGGTTTTTTTTTCAAACTGACAGTTTTTTTTTTTCAATTTCAGTGCCATCTACACCAACCAAGCCTTTTGTCTACTTGTCGCAGAGGCGTTGTATCTTGTTGCACTCAAGGCTCGAGCTTCACTTGTCACTCATGAGGTTTGTACAAGTTATTTCTTTATTTACCTGAGAACTGTGCCTCATGTTCATTATAATTTTATAGAAATAACAATTTAAACTTAAAGTCTATTTGAAGTAAATAAAGACTGAGACAGCAGCTCTAGTATTGGATTGAGAATAGATTTGTTTTTAAGTTAGAACATTTCTTTATCCTGTTTTGAAAGCAACTTTGTAGCCTCAAGTAAGAAACGCATTGCCGCAAAGGATTTTTAAATAAAAAAATTCTTACAAGAATTTTTTATGTGTTTTTCATGTACATTAGGGTGCACTAGTGTGGACACCATGCTTTTTTCTCATTTCAGGGTAATTTTTCACAGTGTGGTATTTTATCCTTTGGTTACAATAGAGGACAAGCAATATTGTTTTTAAAGTTAACTCTGTTCATCTCAGTTTTACAATGTTGTGTTTGACAGGTGAGCTGCAAGCTCATAGCCATGGGGCTGCACTATGTATGGCTAGCTGCGCTGTGCTGGTGGCTGGTTGGCTCAATACATCTGTATCGCATGTTGACTGAGATAAGAGATGTCAACCATGGTCCCATGAGAGTGTACTACTGCATTGGTTACTCTCTGCCTGCAGTAGTGGTCGGCCTGGCTGTCGGAGTGAGGGCCGACCAGTACGGTAACATTGCCTTGTAAGTTTCAAATATGTACTAAATTTACTTTATTCGCAGGAGTTTGCAAAATTTTAAAACTCTTATACCAAATTGAAACTGAGTAAAATTATGTTTTATAGGACTTCATTGTACAGCTTTATAATTCTTGGGTAAGATGAAGTTGATTAATTTCTGATCAATAACTAAACTATGTCATTAGTGCTATTAACGTTTGCCAAAGCGCTGCTGGGAAATTGTCATAGTGACTACTCAGCAGTGCTAAATCCATTAAAACACAGTTGTTGTATAAAGTCTCCAAGGTATATTAGCCATCACTAGTCATCACCCATGTTTCCTCAGCTGCTGGTTGTCCCTGTATGAGTCAGTGATCTGGAGCCTGCTGGGACCAGGCACAGTAGTAGTGTTTGTCAACCTGGCTGTCCTCATATTGTCGCTTAGAGCTGCCTTTACGCTCAAAGATCACGTCGCTGGATACGGGAACCTCAGGTAATTTATTTATTTGTGTCAGTGCAGTTTAGATTAGATCCTTTGTTTCATAACAGAATTGGGGAAAATTTCTAATGATCCTTTGTTGTTTATTACACTTTAAGTCATTTTTAATCCCAAACTCAATACCTTTAGATGTACAATTCATACTGCTAGTTCATACTGCTTGCCTTTCTTTTTGTTGCAACCATCCCTTAACCTAAAAATCAATTAAATGTTTAATCATGCCTTCTGTTCTTTTGTCAATTCAATAATTTTTTTTGTATTTTTTTATTTGGTTAATGAATTATCTGTAATCTCAAACTTAATGCAATGCTCAAGAGAGTCTGCATTGTTGATATTTAATCATTACACGACAGCTTTGTTTCCATATAACAGGATTGCAACAGCTTTGTTTCCAAGCCAAATGGCCACTATTTTTCTGTAAAGATTAATAAGTTATGTAAGCACTTTGTATATGCTGCGTAGGACGTTGCTGTGGCTGAGTGTAGTGTCACTGCCGCTGGTAGCTGCTGTCTGGTTGTTGTGTCTAGTCTCAGCAAGTGAACATCATCCTCTACTCACCTACGCCATGGCAGTGGTAAGTACAGTAACAGTAGTACCTTCAATTATAGCAGCCTTATACCTATCTTTTACCATGAAAGGTACAGTTACTTTCCCGTTCTTTAGGGAACATGAAGAAATAAAGCTAGTAGTAAAACTGTGCATTTCTTTGGTGTAGAATGCTTCTTTTTTTGGTTTTACTACAAACTCTACTTTTCAGTTTTTTTTTTGTTTTAACTTCACCTTGCTGTTTACAGGTGTTGCCTGTTCAAGCCTGGTTCTTGCTGGGTGGATACTGCCTTGGCAATGCCAGGGTGCGAGCTGGGCTGCGTCGTGCCTTCCTGCAGATGTTGGGACGCAAAGTGCCTCCTCTGCCTGATGATGACCCTCCACGACCCAGCTCAAGCCAAACTTCTCATCCGGTAATGTCAATGGCCTTGTATTAAATAAGTGGTATTAACTTTTATGATTTGATCAAATATCTGTTGACTTAATGAACAAAGATACACATTGAAAATAGCCAAAAGATAAAATGTCATGCTCCATACAGGACTGAGCAATTTGAAGTACATTTTTTGTCTTATGCAATCAATTATCCATCAACTTTACATATAAGAATGGAATTATATCACTACCTCAGCAAGGGATGGACTTTTGCTTAGTGCTCTCTAGGAATATAAAAAAATTATAACAATAACTCGTAGTTTTAGGTTATGGACTTTTTGGATAAGTATCATTTAATCATTCTTACAAATATTTAATCCATTATCACTTTTTACTCATAATAACTGCTCATTTGTAGTAGATTGTCTTGCGATGGTGCTATAGATTCTACTGATCTCAAAGATTTATAAGGTTTTTTTTCTAAATGTGGTTGTTTTCACAGAGGTCGGCCTTGGCTTATCGCAACACAGGAGTGAGTGCTACACCGGGCATCCCTGGGTTTGAGGCTGCGAGGCGTCACCTTGGGATCTCTACTTCTAGTACAACATCCCGCTCTACTACCAAGACTGGTAGCAGCCCTTACAGGTATATTGGGCACTAGTTGAACCTGCTGGAAGGGAGGGGACTGACAAACTAACTGTAATAGAGAGTAATCAATCTAAATAATTTCATTATATTGTTGATTTTGCCATTTTTGTGGCTTCCTGCACATACAATAATTCTTCTTTCCACATCTGAAAAAGCCTCATCAAAGAAGAAAGATTTAGTTTATTCATAAAGAGTGCGGCAGAACGGATTAAGGAGTTTTCACTTACATAGTACTCTGGGTGTAAACAGGTAGATAAACACTGTTGGTCTTGTTCAAATTAGCTACTCTTACCGTTTCATTGGCTAACATGTTTCGGAACAGACAACATTGAGATTGTGCTGTGCGTTTGTATCATAAAAACTCAAGTGACTGCTTAGACCGTTCCGCCGCTTCCTTTTCCCCATAGGGCTTTTAATTCAGTGGAATTTTCATAGGGGAGGATTAATTCAGTTGAATTATTTTTGTTCCCATTCCTTTCTAAATTTAGTGAAAATAGGTTATAAAAAAATCTGTAGACAATAATAGTTCCTGCAGGCTGTGTGGAAACATTACTTTTACTACACTTTGTATATTCACAAACAATTTTTGAACTTGACTTCTGGGCAGAGAAATAACGGCAATAGGTGTCATAAAATAATAACCAAAGACAAGCATATCCGTTATTGCTAAAGGCTTGAGTCTCGATAACTAACTATTACATATTGAGGGGGGGAAATACTTAAACGTTAAAATGTCATGAAATCTTCTCTTCTCAAACCATTGTAAATTGTAATCAGTAATTTAGAATTTAACTGTTGTTGTGTTGGCAGAAGTGACACACAGCTTAGACACACGTCTACCAGCACCAGCAACTACGACCAGTCAGCATCTGACGTAGGGCCACCCTTCACACGACGCGCCACGGTCACTCAGCACACTTCTGACTCTGAATCTGAGGTATGTTAGCCAACTAAACTTTCATTTTGTTTTAGTCAAAACATATTGAATAAGTACTGCTTGACTGTACCTGTTATAGTGTTTACTTGACACTATAACAGTGTCAAGTAAACAACAAACTTGACAAGAACTGCTTTAGAGACATGTGAATGCGCTGTTATGAGTCACCAGTGCCTTGTTAGATTAGATTTTATACAGTGCTGACATAACAGTGTGCAAGTTTTAAGGGAAAGACAAGTGTAGGATGAATGTTGCATTAATGAGATGACAGCTTTTTATGTGTAAGATCAGCTGTTTGTTTATTTAGGACTACTCATATTGTAATATAATATATAATATATAATAAAAGCCCATTTTCATGTATACAGGGTGATTTGTACTCAGTGTGACAAAAATTTTTTGGTGTAAGTACAAAGTAAATGAAGTGTGATGATGCATATCAAATGTTCCAAGTCTCAAAATTAGCTTCCAAAAAAATTATTTTATGTTTTTCAAAAATAACCATGTTTTTATACTTAATACAGCGATTTCTCAAATACCTGTATATGGATTTGAGTAGATAATGTAATTTTCGTGTTCTACATTAAATTTTGAACAAGAATAATATAAAATGACGGAGGATCAGTTGTAAAAACTCCATAGTAAATAGATTCAAAGATAAAAATTAAGATGTTTGATAAAAATTTAAAAAACAATGGTCTATTGCATTTTTCACACCCTGTATACAAGAAAGTGTCGGACTATGTTTAAAACTGCGCTATTTAATAAGCTTTCCAACCATATGCTACACTATTGAGGTTTAGATATGTTTTTGTTTGTTTTAGTGGTTTGAATACCAGAAAACAGGGAAATTGTTTACTGTTTTACTGTTCAAGCTGAAACAAAAATACAACATTTGCTTAATACATGCCGACTTTCTATGTTTTACATGTTAAAGACACCATGCTTTGCAATCTTCAAACCATTAAAGCGTACATTAGCAGACATAAAACTCAATAGTGTAGCATATGGTTGAAAAGCTTATAAAATGGCGCAGTTTTTAACATAGTCCGACACTTTCTTGTATACAGGGTGTGAAAAATGCATTAGACCATTGTTTTTTTAATTTTTATCAAACATCTTAATTTTTATCTTTGAATCTATTTACTATGGAGTGTTTACAACTGATCCTCCGTCATTTTATATTATTCTTGTTCAAAATTTAATGTAGAACACGAAAATTACATTATCTACTCAAATCCATATACAGGTAATTGAGAAATCGCTGTGTTAAGTTTAAAAACATGGTTATTTTTTAAAAACATAAAATAATTTTTTTTGAAGCTAATTTTGAGACTTGGAACATTTGATATGCATCATCACACTCCATTTACTTTGTACTTACACCAAAAAATTTTTGTCACACTGAGTACAAATCACCCTGTATAAGGTCTTAGTCTTTTTTCCAGCCATCAAAAAGCTTCTGACTTTCCTAAGAATCTTACCATCAATCTTCTGATTATCAGGGGAGACTTGTTCTACATTCTCTGGAAAATAGAAGTAATATTGAGATAATAACTTAAACACCAGTTTTACTGCATTCATTTGTTCATGGTTCTTGTTGCATTATTTTATTATTATTATTATTCTCATTCTGTATGTAGTTTAAACCACCCATCCAGACACAAAAATTCCAAATTATCATATATCAAGTCTTTGAGTTTGGTATAATATTAAAATTTTATTATTTAGTGTTCAAAAGCTTTACTAGTTATATTGTGACATATTTTTATTGGACCAGTTATAACCTCTTTATTGTAAAAGGTCAAGCCTTTTAAAGCCTAGTTTGGAATGAGTGTAACATTTTTAATCCATTTCAACAGGCCTCTCTGGATGGCCGCAGTCTGGAGCTGGCGTCTAGTCACAGTTCTGACGAGGATGAGTCCGGACAACACCAGCGCAAGAGGACTGCTAGGTCTCCCCCCTCCCCCTCTCCACCATTCCCTCCTACCAACATTCCTCTGAGTCCCTCTCTACAGGTACAGCCTCCACCTCATCTCAATGTCATCGCCAACTCTGAACTTTTCCAGCCCATCTATGCTCCTCGATGGGCCCCGCAGCCTTTAGTTGCAGGTTAGTGTCCCTTTCGGTGGATTTTCCTCTAAAATTGTCAGGTTCTGTTTGAGTTGAAGGTATAGAGAATGACTTTTGATTAAATTCTTAATACTAGTGATTTATTTTAACCTAACACTTTTCAATTGCATTACAATGAATGTTAAGTTTAATTATGTGTTATATTTCAGAGCATATGGCTGTGGAGGAAGGTTACATTCCCCACAGATGGACCAACATGTCAGCCTCTGACAATGAAGGTCCGAGGGAACACAAGCTGCTCAACAGCTACTACACTCCGCCTGGCAGTGAGACCGAGGATAAGGCTGTTACTGACAAGTACCTCTTTCCCTACACTGGTAAACAAACACTCTTTTGAAACAATTTTTCTGATTGCTATAATTTTCTTGCTTGTATAACTTTTGATCTTTACAGTTCCATCTCATTTGTTGTTATTGTCTTGAGAGCTGCCACTATTGCGATTTCCCCTATGCAAATGAAGGACATGTAAGTGAAAATGAGAAATAGGACCTAGTCAATGCATACAATAAACAAAAAGGAATAAGTGAACTTGAATTTCGTAAGGAAACCTAACCTAACCTGAGCTTTTCCATCAACCATGCACAATAAGCTAAGGTTGACATATGGCTCTTGAGTCTGCCCATTCCCAACATAACCATACCAAACCAAAGCTAACCTATCAAAAACTAGCCTATCCTCATTTACATACGTTCATTTGCATAGGGAAAATTAAAATAATGGTGGCACTCCTAAGGAACAGTCCCTTTATCTTCTATTCTTGAAAACCTTAAGTCTTATCATCTTGAAAAGTGCATATATTTTACATTTCTTTAACACATTTTTCCCTAGAGGAATATTTGTTACAACGATCAGTAATACGATCAGTTTGTCTGGTGTTACAGCCGAGGAGGACCATGAGCGGGTGTACCCCAGTCTAGGTATGGTGAGGCCACACCCAGGTTATATACCTGACCACAGGCCTTCTACTGCGTCTCCGAGCCCTCTCATGATGCATCACGACTTCCAATGTCCTGACATTTCAGAAAATGAGTAAGTCAATTTTACTCTACCATGTGTTTACTCTTTGTTTACTCTCAATTACACAGGGTAAGTTTACAAGCCACCAATTACCTTTTTTCATGCTCTTTTTTTCTCATAAACTAGCCCAGTGTATTAGCTGCACTCGCTAAATTGTGAATTGAACATAAATTTTATACGGGACTGGAAAATTAATGTTCTTTAATAAATGCCAAAAATCTACCCAAAATCGCAGTTTGATCTCTTTTTGGGCAGTCAAAAATCGCAATCACGAGAAACTATCACGGACGTTACTATGATTGTAAGGAATGATCATGGACGGTGCCCTGATTGCAAGAAATTATCAAGGATGTTGCTACAATCCCTTGAAATCAACACAGGTGCTGGGATCGCGATAAATCACAAATTTGCCTGCGATCGCAAGATATGATCACGGATGTGGCCACGGTTGTGAGAAATAATCATGGAATTTGTCGCGTTCGTGTGAGATGCTCACAATGTAGCTGGCATTCTAGTGTTAACAGTTTAGAACCTGTAAGAACTGATTACAAATCAAGTAAAAAAAAAATAAAAACCATTTTAACGCTACAATTTCTATATTGTTTGATCAGATTTGAAATTGTGTTTTTAGTTTGTGACTCAAGTTTAAGGATTCAGATTCAAGATTTTGGGTAGTTTTTTTTTCCTTTTTTTACTGGTTTTAATTATAGACAATCATAGTTTTGTTTTCACTAGGGATAGAGAGGATTAGTCCTTATGATGTCAGATATTTTCTCAATAATAGGAGTTTTATGTCATACTCACTGGCAGGCCTTTACTTGCTGACCAATTGCTTGTCCTCGGCCTGTGTAACCAAGCCTTTACAGCTGCCTTCTTCAATGAAATGTTATTGGGAAAAATGAATGATGATGTCACTGTGCTCATTGGAGATTTCCGACATCACCATGTCGCAGATTACTATGTTTCTGCAACAGCAAGATCAGATTATGAAGGGATGGGAAGCTAACTATCAATTTTAAAATACTTATTTTTAACTTTTATTCCCATTCTTCCTATTTACAATAGGGATGAACGGGTCCCAATGTTTTGGGAAAAATATATTCCCTATCGTCGGGATGGGATTACATTTGATTCAGTATTTCCTCGAGACAGGATTCTCTATATCAGGCCTTTAAAACACTACTCAGTTTTTAACGATGTAGTTATAGGCGGTTTTTAAATACCTATTTGTGCTTAGCTAGCAGTGTTTTACTGATGTTTCACAGTTAATTGCAACAAAAATGCATTTTTTAAGTAACAGTTATTGTTACTTTTGTATTTTTTTATCCATTGTTGTTATTGTAGAACAGTGCAAATTTGTTTTGTTTGTCGTTGTGTCTATTTGTAAGAATAATAAATAAAGATTTTTAAAACAAACCCTTTTTCACAGGGAAAAATCCCATCCTGTCCTGAAAATCGGGAACAAAATCAAAATCTTGTCTAAAAAGACATTCCTGATTTACTAATTTAGAATCTACGAAAGAAGATTATAAATTTTTTTTAGTTTTAGTTGCTTGTGAAACTTTTATTGGGAAGGTGAAATATATTTTGCAAAGTTAAATCAGTTTTACTCCTCTACAATTAAAGGATGAACAACTGAACTGAAAAGTTTTAACTACGGTAAAATATCAGTATTAACCCTCTACAAAAATGCATAGAACTATGCTATATTGGTGTTCTAGAACAGTAATAGATACTTGAAAGTTTATTAATTTTATTAGGCGTTTGAATTGGACTGGTGTCAAGACTTAGTTTTAACTGTTAAGTAAACGTTCATCAAATGTTGGAAACCTAACTTAGTAATATTTTTATGCTGTGCTTACTCAGTGAGGAGGAGGAGGAAGAGGTAGGTTTTATATTTTTTAATAATCTAATTGGCAATTTGACAGTGTTGGAGTTGTGATATTGTTATTGAGGATATTCTCGTACACATTGTTCTATTTTTAATTGAAGAAGAAAGTTCATAGATTTTACATAAGATCAATTCATGTGTGATACACCCTTCCACACTCAATGACTATCAAGCAATTCTGTTATTTTTTTAGAATCTATGAGAAAGTGTCATACAAACTAGAACTGTTAGTTTTTATTTAGTATGACCTTTTTATACTGCAAACTGCGAGTATTGCTATTTTTTTCTATTTTTTGTGTTTGTATATGCTTTTTGAATTTTATAAGGTTTCCTCAAGTTAGGGAATGGGCCAATCCTTTTGTCGGATCAATCCTTAGAAAAGTCAGTAACTTTTTATGGTTCGAACCTGGGCCCAGATATTCCTGATCATTGGGCTTTAAACAGTTGAATCTCAGCCACTTGATTGCATTTTTAATACTATAATTGGTTTAAATACCTGCATCTATGAGATCCAGCGTGTTGCTAAATAGCAACCGGTTTCATTTCATATAGGAGTCATCATCAGGCCAGTAAAAATGTCTTCTTGCTTCATTCGAAGGTCGTCGATTGATGATAAATAATAAATAAACAAAACACGCTCATTTACATGGACATTAAGGATTAAAAACCACGGGTAATACTAGAATACGACGTGATCAGGTGGAAGTTTTGTCTAGTTTTATTGTGTCTAATTTCTGCCCGATCATGTTGATTCCCGTACCGTTAACTGTTATGACCAATTAACTTGGTCAGCAAAAAAAAATAAGGTAGAAAATACAATTTTAGACACTAGCGCATACTGTGACTGGGCTCACACAACTGTGTTATTTTTTTTTTTTTTACTGGTCGACAGCTGGTCCATATAGATGGGATGTCTTCCATCTGGGAAGCATTGCATTTTCATTGTTTTTTTTATCTAAAATCCAACATTCATATTGGACATGTATTTTTTTACAAAGCTGCATAACATTTTTATTTTTGTCTTGCTTGCAGGAGGGATACTAGTGAAACAAAAGTTTGACACCCATCATCACAAATATTCTACCAGACTATTGTACATTGCATCCATTCTTCCTTCCTCTTCAGCTCACCACGGTCACACTTAGCTTGTATATCAATGTTGTAAAATTTAATATGAGGCACAATCATAACCACTGTCTTAAGGTTATTGTGAATTGTGAGTATAAAGTATTTTATATAAGCCATTAATCATTATACTCTTAGCATTAAAGAAGAGTTGCAAAAAGTATGAGTTAAACTTTTGTGCCATAGTTTAATATTTAGATTTATTGAAAGTGTTATTCATAAAAAATCAAGGAGTGTTGGTATTTTTTTAATCAGTAATTTATTTAAAAATATTGATTTATCCTGATAGTGTTTCAAAACTGTAATACGAACGTTGTTTGTAAATGTAAATGCTATGATTAATATTATTGTACGGTTTAGCCTATATTTCGCAATAGTTGACACTCTTATTTTTTTCTTCATGACTCCAAATTGAACTGGTTTCGGAGTATATATATTATTATTATTGTATTATTTTGTACATAAGACAAATATTTGTAGTTTGATTTAACTACCCTCACTTTGTAAATACTTTTTATGTTATTTACATTTTGTTAATGTAATGTGTGATTAGCTTTAAAACTGTGTTTAGTATTTGTTTAGTGAAAAGAGTAAAGATTTAGATTATTAGAGAAAATCTAACAAGCCTTAGGTAAAAAGTGTTTAGGCCACATTGGTAAGTTTATGCAACTAAGAAGTGTAGTCTAGGTTTCCTATGTACCGAAATACTTTTGAGTAACTAATAAGAGGCACAAATTTTGTTCAATGAGGATTAGAAAGAATTGAGGCCTGACACATATTGTTTTTATAAACTTTTGTGCGATATATAGTTGCACAAGACACTCATTTAATAAACCAATGTTTAAGATACTTTATTTAAAAACTGGTTGCAGTTTGGATTGTTACAAAAACAAATATATCTAGTGGTAATATCTGCCAGTACCTATTAGAATGCACAAAATGATTAGAACTCTTTGGTAGTAGGAAACCAAGATTTAATATAATGACAATATCATTTGTCTTTTAAGTAATTGTGATAGAGATTCTAAATTTTATACTCGGTGTTTAAGATAAAGTTTTTAAAGTTTAGGCAATCAATGTTTTTTTATAATTTCTGCCAAAACTATTTTTGGAAACATTTAGTCACAAAATTTAGCATCGATGGTTGTTCTAAGTTGTCAGTATTAAAATGATAATCAAACATTCCAGAAAATGTACTTAATATAATCTAAATGTGTTATATTTATACTGAGATATTTATATTAGTGATTTAGATTTTTATATTCTAATAATAAATTTATCACAAAACAATTCATTTGTATAAGACAGTATTAGTGTAAATCTTTATGGTAGATTAGTCTTTATTTCTTAAATCACTAGACTCTGTAATGGAGGGGCTTTAAATTTAGTTGGGTTGAACAAATACTTCAACATGATATAAAATCTGGTCCAATTGCATTTTTTTACACTTTTTCATTTCTTAGGGGGAAGGACAGATAACTGAAGGAGATAACAAATTAGAAGGATTGGAATATCAAACCGAATTACATAATTAAATCCTCTCCCTACTACGAATTGAGTAGTAATTATTACAACGAATGACAAAGACTTGAACTAGCATAAAATAATTTGGAAATTTGTGTAAATACCTGCTTCGTGGCAATCCTGAGTGTTGCTAGTGTTGCAACTAGTTTCAACTTTCTACTTAGTCATCTTCAGACATACAGGATGTCATAAGAAGGTCGTCATTACACACACTGTACATAAACACACGAACACGGACATTGAAATGGTAAAAACGGTACATTTAAAACCAACAAAAACGATAACTGCAGTGTGGGAATGATGTGTCACGACCCGATGGATGCAAAGTCTAGACATTACACTACACCATCCGGTTGTGACACATCATCTACACCTTCTTATGAAGTGATCACCTTTTTTGACATCCTTGACACCTGAAAATGACGTAGTAGAAAGTTGAAACTAGTTGCGACACTGGCAACAATCATGATTACCACGAAGCAGGTATTTATACAAATTTCATATATTCAACGTAATCTGGAGGCTAGATCAAAGTTCAAAAATGAAAATAATTTTGATTTAGACCAATGCATTATACAGTACCTTATTATTGGGACAAACATTTTTATACTTGAATCAACATTTTAAAACACTACCCAGTTTAAAGCTTCTCCATTTTGCCAAAGTACTGTAATGTGCCTCAGTTCAGTAGGCCTTACCTAGGCTAGGAGTGGACAAAATTGACAATTTTTTTTTAGCTAATTAAAGTCTGTCTCATTACTCTTCTTAAAATACCATACTCATCATAGAAAGTGAAAGAATCAAAACTGTAATCATTGTAAATGGTAAAAAAAAACCTTTGAAATGTGTCATTTTACCTAAAATATGACTATGTACAATTAACTTTTAATCCATCCCATTACTATACCGGTGTTACAACGAATTCGAGGATCAAGATATTACATACAAACTAAAGTAATATGCTTCAAAAGTAGGTATATGTACACGTTTTTTTTTTTTGTAATAGAAAAAATTATACTTAAGAAATTTGTTTCATTCTCTACGCCTGTGGAATTTTTCTAGGGGGTACACAAACGCTTTGGGAAAGCGGTTCAAATCCATAATTTGTTTCAGGGTTATTTAATTATCATCAGATAATATTTTATGACATTACATTTCATGCACTCTAGCAGAAATCATCTTTGTTTTACCATATTGCAACAAAATAGGCTTTGTATTATATTTCACTTGTATCAGATAGAGCTATATAAAACTCAAGTCAAGTTTGTCCATTCTCAATGCTTAAGCAATATTTTACAAACATTGTACAGTCTTTGTCAATTAAAAAAGTGTTTTCTTATATAGAGATTGTGAGAAAATTGATTTATACGTGTTGTGGTGTGAATATTAAATGACAAAGAATTATTGTAGTGAATTAAGGTTGTAACGATGATCTCTCGTGTGCACTCACTGTGTTTTTGTTTTGTTTGTGCAATATTTTAGGTTAGTTGTGATAGATTTAAGAACACTCAGCACTCTTGAGAATGTAAATGCACTGTTTGGCTTTGATCCCCATGACATTGTACAGTTTCTCTTTCACTTACTTTATGCTTTCTTGTGTGATTTGTTTATAATACTCAGATATATGATGTTTTCCCGTAACAGTTACTGTGCCATCTTATTGCCAAATCTGTTGAGTACTCTGATCAATGATTCCTAATTTGCACTGTTGATCCTAAACACTTTGGTTACTCAATACGTGATATTTTACATTTTGTCTCTCATCCCCAAATTACTCTGCTAGTGAGAAGTATAAACACTTCCGTAGGTATTCCTGGAATATTTATCATCTTCAATATTCTTAATTAAATTCAGAATCTTATTAAATACCTTTGAGCACACATACTTGGCAATTTTTTTACAAAGCTACTCACTTGTTGCTAGCAGACAATATGGGGTTGTCATTTAGTTGTGGAAGGCTAAATTGCATTAAATAATTTAATTATTAATATTTCCAAATTTGAAAGATTTAAATGCAAATTAATTATTTCAATTTAGCTAAATTAACACACTCGTGTGTCGCCGGTATTGTATGGAAATAATAACATTAATAATATAATTATTTAATTTTGTTAATGCAGTGGGCTCAATTTGAAAACCACATTCAAATTTTTATCTTGGTAGCTCGGACTACCATTACATAATCAATATCAAAATATCATGGGTAATTTTTGATAGTTAAAATTAACGAATTAACGAATCACAACTTGGGCTTAACACGACAAGATCAATATGCCAATAAACTGGTATTGATGCGTGGTATTGTAATTTAGCCTCCTACACCTCCCTTACTCCCTACTGTCTTGTGATTTTACTGTACTTATTATTCATTAGCTTAATCGTTAAACTTAAACTTGTCTTTAATTATAGTAACATCAAAAATATTTATGTTTGTCAAGATTTGCAGATTAGATCATTGCCGTCAATATTAGATTCTCGCTTCATGAAGCCTAAATAGTACCATTGACTATTGGATTCTGAAGATAGTACTCAGGGAATTTTTCTGAAACCTATTCTAGAGTTTACAGGTTATCACATGCTTTAAGCACAATCAATGCTCAATTGATATTTCGTACATTTATATATTAAGGTTTTTACATGTTATAATTAAAAAATACAATATTTAACATTAAAATGAACCACACCATCCATCTAGCCTTGCCCACTTTGTAAATTGGATATTTGATTCTTGGCCGCTATACTTAATATGAATTACAGCTACAAAAATATGAGTCTAAAGTTATGTTATCAGTATTTTTTTAAAGTATTACACTTTGTAAGATTAATTTTGATATTTATAAGTTTTATTTTAAAGACTTGTTTTTAGTGCCGATTGTTAAATGTTTGCTATCAATGTGCATTTACGTATGTATTTTGTGTTTTATTTTTAAGTTATATATTGTAAGCATAGTTTAGGAAAATTATAAGGATTTGATGAATGTGATAGACGAGTTTATAATATTAGATTTAGAGTACAAATTTTATGTTCTACGGATATTTTACAACATGTTTTATTGATTCATTATATATTTGAGATCCATTCCATTGTATGGTTTTTCCTAAACATCCATGACTAGTATTTTGTATTTTTATTTAAAGTAAACCAATTGCTCATTCTTTTTAAGGTAGGTTTTCAAAGACTGTGTTATAATCATTCCTTATTTTACAATTATTTCTCTATTGAGATCTGCAATTTTTGTGCTTATTAATGATATGAAAGAACAAAATGTAATGCTATTTAATTATTTGTGTTGTGTAAATGTGCTTTTGCGCATATTTTTGTATGCTACAAAAGTTGTATGTAATTTATTTTTACATTATAATTAATGTACAGTTTTGTAATGCAAATTTAAATATAGTCATACTCAGTATCGGTTATTTTCCTTTCAATCCTTTTTTTTACATTTATTTAACCTTAACTCAAATTTGAGAAGTCAAAACATAAAAATGGCCTACACCTTGTAACATGGCGAAGAGCAAATGCAAAACATATAATAATAAACACTTTAATTATTGATTTACCTTTGAATATTATGTAAGTAAGTACTAAAGAACCATCCAGTCAGCGATATTTAGTTGTTTTCAAATCAGATCAACTACCCTACCATCCCTTGATAGTTAAAAGATTAAAGAGATAGATTAAAGAGTTAAGCACTTTGCACTAAAAACTTAAACTAAATAATTGCTTATAAATATACAAAAAGATTTTGGAGATTTTGGTTGTCAGTAACTTTTAGTCAAATAAATTCCTTGATTCGTTGAAAACTATGATTTACAAAACTCTTAATGCAGTACATTATTAGTTGTAAATATAAAAGTGAATCATAACAATAGTTAAACTAGAAATTACAAGTTAATCTCCATGTTTTAGATTAACTGTAATAATCCAAGCGGGTGTTATATAGCATGTCTTGTTACTCATTTAACAGAGATTCAAATCTGAAATGATTATCACTATCACCAATACCATCTCAAGTAGAAATAAACAGTTTGCATCTTTGCAATCATGAAACATATAACCTTTTTAAGTTGTATTGTTGCTCTGGCGTGGAGCTTCATACCAACTTCAGTGTATCTTCAAGCTATCGATAGAATTATTCAGAAGTTAATAGACAATTTAGAAACTAAAGACTTTGATGTTTTATGTGAAAATGTACAATGCTACAACGAGCACGCTTTGGAGTTCGTCCAAAAACTGAAAGCCAGGGATCCTAAGTTTCGAAGCATTGCCATAGAACATTGCCGAGTGGGCAAACCAGAGTTTCCAGATTGTATCAATGTTCAGGGGATTCAACAAAACCTCGGTTGGAACGACACTCAAGCTACTGAAATCTCTAAACTGTTGGGCGAGTCCCAACGACTGTGGACGGAATTCTGGGAGGTCTGCCATAGTGATGATTACGCACGGTATATGGACAAGTTTTCTCCTGAGTTTTGATGAATTTGTGTTTTTTGTTTTAGTGTGTATACCCTATGCAAAAAGTGTGATTTGAAGTTATAAAAAGCGAGCAGCTCATTTCTAAGCATTGTCAGATCATCTTCTAAAGTGATTAATTTCAATGTAGAGTAAGTTAAGTTTAAGGTGAAATATCAGCAGGAAATCAAGTTCTTGAATTATTAAAATTTACAATTTTAGAAAAGAAAATTTAATAATGCAAGAAGCAAATTGAAATATAGAAGTATAAGTATATTCATCATGTTGTTATAATGTCCCCACAATAATTCCACAAAAACATATGTACACAATACTTATGTCCAATAACTACTGTACTTTAAATTTCTTTCCAAAATTGGAATGGAATTCCAGAATAATGATGAACAAGTTTAATTTTTTTAAGTAATGTTCTTTTATTAACTTTCTACGTATAAATAAAAACAACACTCTGATTTTAAAAATTAATTGAAAATAATTCCGTTGTTTGGATTTTATGACATATTTAGTCATTATATGTTGAATAAAACAGTATTTTTTACAATTCTACTGACAAAAATGTCTTGATCTTAGCCCAGTATACATTAGTCAATTTCAATTCTCTGTCACTGTCAAGCATTTGAAACTTATTATGACAAATTTTCATAGATTATGAAGTTTAAAAAAAAATTTTAAACTCGGAACAGTCATTACTCCTAATTCTTAAAAAATTGGCTTACATTATATTCTTCATGGAGCAAATCTTATTATTCTTAAGCATTTTTTCTGAATCTTAAAAATTTAATCAATGTCTAATGCAAAGCCCAGAATTCAATTCCATATTGAAGAATTGAATAGAAGTATGTATAGTATAACATTAAACAAGTTTTTAAGTCAATTGTGTTTCTTAAACATATCATTTGATAACAAGCCAAATTCAGTCTACTAATTAAACATTTTCAATGCTTTTTTCCAATTTAAATTTGAATCTACTTACAAACTGAGGAATTTTTCATCATGGTAAACAGCTAAATTTTGGTCTTTAAACTATTTTGCATGAGCAGTACAAAACTTTACCAGTTGGATTTTATCTTTATTCATTTTTAGACCATTAATGTTGAATTAAAATTAATCTGTTCCAGTTCCGAAAGGGCTTGTTTAACTTTGAGCGATAATTCTGAATCATTTTTACATTTGACAACTGCAGGTCGGCATATAAGATAAGGTTGTTAGAGACATTTTTAGGCAAGTCATTTATATACAAAATAAAGAGTACAGGTCCAAGAATCGAGCCTTGAGGAACACCAACTGTATAATATTTTCCTATTCTGACATTGATTGTTCATTATTTTTAAAAATTATTGTTCTTTGAAAAAGGTTTGTTATAGGTAAGTCATGAAGTTAACCATTAAGACAGCTTTTTTGAAAAGTTGTAAATATTTAGCTTTTTCAAAAGAATATCGTTGTTGACGCATGCATGGTTAATTGGTGCTCGATAGTGAGAGATGGTGGTGGATTTTTTCGCTATTGCAATAATTTATCAAATAAATAACTTCTTGATCAGCATTTGATGTGTTATTAAATTTACGGAAAGTAAAATAATAAAAAGATACGTCTATTTACGATTATACTGTTAACTCACAAGACGGTAAATATACATAAAAGATGGTGAAGGGGTGATCGATTTGGATTGGACACTCCAATCACAATCAGACCCAATAAGTGAATGGTCTTCAATGTATTTCCAAACCATTTTGTAGAGCTTAAAAAATAATTTTGTATATTGAAGCTTTGTTGTATCTGTATGCCTATAACTTGTATACTGAGACAATTAAAAAAATAATTGTAAATTAAAAATTTCCAATGTTACTCTTCCGGAGAATAAAATGAACTGTTAGTTGTAATTTGTTTGTTTATAGATATGTTTAAGCAGAATTTGGATTTTTTTTATATTTCAAACTAAGCTATTTTTAATTTTTAAAAAGGTTGGCGGCCTCTTTTAACACGTTCGCTGCGGGTTACCGCCCGGGCGGTAGCTCCGCGCTCTGCCACGCTGCGGCGCGCCGCCCGGGCGGTAATATGCACCCGCCAAACTTATTCCGTTTGAGTGTTTGAGTGCAGCCGCACTCCGGTGTAGGTCGGAGTATTTTTGTCCGTGCTTCGTGTATGACATTGGCAGTTTTGTGGTGCAATCCATTTGTAATTATCGTTACTCGTTCCGAAACTATACCTAGTGGATTTTGACTCACTCATTACGTTTGTTAACTGTAATTTTTTGTTATATTAATTTTGTTTTATTGTAAAATAATGGTATCTACTGTGGGTGTTTGCAAACTACGTCGACTCTTGTCATGAAACAGGACCTCACCACACAAGGGCATCACCACACGTTATTTGATATTCGTCATACCGAAATATGAAAGCCAATAGCCCGGCAATCGAGTTTGTTCGACGCTGCGGGCTGCGCCGCACTGGGGCTACGCCTGCCATTTGATGGGCAGCAGCGAACGTGTTAACCTTGCATATGCCCATCCACATAGACTACAGATCTGTGCGTGGAACGTATCCAGCAATAAAGCAAGGGGTGGGCCGGTACAGTAGGAAGGTGAACTGTACTGATAAAAAAAATGTTTGCGGCAGTGACCAGGATCCGAAACTTCAACATCGCTGCATTGGGCCCGAAGTCCGTGACGATACCATAACTGAGCCAAACAAACTCACAAAAAAGCTATCAACATTTAAATTAGAATAACCTTCCCTGTAGCAGTAGCAGTAAAGTACTCATTAGGTATGATTAATGATATTTT
Source organism: Macrosteles quadrilineatus (assembly GCF_028750875.1). Classification (NCBI taxonomy): domain Eukaryota; kingdom Metazoa; phylum Arthropoda; class Insecta; order Hemiptera; family Cicadellidae; genus Macrosteles; species Macrosteles quadrilineatus. Next base: position 13,657,110 of record NW_026542598.1, on the reverse strand, counting down.
TAAATAGGAACTATATCTGACAATTTTATGGGCATTAGTAGAAATCCAGCCAGGTAAATGGAGATTCGCTTAATCAGCAGGTTTGCTGCGGCGGGTATTTTTTTAGTTGATCCCCATGATAGGTTTTTTGTCTTAGGACGCTAGGCACGAGCCTAGTGTTGTTTTTCACATTACTTCAGGCTAGACCTAGGGGTTCTAAGTCCAAGTATATAGGGCTTGCCGCATTATCACTTAGATATCAAATCCATTGGTTATTTGGCCGGATTTGAGCCCGGGACCTCGGGGACTGAACTCCCTTGCTCTAACCAATAGACCAGCTCGCTCCCCCGATCCCCATGATATGTAGTATAGAAGCATACAATCACAATGTTATCAAGGACCAAATTATTAATTTGTAACAAGATGGTTTTGGATGGATTAGACTAAATTGATCAAAGTGAAAAAGGCTTGGAAGGGCGTGAATAATATTTGAGTGTACCATATTTTTGGTTCCATTGAAATATATTTTGGAAGTTTTCTTGCTAACAAGATAAAAGAATTTATTACTTACAGTTTGCGGTATGTAAGCAAACCAAATTTATGATTATGCCACAGTCTAACAATAAATAATTTATTTATATTAGACTGTGATTATGCCTTATGAGATTATAAGTCATGAATGGATACTTGCTTGTGCGAATCAGCTGACTAATCGGAATCGGACAGCGGAATACCTTCTAATATAAGCAAAAAAGATTGAAGAAAAAGAACTGAACATAGTGATTGTGATTGCTGAATGCTGATTGTGATTTTATTTTGCTATGTGGTGAATGTGAATGTGATTGTGAACGAACGTTGTGTATGTAACCTCACTCTGAGGTGTAACTAACATAACCTCAAACTCTAACAACAAAACAAACAAACAACAGTAATAACAATAACAAATTTAGGTCTAGCTATGAATGAAACCTATTATACTAAACTTGAACCTGTGTTATTTTAGTTATGTAAAATGTGTGGTATATTTTGCATGGTGTCAAAATTTGATAACCGGACAGATCATGAAAATAAATCCCAACATGATCGGTGTTCAGAACTTCATAAATGCCCTGTAAGCAGCAAATAACTTAAGTTATGCATATTTATTCTTCATTTTATAATTTAAATCCATTCAAGCAAGACCTAGCATATACAAGAATTTATATAAAATGTAGTACCCTAGGCCTATGCACCTAACTTATACTAGTAGCCTATAAACCTAATCAGGCCTATCAACAGAATCATGTTTGGCCTATTTAAGTATTTATTTTTGGGGTACAGTTTCTTAACTGGGCTACGCTAATATCGATTGAAACTATCGATTTGATTAGTAAACCTTCATGCGATTTTTTCACCATCAGCAAGTTTGGTTGGTTAGGTTATGATAGTTTAATTTTATAATAGATATATTTTTAAATATCGATTATTAATCAATATTTTCAATACGATAGTTTCAATCGATATTAGCGTAGCCCATTTAAGAAACTGTACCCTATTTTTGTTTGTAAATTATCTCATATTTGCTTTTACTAGGCTTTTAACATCTCACCTGTTGCTAAACAGCATCATTTAGACCATTTACTAAAAGCAACTGAGCGAGCACTCAATCAGTCCTTTTCAAGATCGAATAAGGCCTAAGTTAGCAGCTTTCAGATTTAAGGCAATAGAATGCACTTGGTTACCCATTTTTTTTACTTGTTTCAGTGTGATAAAATAGAAAAATATCTTGGACATAGAGGCCCAGACAAAGTACATGATAGAAGATCAAATTTGTCGGAAAATTGGGAAGGCTGTTTCATTGGCAGTGTCTTGCGGACCCAAGGTGACGATACTGTCAGTCAGCCGATTGAAGATGAAAATGGCAATCTTTTCTTATGGAATGGAGATGTCCTGTATGGAGCTTTGGTATGTGGAATTGATTCAAGATTAATTTGTCATGTAAATGACGTTTATTAGGTAGACCAAAGATAGGCTACGTAACTTAGTTTTTTGGATTAATGCAAGTCATTAAAGTTTTTAAGTTACTTAGGCCTAACTTATGTCAAACATTCTAGTCATAGTTTTGATTTTCTCTACTTAAATTAACTATCAACACAGTAACAAATTAAGCTATGCCCTTCTGAAGTAAGATATTAACCTATTTTCTGAAACAGCAACTTACCTCGTACAAAATAGCAGGCAGGTTTTATCTTGTAAAACCACTAAGTTGGAGACCTTGACAGAAGAAAGAAAAAGCATAACAGTTATTTTGGCTGCAATCCTCATTTAACTAAATTTTAAATTAGCAATGTCTATTTAATATAAATGCAGTACGGTACCTCTAGTGTTTCACATCAAGTCTGTACAATACATTTTTGATGTAGGCCTAAACATCTGGATCAGGGAAGTCTCTGTCACCTGTTAGGTGGTGGCAATAAGAACCCCCCTCCCCCCCTCCTGGGCAAGTTTGTCAACCGGGCCCCCCTCTCCCAATAATCTTTAAAAACATCACAGGTATCTCCACCTAAGCTTGCACTTAAGTTTAGCACAGCATCTCCCTAGGCACCGAAGCGTTATCATTATCTTCCATGATTGTGGCAAAATCGTGACTCTCCATAGTCATGGAAACATAGTAATCTACCGTGATTACAACCAAACTCTGGACATCTCCAGTGGTCATGTAGACAACATCGTCGTCTCTTGTCATCACAGCAAAATCTGAATATCTCTTGCGGTGACGGTTTTAACGTATGTTTTTCCTTAATCATGGCAAAATCCTAAATAGCGGGTTATTTAAAAGAATGGTGCAAGACTAAACGGTTGGTACGTCGGTTTCCGTTATTTCAATTAGGAATTTAAACACGGAAATAGATGTACTGACCGTTTAGTTTTGCACCGTTCTCTTTTAATAACTCTGTATATCTTGCGGAAAGAGAAACGTCATGGTCGTCTTCTGCAGCAAAATCTTGACTATCTCGCACGGTCACGGAAATATTTGTATCGTCCTCCACAATCGCGCCAAAATCCAGAACATCTCCTGCGGCCGCGGAGACATTGTCATCCTCACCTGTAGTGGAATGATCTCGTCAACATCCGCGATCGTGGCAAAAGTGTGAATCTTTCCATCGCGTGGGCGTGATCCTCGCAGACGCATTCAGCGGTTGTGGTGTGATTGCGGTTGTTAAAGTTCGGCTCGAGTTTGATTGTCTGACTTTGTGCTGGATCGCTCAAGCTTGTAGGCTAGGCTCAGCTCAGATCGATATTCTATATTCTCTATTAAAAATCAACACTTTCCAAAGCAAACAGATTTTGAACATAGCCTACTTGAATTTGGCCCAAGATCCAAAGGTAAATTTTTATCCTGACTCGAAGTAAGCAAATCTGTCCCCTAATAGTACAGTATTAGTGAAATAATGGAGCTATTTATTAGGTAGCTAGTATTCTAGCCTCCTGGGTTTATTATTATTATTCACCGATTTGATTCGCTTGACTGAACTGGTCTGAAATCACCCACCGAACTGGACCACTTCAGTGACGCTAAACTGGACAATTTCAGTGACGTGTGCCGGCCAGCCAACTTTGTTAAATGTCTTGTTATGTATGTGTGTTAAATGTCTTCAAGAAAATTCGACGACATTCAATGAATGGAATATTTTTACGTTCTGTTTTGATAATGACTAATTAGTAGTCGAAACTAGTCAACGGAAGTTCGACTGAGGAATTGTGGACGTCAAGCTACGTAACCTGTTATAATTGATTACCAATTCTGGAAGCCTTCAACATGAATAAATACAATTACAGTAGTAGAACCTCTCTTAATTTGAATTTCAGAGGAAAGCCACTTAGACCTATAGGAAGTTTGAAATATTGGAGTTTGAATTAGGCCTATAGAGGTCAGAATAAATTAAATTTGAATTATGGAGGTCCCAGTTTTAAGTGTAGAGAGTTTGAGAGAATGGAGACTAATGAATACATCGTGGTAACATCAATAAGAGCGTCAGTTCATGTTTCAACAGGCGTATTTTTTTTTTCTCGAATTACAGAGGCTTACGGTAGTTCAGTTTGAATTGTTGAGGCTGCATTACGCTTAAAAATCACTTCGAATTATCGGTATATTATTTATCAAATGTTAGAGGTTTTCTGAGGGGGACAGACAAACATTACTAATTAGGCTATAGAGGTTTTAGAATTTTCGATGTTCGAATTAGCGAGGATCTACTGTATTACTTTACTAACATAATTCCAATGTGAGTAAGGATTAAACATTGATAAATAAGATAACAATTAATATTAACAAATAATATGCTAAAATAATGCCAACATTTTTATGTCCTTTACCTTTGAAAGATTAAATTCTAATTAATATGTATATCTTCTTACTAAGAAAAAAATTATTTTGAAAATGTAGCCTAATTTACAGTATATTTTTCAGAAAACTGATTTTGAATGTGATTCAAAAGTAGTGTTTGAGGGATTCAAGTCAGATCCTATTTCCACGGTTGTCAAAATCGGAGGTCCATATGCTTTTGTGTTCTGGAATGCCTCAAGACGCCAGCTGTGGTTTGGCCGAGACGTTTTAGGACGGACCAGCTTGTTGTGGCACGTCTCTCCAGTCCATGTAACGTTAACATCTGTAGCTCACAAACACTCCAGCTTTTCTGAGGTACCGGCCCTTGGTGTTTACATGGTCGATCTCGCCGAGGAAAACCAAGTTGGTAATGTTATTTGGAAATTATTTTGTAAATAATGTAATGAGTAAATCAATTAGCAGAGAGACAACTACATTATTTTTTTGTCGTGAAATGAATGAATAAACAAAATAAGTCATGCAAGTGCCTATTTAAGAGAGAATAGTTTTTAAGTTGATCATTACACTTGTTTGCGCCAATTTCTTTTTTTAGGTTATGTTTTAACATGCAAGGTTTTCAAAAATTATTTGTATCCTTAATATAGTAGATTTAGGTTAGTTGTATCTTGTGTATTGTGCCTTTTATTGGAAGTTGCTTTTCACACTGCGGGGCAGTTCCACTTGTCCAAGCTGTAGACGGTCTTTCCAAGAATTGTTCCAAATAACCTGCTTGCCTGCTGTAATGTTACCTTTTGGATGACAGCTTTCACCTTGTTAAAATTAAGAAATACTTTTATTTTTCCAGAGATCCAGTTTTATCCTTGGGCTCATTTGAAAACAAATTTTTCCACCTTGTCAGACATTCCAGTTACTACTAGAAATACAATAGTCCATTGTACATTGGGAGACAGGTCGAGCCGCCTGACTTGGTCTGAAGGAGAACCCTCTTTGGATGAGCTAGCTATATACCAGGAACAAACCTCATTCGCATCTCTCTTAGAACACTCTGAAATATCCTACAGAGTACAGAACTTACTTGAAGTTCTAACAGAGTCAGTGAAGTGTAGAGTTACAACACATCCAGAAGTTTGTAAGAACTGTGTCAGAAGCTGTAATCACTGCAGTGTCGCTGTTTTGTTCTCGGGAGGCCTTGATTCTACGATTCTAGCCATCCTCGCTCATCAATTTGTGCCTGTCAATAAGCCAATAGATATGTATAATGTGGCTTTTCAGCAAAAAAATGGAAGTTTTGAAGTTCCTGATAGGCTTACTGGACAAGCGTCGCTAAAAGAGTTGAAAACTCTTGCACCTAACAGACTATGGAATTTCATTCAGGTAGGATTCATTCATATTAACCTAATAATTATTGAAAATTTGGTTTTTCCTGATTATTTTAATTTTTAAATATGATCAATATTGTTCACATTTATTTATAACAAAGTCGTTTCTAAGATCACCTAGTGATCTGTAAATTACGGGTTTGATCCCAAGATACGTAAAGTATAAAGCACTTTTGACCACCTAGGCTATATTATTAATACACTACATGCAACTTTGTGAACAATAAGGCTTTTTGTTTTAAGATTTAACCCCACATATTATATACCAAAATGTTCGTCTAGGTGTGTAGATTTGCAAACTGACCTTACATTTTTGAAAAAGTCCCTTGTGCTTTGCCCCAGGGGCTTTTATAGTTCCCATGTTATCCTTATGTAGAACATATTTGTATTGTATACATTATGATCAGCTGGATAATTTAATTGCTGTTAATATTTTAGTTGCAATTTAAGGAAACGTGTGCTACAAAGAATATTTAACATATTTCTAGATTTAATAGTACCTACCAAGATGAAAACATAAAAAAAATATAAGCACTTAATTGTACATTGTATAATTTTACCTGTGCAAAGCCGGGTTTGGCTGTTAGCCTGCCTTTAATTTAGAACATACAATTTCTGGTGTAGTTAATATTACTATCTGGGATAGATAGACGTGACCCGAGAGCAGTTGGATGAAATGCGTACACACACGGTTACAGACCTGCTTCACCCCCTGATGTCTGTACTTGATGACAGTATTGGATGTGCATTATGGTTTGCCGCTCGGGGGGAAGGAGTGTTGAACGGCCTCAAGTATTCATCTCCAGCGAGGGTATGTTGAGTATTAGCGATCTACAAATTGAAAACTGTGTTTTGTTTTATGCCTCCTTATCAATATATTTTCAAAAGTTGATTATTTTACTAAGAGTTATTCCATCAAAGTTCAGTAAAATAAATACAGATTGATGTATCGAATAGCTGGGTAGCTGAGTGGGAGTGCTTGCCTGGTAATCAATAAGTTGGCGGTTGGATACTGAGAAAATGCAAAATCTATTTAGTGGTTCGAAACAGTACCCTGTTGTCCTTGATCATTCGGCTCTAATAAATGGTCCTGGCTAAAGAACCGGTTGATCTATGTCAGTAACACTCATGGCTCATCTTGGCCTTAACATACACGCCCTGATGTGTCACCATTGGATAAATCTAATTACTCTAAAACCCAGGTGGTGCTGGTAGGCATGGGAGCAGATGAGCAGCTGGGAGGTTATACAAGACATCGTAACACTCTGCGTCACACAGGACAGTGGGCAGCGTTGGGGCGAGAACTGGCCTCAGACACGGACAACATTGCCCGTCGCAATCTGGGGCGTGACAACCGCATCATGGGGGACCATGGACGACAACCTCGCGCACCCTTTCTAGACGAGAGAGTTGTAGCTTACATAGACACTCTGCCTCCTTGGCACAGGTGGGCATTTGTTGAATCACTAAGTCGATTCAGGTTTAAGTTTGTAACTTTATGATGGTTTGAAACTGGGCCCGTCTGTCCTAGGCTTTTAAATAATATATAATATATAAATGGCTCTGGCTGAAAAAATCTTGTTTAGTCAGTGACTTAGATATAGACAATAGACAATAGACAATTTTCTTTATTTGTGATTTCTTTAAGAAATACAATGGCGTCAGAAAAATTCAGAATGTTTAACATTTAGATTGTTTTAACAGTTTACATTTTCTTTTGTGTTGAAAGTTCATAATTGGTCAAAAAATTCCTTAAGGGAGTACACCGGTCGGTCCACAAGCCAGTCCCAGAGTTGTTGTTTGAATTGGTTTCCTGTTGCGTTCTTGAGGTTGTTTGGAAGAGAGTTGATGATTTTTCGGCCAATATAAGAGGGTTTTCTGCTGTATTGTGTAGTGTGGTGGATCGGAAGGTTGTAGTCGGCTGCTTTTCTGGTGTGGTAGGAGTGAAAATTCTCATTTCTGGGAAGGTTAAGTTTTTTTGTGTACAGGACAACTCCATGGATGTAGGAGTGCTGTCACTGTTAGGAGCTTAAGGGATTTAAATGCTTCCCTGCAGCTGTCTAAGCGCTCAAGGCCGGAGAGTGCCCTGACAGCTTTTTTCTGGAGTACCAACACTTTGTTGAGGTTTGCTTCTGATGTTCCTCCCCAAGATATTAAGCAATACCTTATATGCGATTCTATTACAGCATAGTATGCTGTCTTAGCTGTTTCCAGACCTCCTATCCATTTCATCCTCTTTATTACATGGACACCAGATGCAAGTTTTTTGGTCAGGTTGTGTATGTGGTCGTTCCAGGAGAGGTCTTCATCAATTGTCAGGCCCAGCAGTTTTGAGTTTTTTTCAACGGTTATTTCAGGAATTTCTTGGATTTGTTCATGTTTTCGGCTGAAATTTAACTGGGTTGTTTTTGATGGATTAATGGCCAGGTCATTTTGAAGGCAGTACTGCAGTGCTTTGTCTGTTGAGGATAAGATGTTGGAGTGTAATTCTTGTGGTAAGTCATGCATAAATAGAAGAGTTGTGTCATCAGCGTACATTATTGTTTCACAATTGTCATTCCTAATAAAATCTGGAAAATCATTGGTGAAAAGGATGAACAAAAATGGGCCCATGACTGAGCCCTGGGGCACTCCCCTGTTAATCGAAAGTTGTGTGGACCTATGTACAGATTTTCTCCCATTTGTGTTTTGCCGGATTTCGACAATTTGTGTACGTCTTTTCAAATAGCTTGCCACCCAGTCTTTGGCCATTCCCTCTATTCCTAGGGCTGTGAGTTTCCTTAGGATGAGATTATGGCCCAGGCAGTCAAAAGCTTTGCTGTAGTCAAGTAAGACTGTTGATACATATCTGCGTGCTTCTAGATGGTCAATGATTTGTTCGATTAAACTAGTTAGAGCTGTGGTGGTGGACCTCCCTTTGAGAAAACCATGTTGGTTTTTAGTGATGAGATCATTGCTTTCCAAGTGACTCAGCATTCTTGACAGAGCGACCTTTTCTATTACTTTTGAAAAGGTTGATATTAATGAGATAGGGCGGTAGTTTTCTTGTTTAGTGCGTGAGCCTTTTTTGTGCTTTGGGTATATTTTTGCTATTTTTAGGGCGGAGGGAAATTGTCCAAGGCTAAAAGATTTGTTTATTATGCTGACAAGTGGGGCTGCCAGTTGTTCGGCACAGTGTTTTACAACTTTTGATGGCACTTCATCTACTCCACATGACAGCTTTGATTTCAGTGAGGCTATTGTTGCTAAGACTTCTTTAATGGTTGTAGGAGTTAAAATTAGTGGCTGGACATTGCTTTGTGGTAGAAATAGTGGATGTGTAATTTTTTTGTTTTTGAATTGGCTTCTGTTTTTCTCTAAAGTGGAGTCTGCTATTTCTGCAAAATATTGGTTTAGGTGTTCAGCAATGTCAGTAGGGTTATCTAATATTTTTCCCTCTATTTCCAGCTGCAGATTTGGTTCTTCCTTCTGTTTACATTGTTTTTCTTTGTTGATGATCTCCCAGACAGCTTTGGATTTATTATCAGCACTTGTGATGTAGTCTGCAGTGGCTTGTCGCTTGAGGGACCTGAGCTTTAAATCATATGTTTTCTTTTTTTCCGACATTGTTGTTTTATCATTTACATTTCCGGTAAGCTCGTATCGGTGTAAGGCATCTAGAAAATCTTCTTTTAGTATTTTGACTTCTTCATCATACTGAACCTTAATTTTCTGTCCTTTCTGCTTAGCTCTTATTTTTTTGATAGGGCAGGCATGGTCCAGTATGAGCCTTACAGTCCTTTGGAATGCAGAGTATGCCTCTTCAGCATCAGGGGCATTGTGCACCTTTATCCAATTTTCTTTGGAGAGTTCGTCTTTCATGCTATCCAGGTTTTTTCTTGAAAAAAATCTTTTTTGTGACATATCCGTTTTAGCAGTAACTTCACTCTGTATTTTGAGGGTACATGTTTGGCCTGTGTGATCTGCTATTCCAGCGTTAATTATAGCGAAATCTATAGCATTATCATGTGTATTCGTACAGATACAGTCTATAGAGGTTCTTGAATGGTTAGTGATTCTTGTCGCTGGGAGTGGTAGTCTTGTAACTCCAAAAGTTGACAGTTCCTCTTCAAGATAGTTACTACTGGCATTTTCAGTTAGCCTGTCTATATTGATATCGCCCATTAATACAACGGTCTTGGTGTCAGCTTGAAGTGACTCCAGAACTTCTGATAGGATGTCAATGGCTAACCTAGCTTGTCCCCCTGGTGGTCTATACATGCCAAGTAAGTAGAAGTTTTTGTTCTTTATCCTTATTTTCACTAATGCTGCTTCAAAAACTAACTCTAAACTTTGGTTGGAGATTTTTATTTCTTCTGCCTTGATAGCAGCAGTTTCCTGGATATAGATTGCAACTCCTCCCATTCTATGCTCTTCCCTGCAGGAATATGTGACTAGGTTGTACCCACTAATCTTAGTGAGTAATAACATATCTGAGCTGAGTCCATGTTCAGTAATCACCAAGATAGTGGGTTTGAGTTCACTCATTAGATGATTTATTCTTTCAATCTTTTTCCTAAGACCTTGAACATTTTGGTGAAAAATTGTGATGGAGGTTGTTTTATTTTGTGTAATAACTAAATGTCCCTGATAATCTCTTCTTTGTGCTTTGGGGTTTGTGTTTTGGTTGTTGTCATTCAGGGGGGAAGTTGATTCTATGTTTTGTCGTCTGTTTGTTTCTTCACACCTAAAAAATGGTTTAGGGTCTGATTTGAGTCTTTCAGTATTGATTGGTTATGTTGTTTACATTGTGGTAGCTTATGGTGTGAGATCCCATTTATGTACTCTATGTGTTGGTTTAAAAAGTCTTCAAGTGATTCATTTGGTTGTAGTTTTTTAGCGGTACAGGGAGGTCCTTTTTGTACTTTAAATGTCTGTCTGTTAGCAGGAAGTTTATCAATGATGGGAGATTCTTGTTGTGCACATTGAGTGGACTTAGGGCAAGGAGTAGACTTTAGACTGCTCTGGAGAGTATTTATGTTTATGTCCTTTTCTTTACTTTTTTTCATCTGGAGTGACACACTAAAAATATTCCTATTCATTACCCTTAGCTGTTTCCTTATTCTTCCGTTTGCATCGGTTTTCGGGCTTTTACAAGACGGTGTGGGTTGTGTATCACTGGGGAAGTTTGTATTCTTGGCATTCTCTTGCTGAAATATTTTACTTTTAATTGCTGTTAAAGTGTTTTCTGTTTCTTCTTGCCAGGTCTTCAGCTTCGCTAGCTCAAGTAGCAGGGACAATGAGCTGTTTTGTGTTGGGAGCTCAGAGCTGTGGGTTTGAGATTCGGAGTTTTTGAATGTTAAAGTGTTTTTTTCTTGATGATTTCCAGAAACATTATATTTTGTTGGGTTCTTAATAGTTTGTTGTAGGTTCTTTATTTCTTTTTCTAGATTACAAATTACTTGATCTTTGTCCTTGTCTTGATCTTCAAACATTGTTGTTAGTTCAGCTCTGAGTTGTCCCTTACAACTCATGGTTATGATTTGTATTAATATACTATGTATCCCTATCCCACCAACCCTGGTCATTTTTGTATTCATATTTGGATTGAATCATCGACTTTAGGATAATAAAGTAGATATAAAGGTTACTTACAGTCTTCGCAATCCTGTTAATTGAGCACTACGGCCGTTTCGGAGATAACTCCATCGTCGGGTGCGTAGTCATTATACACTAATCTGAGCTATTTACATATACAATAGCCACATCCAACAGTACACATCCAACAGTACACATCCAACAGTATTGCCACGACTACTCTGAAATTAATAGTTTAGAAATACTCCACATTGGTAGCAAAGGTCACAAACTTAATTGTATTGAAAATTTCCACATTTACACCAGTACAGCTAAAGAACCGAACTTAATAATTAATTCCCAGACTAATTCAGCAGCCAATCCAATTTTTGAGAAAATAATACAAATCAAACAGGACAAGGTATAATTTGAGCAGCTATGTTGGTACACGTGTTATCAGCTTTTCCAGTCGTCCACCAAACCTTTGCAGTGATAAAGTTCGATCAGTCGGTCGTCAGTTTTTAGCCGTGCACGTGCCTTAATGTTTTTGTGTCGTGTTCGTGTTTTGTGTTGTATGTACTATTTATTAAACTTTGACGCAATGAAAATGAAGAAACCACGTAAAAAATGTAAATATGTAAATAGCTCAGATTAGTGTATAATGACTACGCACCCGACAATGGAGTTATCTCCGAAACGGCCGTAGTGCTCAATTAACAGGATTGCGAAGACTGTAAGTAACCTTTATATTTATTACACGCAATCTGCCACACTGATTAATCTTTAATAAAGTAGATGTCACATCCGTATATACCATCTATAGCGAATTTGTTATTTAAATAGAACATAGTAGAATGTTCTCATAATGTGCTTACAGAGAGTCCTTCTGTCAAAACTATTTTCTCCCTTAGTTGTTAATACTACTATGAAAGTTTATGGACGTCACATAAATGTTCTACATTATGTTCTTTCAATTTGACTTGGTTAAAAGCTTGGTGTGTGCAAGGGAAATCAGTAAATTGTCAATAACACACTCTTGGTGGTTCAATTTAGATACATTTATTTTTATTTTAAAACTGATTACAGTTTTAATGGTTGAGTGAGATATACTCAGTCAAGTAATGTACATACTTTTGTTTTGTCCACCTAAACAATTATTTTTGGATATTTTTAACTCCTCTTGCTAGCCCCATGCACAGAAAACATACTACAATAACCCAGAATGCCAACCGCATGGTAAAAAGCGTTAAGTACTTTGAGAGGGCTTTGCCTGTCGATTCGTAGGCAGCGCCACCAGCGTTGCTATGCTGACTGCATATCAAAAAAAAAAAATATATATTAAAATGTTAAAAATATCCAAAAATAATTGTTTAGGTGGATAAAACAAACTGATTGCATAGCAACGCTGGTGGCGCTGCCTACGAATCGACAGGCAAAGCTCTCTCAAAGTACTTAACGATTTTTACCATGCAGTTGGCATTCTGGGTAATAGTAGTACGTTTTCTGTGCCCCATGGCAGTATTTACCTGTTCATGATTATTATATCAACTTGACCTCTCAACAAGATGTTTGTTTGGATTTCCAGATGTATTCCAGTGACTGCTTGGCCGCCTGGGAAGGGAGACAAACTACTGTTGCGTCTGTTAGCGCACAGGCTAGGACTGTCCAACGCTGCAACATTTCCCAAGAGAGCGCTGCAATTTGGGTCTAGAATCGCAAACTCTAGAGAAAAAGCCGACCATGCATCCCCACGACTGTGAAATAAAAAGCATTTTTACTGATGAAGGTTTCTTTTTAAATTTTGTTAGGCCTATAGTTATAATTACAATCTTCTTGTAGATTGCTCAAACATACTTTGAACCTACCTCATACTCAAAATTGTGTCGTTAAATACCTCTTTCCTATAAAAAGACCACCCAGAGGCTCTATAAATAATATATGAATTGAATTGAATTGAATTTTAAGCCTAGCAGACCAAGCCAAATATTGACTGCTCTTTATAAATCAGTCTTCACCATTATCATTTTATCACAACACGGTTTTGTACTGTTCGATAGTGTTTAATCTTGACGTGTCTTTTCATAAAGGGAATTAATCTTGACTGGGACTTGACTGTAAGTCCCTTAGTTGCTATTGGCTGTATGGGCTATTAATTAACAGCTGTGTCTACGGAAAATATCAGCCATAGTCACTAACAAGACAACAAGATCGCCCCACTCATCCTACACTTATATTTGGGTTAAAATGTGCACGTAGTGGTGTCCCCATCTTAAATAATTTATATAACTAATATTGATATACAAGTCAAACATTTTATTTTATTAATTTCTTTGAAATGGTCTTCTAGCTCCGAGGTAGGATTGGCACACAGAACAAAAATGGAATGTGTAGTTGCAAACATTCAGGAAATACGGCAGTAGACAGAATGGCCAACATCTGTAACAGAAATAATTCTATACAATAGTATATAACTAGTGCACCTGTTGCTCGAATTCGAGCAATTGCAAAATATTAAAGGCGTTTTTTTTTTTAACGAATAACAGTCACAATGTTTTGTTGACCTAAAAGAGTCAACTCAAAAGATAATGTAATCAATCACTCTACTCCAGTTTCAAAACTGGAAACGAACTCACCCTGAAAACGAACGCTCACTCCACTCCATCTATCGAAACTGAAAACAAACACTCTTGTGTGTGTCATGTGTTTACTATGAACAGCTGTAATTAATAAAATTATTTGTCTGTTTAAGTAAACAAAATCTTTTCTTCATAAGAAATACATTGGGATTTTGATGGCCTGTGGGGCAAAGCCCGAAGACTTTTATTACAGGCATTTGTGAAAAGGGGTGTCTACACAAAAAATAATTAATTTTGACACCTCGTTTGTAAAAATCCATCAATTATTATTAACGGAGGAGTAGTGTTTCGTAGAAATCACCTTCACGTATTATATATAAGGATATACAAGAGTACACTAAATTTTTTAATAGAGAACAATTAACTTTTGGATACTATTTTATTCCAACAAATACTTATCCATATATGAATATGGTACATCAGCACAGACCTACTCGAGTTTGTTATTTACAAGTAAACTTATTGATTTCAGGAAAGTGAAGGTAGACAAAAACTCTTAAGAAACTATATATATATACATATATTTTGCCATTTGAGGCCTAAAGTGACTTTTTGTCCCCAGCTCAAGTTAATCGACTTTATAAGCGAGATTCGAAATGACACTTTTTGCCCGTGTGCTGAACTACATTTTTCTCCATACTGCACCATCCTTTAATTGCTAAATAATTCACAAAATAAATTTTGTACAGTGTTTACATTTATAAATAAGCTCCCAAAATGGGGTTCATCTGGTTTTACATGCTGTTATACATCAACAGCTGTTACTGTTTGGATACAAGATACAATATGTGTTTGTGTACACCCTGCAAACACAATTTTAAGTAAATTCACATTTAATTAACGAACAAAATTCATTTACATTTTAATTTGAGAAATTATATTATAACATATTTGATTATTGGAGACTATAGTTCGGCCGCTTAGAAAGCGACCTGCTCCCTAATGCTAACCAATGCTAGAGGAGGTCGCTTCCTAAGTGGCCGAACTATAGTTTTTTTTTAATCAGCAATCAAATTTTACAGCTACAAAAGGGTGCTGCTGACGTCCTCGACTCCAGATGCTATTTTGCCCTGGAAAGAAAATTATCTTCTTTAATCTCTCAAAGAATGGATTAAAAAACATCCGTTTTTGCTGCAGTATTATGAAAAACTGTTTGTGGGTATTCTAGTAAAAACAATACTACTTACAACAGAAGAAACATAATCATGGCGACAATATGAGCTGTTCTCGACACTCTGAGGTCTACTTGTGTGATGATAACTGTCTCACAAACAGGACAATAGGCTGGCTGTGGCTGACCTTGCCATGTATCTGTGTACAACATTAACAACAATAGGAACATCATTTTGTTATATTTTAACTATACTAGACTCGCTGTCAAGCCTGGATTTAGTAGTTAACAACACTCTGGGCTGTAAACAGCTTTTCAGGCCCTACCCCCATCTTGGGGACTGGGGCCTTCCCCAGGAAAATTGTGAATTGTGAAGTTGAATCAAAGAATTTGGAAGAAAAGATTTGTGAAGGAAAACAGTGAAGGTTCACTCTGAATAATCAACTGATGGACAGTAGAACAAACGGTTTGGAGCCTCATTTCAACACCATTGGTTTGTTGACACCAGTTTTTTTGGTGCATTAAACACATCGAAGCCATCTTGAGATTAAAGAAGCTGAAACACGATTTACTCTATTTGGAAGTTCAAATAATTATTAAACTTTGTTTTATTTTATGTGCTTTTATCAAATTAATTGAAAGAAAATTTTACAAAAATTTTGGAAATTTGGCATTTCTAAATATTATTTGGCACTCTGAACTATAGTCGGGTCAGCCCTGACAAAGTCATACTCAAACAAAGTTGAACTACAGTTCAATGATTACTATTTTAAATGATTAATTGAGATTGATCTTTTTAGGCATGGAACCTAAAAAAATTTCAATACATTCGAATTTGCGTAATTAGAAACCATGTATAACAAGAATCAATCACTATTCGTATTCCTGAACCAAAATGATACTAATTCATATTAGGAAATTTAAGTTGATTAATTATTATAGACTTACTACCGAGTCCCAAAGTGAATCCTCCAGAGCGACCGAGAGTGTGTGCGTATCGAAGTTCACTTTCCACACCATCGTAGCTAGGTGGGGGGATGGGGGCCACAAACTGAATAGAAGTGCAAGGGTTGATTCTACGATCCAACAAACTTTTGGAGTATGAGGGAGGAGGGCCCGTTAGTTGAGGAACACGGTTTGTGGAATTATCTTGAATATTTAACAAAGCATCTGTTCTTTGGTGGGGCAGAATGATTGAATCATTGGGAATGTTTAAAATATGAGGTCTTCTTGAGGCAGCAGGTACTGAACCCCCCGAGTGAACTGGAGAAAAAGGCATTCTTTGTTGATTAATAACTGAAGAAGGTTGGGCACACGTTAGGTTGGTAACCATTGGAGAACTGGATTGTGGTTGGTTTGTAACTATTGTAGAAATTAATTGTTGTTGATTTGTAACTAAGAGAGGATTGGTTTGTGGTAGGTTTGTGATCACAGCAGAACTGGATCCTGGTTGGTTTGTAGCCCTAGGAGAATTTGATTGATGTTGGGGCATAGTAACTGGAAAACTGGATTGTGGAAGCTGAGGAATCGCTGAGGAACTAGATTGTGGTTCGTTTGTAAGTACAGGAGAGTTTGACTGTGGAAGGTTAGTAACTACTGGAGATTTAGATTGTTGCTGGTTTGCATTCAAAGGTAAAAGGGGTTTTGGTTCGTTGGTCATTGTCGTCGTATCTGAATACGGCTGACTTAAGTCCACTGATGTTTCAAAACAAGTTTGATCTCTATCTAATGGAGATACTGCTTTTCCTGTGTCACTGCATCCCAATTCATCAAATAAGTTTGTAAGGGAATCACCCTGAGTAGTATCTGAAGATTGTGCGACAGCTTCAGAAATTGTATTATCATGTACACCAGTAATTTCATTTGGAACTGTTGCCAAGTTGTCTTTAGTTGATATGGGAGGGGAAGATTCTTCAACTTGAATTACTCCTGAATGTTTCTGTTCAGATTGGGCAAATCTTTGTTCAGTGATGCTTCCTGAACAACAAAGTTGGTCTTGTTCACATCCACCTGTGATAAGAATGTTCTGGAATTCTCTTTGTACATTGGTGTCTATTATTGTTAAAACTGTGTGGCTATTGCTTAAAGTTTCTGTGTCTTGAAGTTGATCTTTTTTCCTATTAGATTCTGAACCCTACAAAAACAAAATAAATATTATGTGATTTTATAATAATAATAATAGTATTTTTCATCACTAGGGCGTAATGTTACTCTTTTCTACCCAAACTCAAGTTTCACGACTGAGCTGAAGCCGAGGTCGGAAAATGAGCGAGGGTTGAAAAGACACTTTTTCCCATGTGTTGAACAACATTTTTTGTCATACTGAACCAGCACTTCGTCAAACTAAGTTATAAAACATAAATGCTAGTTAATAAACTCCCAAAACAACTTCCAACTTATTTTCAATTTTGCTAATGCAAACAAGCAGTTTTTTATACTTTGTTCACAATATTTAGACACTTTTAGGGGAAGAATCTACCCCCCCCCCCCCCAACCTATGTGATCGATTTGTTGAACTATATTGACAAGAATGCAACAATAAGCTATTCAAGCGATTAAAAAAACTCATTCATTTTTTCAACACATGCATGATTGCTTACAATCAAGTTTACAACTAAGTTAATAACAGTTAAATTTTACTCCCTAGGGAGGAAAAGAGCTACTTTAGACCCACAATGCATGTATTAAAAACGGCAGTTTTTTGCTGCGGTGTGACGAAAAATGGGACTATAATCAATCTTGGTTTTAAAACATTGATAGTCTGATTTTCAAGTTATCTGCTACCTTATTGTGCTCCTGCCCAGTGCATCTTGAGCCAAGAGTAAATAAAATTGAAGATGATTATAAGTTGGATGAGATGCCTTATGTACTTTACTACTATCTGGGTAGCCAAGTGGTTATGGTGCTTGCCTTAAAATCTGAAGTATGCTGTTTCAAACGAGATCGATTCTGGATCCGGATGAAGCCTATTTATATTATATGATCAAAGGCAAATAAAGATTTTTGATCTGTCATTGGACTATCGATTAATTATGCTTTAAAACATCAGGTGGATGTAAGATAGTACCAAGACCCAGGTCACCGCATAAACTGTACCGTTCCTTTTCCTTTACATAAACTGCTAAAATTCCAATGGCGTAGAGATAAATACCAATTTAAAAGAACACTTGTTTACCCATTAGTATTATCATCCAGTATTTCTACTAATTTTGTTGTTACTATTTCTACTTCTACTTACATTTTAAAAAACTGTGGAAATCTCATCTTCAGAGTTTTTATAAACAAACATGTATTTTAGTAACTTACAAAAACTGTTGTGTATTCATGATTAATTAAATTGTACTTATATTACCAAGCTAGTGTTAAAAAACAAAAACTCTGTTGAACTATTACATAGTCAATGCTATTACTTACTTCCATCTTCAAAACTTTTACAACAAACTAAAAATGGTAGAAAGCGGGTTTGAAACGTATATTTATTTCACTAATTTTGATTCTTTTATCTTGCTAAAAACATGCTATCTTAACATCTTTTCAACTAAGATTTTTGTTGAAAATGAGTTGGAGATTATGTTTCAAAACATGTCTTTAAAAATCTTAAATTCTGTACTTACAAAAAACTAGTGAAAATGTAAATATTTAGAAATATGACAAAACAACTGGTGATGACATGTGGGATTTCCCTCTGTTATTGTTATTAAACTAATATTAGTGTAGAATAATAATAAAAGAATGATCAATATGCTATCATAGAGCACAATTAATTAATCTTTACTTTACAATGAATACCCCGGTACGGTTTTAGCCAGTCTAAGTTTGAGTATCCCATAAAAGTATTGCTTGAGAATCAAGTTCACGTCTCATGGGTACTTTAAGAAACTCTCAGGAGGTTTTGTGTGTCAGCTGCTGACCTTACTGGGAGATCACAGGCACCACATTCCAGTTACATCTGCATAAGTAACATCACCCCTCGCTGGATCTATGTGCAAATTCCCTTTTATTGTGATGTGCTTGAATAAAAATTAATAAGCAACTACACATTTGCTTAGTCTGCAGGTCTGCTGCGATTGGTAATGACTTATGTGTAAGTCTGTCCATCTGTGTTTTTTTAATGAATAGTTTATTCAGTAAATAATCTGGTGTTGTAAATTAATTAATTCAAACATATGGTTGTTATTTTCAAAAACATCTTTTTAAACAAAAGATTATTTTCATTTTCAATAGAAACTTTAAATATATTTTTACAATATTAATTCTTGAAATACATGAGCTCAAAAGCTGCCAATGAGGAATTTGATCGGGCGTATGAAAATGTAGGATTGTTGGCTAGTGATGTCTGGTCCTACAAAAATGATGATTTAGATTATAAAAAGGCTAATTTAAATTTATGGATCCGTTTCAATGACACCGAAAAACGTCTTTTTGACGATGATTGCACTGATATTCCATCGAGCTATATTGAAGATACAGGTTCAAGATACAATGTTCAAGATATTTTACCCTTTTCAAGACTAGCCACCTATGGTAAATTTGAGTACGATGAAAGAAGAGAGCAAATTTATGTGAGTGATGACGGTGTACCTCTACCAAGGTGTACTCCAAACTCTAATCACTTAAGTGATGAAGAGGTTGAAGTATGGATGTTGCCAGAGGTGGAAAAGGAGTTTAAAAGATACTCAAAGAGTTCACATTCTGGGTATGATCAATAGATGTATTTAATAAGTACAGTTGTGTGGGTGTAAGTAGTTAAGCTCAGGCTTTATATCTAGAATCTATATGGCCTTCATGTATCACCCCTCTTGACCCCATTGTTGAGCAGGCCACTATAATAACTCTACTCAGTACCGGTATTCAATCCCAAGACTAGTTCAGTAATTTTCAACTTGAAAAATTATAATATTAATAATCAAACAATAAATCAACTATAACAATAATTATAGCCTACAACAGTAACTGTTTTCATCAATCAATCAAGCAGTTTAATTGCCTTGGAACTGATCATCATGAGCATTACTGGCAGCTAAACTTCAATTGAGATAACACATTCCTTCTCTCCAGACATACTGGCAGGTGCTTGAGCAGTAACCAGATGGTTCGCGGTACCAAGGCGCCACTTTCCTGCTCTCTCCATTGCTGTGCTCTCTCCCGCACTCCCTTCGCTCACCCGCGCCTCCCCTTCTCACGCGCACCCTTCACCACTCCAACGCTGCCCCCTTGACGTTTCGCGCTCAACACTACGTTGTCTTTATTTATTGTTTACATATTGTTCTTTATTTATTGCCTAATGCTGTCATGGTCATATCTTCAAAGACGGGTGGCGGATATATCCGCTGCTTTTCTACTCATACGGGGACGGGTTGCAGATATATCCGCATCGTTAAAAACGAGTAAAAAATTATTTTGACAGAATGAAGCGTTCCATTGTGTTTATTTTATGTATACTTGTATAACAAAACACAAATAAGGAAAATTAATTTTTATTTTTTCCTATAATTTTATCCCGTTCTATGTCACGATTTTGCCCGTCCGGGAAGGGTTAATCTTAGTTCAATTCGCAAAACTAATTGAATAATTTTAGAGTTTCAGTCATTAAAGTATATATTAGGTAACCGGTAGGCTATTATTTTGTTTTTTGGCTATTTTATTATTTTATGATACACCACAATACCAGTGACCGTATGTGTGTAAATATATAGACTATAGTTAGTGTTAGTGATAAGAATATAGCTTAAGAAGACCCTCTTGAAGATGCCACAGAAGCTGTCAAAATGCATAAAGGGACATGTAAACATATTACTCAAGAACACAGGCAACAACAAAAAAGGTAGCCTAATCTAATATTTTGTATCATTTACAATTTTTTATTTATTTTTCATTGATTTTTTTTATGTACCCGTTAAGGAAAAACAATAAAGGAATGATGATGATGATGATGATGATATTTTGTATCACACAGGTGGTGTACCCTTAGTCCAAGATATCCTTCAGGCCGAGAGCTGGTCTCTCTTAGACAAATAACCAACTCAAATCCACATCAATGGCTGAGTGAGTCTCAATGGCAGAATCGACTGCTTTCACATTACGCCGAAAAACTGCCTTACTTAAAACTCTCCACTGAAACATCAATGTTCCGTGATGGTAAGTTTAAGCTGAACCATCAAACTTGGCATTTAACAAATTTTATCAGATATCTCTTTAAAGTGAGTAGTAGGTACCTAGTACAAGTGTGTAACTTTATTATTGCCAGGTATATTTTAAATGGACTGGAGGTCTAAACAAATTTTGGATTCACATTTAGTGCAAAAAAGACCACAAGACTCATGCTAAATTTAGACAAACAAATAACAATAAATGATAAATCTTCATAATTGTATATATTTACTATCTACGATCAATATAGCCCTGTATGTGTATATGTGTGTTACTTTAACACAAATCAACGACTAAATAATTTAGGAATTAGACAAAATATGTTAATTAGATAAAAGAAATTATCATTGTCAATTTATTAAAACACAATATCAGTTTCTATGATAAAAGAAGGAACCTAGCTGGGATAAAAATGTTTTGTAAACCATTTCCATACCAAATTATAAGTAAAACAAATTAAAATAATCTCAGCTGCAAAAAGGGTTATTTTTAGGGTTTTTCTCCCAATATAAACAAAAGTAAAAATCAGGTTACTGTTATTAGTAGTATTATTCTGCCATCTCTTTTAGATACATTCTTGGACATAATAACCAATTAACATTATTTTCACACTGTTTCTACATAGACTTGGATCCCCCAGTGTATGATGATGAGGAAGTGGAAACAAAACTATTGGACTATCCATTTCCAAGATATTTAATCGACAGCAAAGCTGAGCAGAAGCTTCATAGGATAATCAACTCGCCAACGATCAAAAGTCTTTGGGCCAATCCTAGCTTCCCTTGTCAGTATCACTTCCCGTTATACAACTTCATTTGATTTTTAAAACTAAAATGTTACTTAAAAAGGGTTTTTTCAACCACCGTGCTTGCCTGATGTATTTTTTTAAGATTTTCAAACAATTCCTCTTTAATATGTTTGTTCTTGATTGAATAAATTTGGTTGATTAATACTTTGATCTTTTAATGAAATGTACTTCTAATGTTCTGTTTGGTCAGTAATCTAATCTTAAAAAAGTATTTAACAATCAATAAAAATATCATAGATTGTAAGATTGGTGAAATTTTTTCAAACATTTACTTCTATTTATAAACCGGCTCCCTTAAAGATTACATCTTACCTGCAGTTAATGTTCAGCATAATATTATAGTATTTTAAATTCTGTAAATTTCTGCAGTTTGTATACATTGTTGCAGAAACAATTATTTTTAATTCTTTATAAATGTGCTATTTCAAGACTAGAAGCTAAAATTGTTGATTTGCTTCATATATACCTTATGGGCACTTTTAAAAATACATTAATGAATTATTAGAATTATCAATAGTTTTTCTAATAAAACTTGATATAGCTTCATAAATTGCCAAAGTTTATCCAAACTATTTGGTTGCAGATGGCAGCTACAACCAAACGTTTGGATTGAATGTGTTTGTAGCCGAGTTCGAACCTGTCAATTTCAGGCAAGTTAATTTATCCCTACTTGATTACAATTTATTTTTGACAGTCTGTAAATAGACATTAGATGAGATTTTTTTACTCTTTATATATAGCATAAACCAGTTTAATCTAATAAATCTAATCGATTGAATTGATATTGATAATATTGATTGGGTTATCTAATATTGATAACTTGAAACAAACATTTTTACAATTGACAGGATGACATGCACATTACAATAAAGCAGACCAAAAACACAGCAATTATAAGGTTCAACAACACTCTTCTAGAAATACATAAAATATAAGCAACATAAAAAATAAAAGGTGTAAAAATGTGGCATATTACAAAATACCGCAAATGGTATCATCAATCTGACACACACTTTCTCCCATTAGCTTCTCAACAACCTTTACCATGGATAAGCGGTGGAGTTATTATGATATTTTTTGGGAAAATCACAAAAGTAGTAATAACTTTTTAATCATAATTTTATAGCAATAGGGGGTTTGCACTATTTTGTTTAGAATTATAAGGACCATCATAACATACTTTATTCAATTTGAATCAAAACAGATTTTTTTTTAATCCGATTTTCTGTTATTTGAGGTTTTTTTGAATGAGAAAATAACATAAGTTACACTATCTTTTGAACCATAATTTTTACGGTAATAGGATTTGTACCACTTTGTTCAGAATTATAAGGGACATAATATAACTAACTTTAATCAGAACCATTTTTTTTTTTTAAAATCAGATTCTATTTGTTTATTAATTCATCAAACACACACATAGACATCACTTCGAAAACCACTTTTTTGGGTCCAGGGGGACCTAAAGTGGATAATATATCCACTAAAAACTCAAACTCAAAATTTTTACGAAAACAATACTTTCTTGATATACTAAGGTGTAGGGAGAAAGTAAAAATGTATGGTTTACATTATTGAGACAATGTGACAGGCAATGATAACAATGAAAAATATTTAAAAAAAAGTATAAATAAGTGGCATTATAGTTATGGTTTGTTGTATAGATTTTCCAAAGAACAACATACACTTATCTCATAACCATAATGCTAGATTTATTAGACATGGCTTATTTAGCTAAAGTGTTATTAGCTTAGCTTTGTTGTTTTTGCCTATGTTCCCAAGTAGGATGTTTGTATCACACTCGCCCTATGTTTTTCTCCAGCTTGTGTGGCATCTTCGGTCTTCGTAGTTTATCTTATTATAACTAACATTATCACTATACAAATCAATTACAAAAATAGCTATGGTGAATGCATTGGGTAACACAAACACCTTACCTACTCAGGAATACAGGCAACAACAAAGGTAATCCAATATAATTTAAGCTCTTGAAACTTGAATAGCACAATAAGCAATACTAATCTTTTTAGCTTCGCTACTGGCTCTAAGGCTGTTTAATTTCACTATTTTTATGGGTTTTATACTATTCAGTACATACAGCCTTTAAAATGTTCATATAAAATTAATGAATCTCTGTTTTAGTTCAAAATTTAAAGTTAATGAGGAAAGATCACTATCAATTTTAACTCAACAGTCAGTCAACCAATCAAACGCTCATGGTATTCCTGAAGATGAGTTGTTCTGTGAAGCAAAACCGCAATTCATCTCCATCTTTGATATGAACTATGAGGCAGAAGTCTTCCCTTACTCCAATATCAATAAATTTGTTGTTGAACCATCAACTATGTTTTATGAGGTAAACGTTTTCTGGTGTCATACTATTATACAATTTTTTATGAACTTTAATCAAAATCTTTTTAATTTTTCATTTTATAACCTCTATGGTGACAGTGAAGTACTGTACTATTACTGTATACTGTACTAGTACTGTCCCTTAGGGAGTATGTTTAATCTATGGCTTTATCAATTATTTTATCTTTTATTTGGTTTTTTTGAATTGAGTAACATTACAATTTTTCAGGTACAGGGGTAATTCGTTGTACAATCTTAGTCCCATGTAATGAGGGCTGTTCCTAAATATTGCCAACTTATGATGTGGTAATCTGAAATCCTTATATAATAGGTGAAGGCGATTTCTACAAAACACTACGCCTACTCCTCCGTTAATAAGGGACGGATTTTTACAAACGATGTGTCAAAATAAAGTATTTTTTGTGTAGACGCCCCCTTTCACCAATTCCTGTATTAAAAGTCCTCGGGCTTTGCCCCACAGGCCATCAAATTCCCAATGTATTTCTTATGAAGAAAACATTTTGTTTACTTAAACAGACGAATAATTTGTATTCATTACAGCTGTTCATAGTAAACACATGATACACACTAGAGCTTTCTTATTCAGATTGAGTTCGTTTCGAGTTTCGATAACTGGAGTGGAGTGACTGATTACATAATCTTTGAGTTGACTCTTTTAAGTCATCGGAAATTAATTGCGACTGTTTTTAGTTTTGAGCGCCTGTAATACTTTGCAATTGCTCGAATTCGAGCAACAGGTGCACTAGTTATATTTATTCCTTGTATTGTAATTATGTGTAAATTTAATTTCATCTGACAAACTCTCTTTGGTGCTATGGATCCAATATAGAATTTCATTTATGTATAATCTGAAAATGGTGTGAATTCTAAGATTTCTAAACAGGTTTTTTCATGATTTTCTCCTTCTTAATTTAGTTAAGATTCTAACGATTTTAATTTTGTAAAATTAGTAGGGATTTAACCTCCGTTGACATTCTCCACAGTATGACTCCATACCTCGAGATAGATTCAATGCATCCATTTGTATCCTGGGGTACACGATTTATCAAATGAAAGAATGCAAAAGAGATAGATCTTAGTTTCCCTTTTATTTTATCTATGTGAATCTTCCAATTAATATGAGCGTCTAGTAATACGCCCAAAAATCTATGAGATTCTACTACATTTGGAATTTTATAAAGAATTACACTGTTTTTCAAAGAAAATTTAATTATATGAGTTTTTTCAATATTTAGTTTTAAACCGTGTTTTCTGAAAACCAATTTTTATTATAATAATATGAAAAATTGGTTTTCATAGTCCAAAGTGTTTTCCATTGATAGAAATAAGCTATTTACTGAGTCCTCTCTTATGATTGCTGTTAAACACATCATAATCAACATCATCATCATCGTCTCCCGCGATCACAGAAACATCGTCATCGTTTTTTGCGATCGCGGCAAAATTATAACTATATCACCACGGTCGTGTAGACACCATGCATTGTCTCCCGCGGTCACTATAACATCGTTTTTCACGATCACGATTAAAATGTTTAATATATCCCACCATTGTGTTGACACCATCATCGTCTCCCGCAGTCACAGAAAATCATAATCGTACTCCGCAATCGCAGCAAAGTGTAAATTTTCCGATTGCAAAATTGTCGCAGATACATTCTGCAATCGCAATAGTAAAAGTTCTGCATGACTCGGCTTATTTTCTTTAAAAGACTATAAATTTTGGTAAAAATCCAATCTTTTATCTGGTCTAAATTGATTTGGATAGTTGGATTTCTACTGTACAGTATCTTTATATACACAGTTTCTACTTAGTAAACTAGAACAATTTTACCTTTATCTTGAATAAAACTAAACTAGTGCTATGCAATCAGTTCAATGAAGAAGTTCAAGATAATATGGCAATGATAAATAATCCTTCAGTAATATATTTTAATGTGGAATCGCTTGGATCAAAATGGGACCCTGAAGACATCTCATCTGACATCGCAAGACATCTGTGTGATTTAGGTTGGTTTTTGATTTATTGCCTTACCTTATTCATAATAATTGTTGACCTCAGAAGATAAGTTATTCAAACTAAACTCAGAGCAAGGTCTCATTATTGATGTGAGATAATATAAATTCACCTGAACAATAATAAATACATCTCTAAATTCAAACAAACCATAAAAATCTTGTCATATTGCAGCAAAAACAGCCATTGCTTTTTCCGTTGATTCAAAAACTATTGTAAATTTCCCTATAAAATATCATAGTTTTCCCATTACTGCTTACCCATGTCTTAAGGTTGTTGACAAGCTATAATGGGAGAAAGTGTGTGTCAGGTTGCTGAAACCATTTGTTTTTCAATTTAAAAAGCCGGCTAACCATAAAATTTGTATGTAATATATGTACTAGACAAATACTGGTTTGCACGGGTGTGGAAGGGACAGTGTGTGGCAATGCTCTAATCTGAATTAACAAGCGGATACAACTAAAAACTTTCAGACAAGAACAGTGCTTAAATATTTTTTTCTATCCAAGTTTAAAGAACCTATATATTAAAGATTTACCTTTATAACAGAGTAACAGTGCACTAATAGAAGCATATTCCGATTGCTGCTATTATGTATCCTACTTCCTGTGAGTGACTCTGTTACTGCTCACAGCATTTATGAATAAAAATAAATCCTCATTTCACTAATATTTTTCTAGTTGTTCATAGCCTATTGATTAAATCAATCTACATAAATTATTGAATTTGCTTTTAGGAGGGCAGTTTTATAAAACACAAGATGACATGAAAACATGGGTAGCAAAGATTTACCATCCAAGGTCAACTGATTTCAACCAGATGAACTTTTTATTGAACAAATTAAATGCCATATTCCTGGATGTTCAACAAGGCTGTTGTTTGGTTCAGGTAATTACCATACAACTACACTAATTAAATTAAGTGTTCCAAAATAATTATGTGAGTGCAAAGTTTCTTTGCTGCACATGAGATAAATGCTAACGCACAAACTTCAGGCAAGTATGGAAAGTTTCTCGAGTGCCACTTTGAACACTAGTTACACAAATAACTATTTCCTACTGTGCATCTTTTTGTTTGGTTTTTCACTCCTGAAACAAATTATGTCATGTTTATTTCAACTTTAATTTCAAATTGGTATTATATAGACAGTATTATCATCAGATATTTATTTTGAGTCCATTTCTGTCCTTCTGGGTGGCTTTCAGAATCACCAGAATAATTTATTTTCTTGTGGCGAGACTCTTATGGAGCTACAATGATTTTTTAAATGTCAAAATTTCCCATAAACGTAAGATTTTTTTGTTCTATGACTAAATTTTGCCAGAAAAAAATGCCAGGCCTTCCAAAAATATAGTTTTTTTTCTGTTAAATATTAACAGATTTCAGTAGGGGTTAAACTTCCTTCTCACTGATACCTCTTCATAGAAAGTGATTCATACTTTGCAGTACTTCATACTTTACATCGCTATCTGCTACCAAGACAAGACTGATTTGTTGCTTCGGGCTGCGGAGACCGGCTAGAATAGTATTGGGGGAGGTAATGAATGTGTTAGTGGAAGATTTAAACACTAGGCTGTGACTGGAGTTCATAAGTGATACTTCAATTTTGCTTTTGTTTTGAATTCCAACATTTGTGTTTTGGAAAATTTTAGTGTAGTGGGGTTATTTTTTTACATACAATTTTTGTAGTTTGTACAGTCTACCTATGGTAATGTAGTAAAGAAAATTACCAAAAAGATTTTTCTCAGGGCGGATTGAGTCTTGCTGCTACCAACAGTGTGAGTCAGTTGGACAAGTTGGAACAGGAGGCGATGGAGCAATACACAGCCTCTGACACAATACTACCAACCTCACAACAGGTGAACACATTAAACCTCACTATTCAACTGACAAAACTCATTTGGTATTTAACAAATTTGTTCTTAGCATTAATAATGTATTGTGTAAAAATAGGGCTTTTTTACTTCACCAGAAATCAAAACTTTTATAAACCCAACTGAGACCAAAGTAGAAAAAAAGAAACATTTTTCTCTGGTGAGGGTGGATGACAAAAATATATAAAGACGACAAAATGCTGTAATCGAAACGGAGGACCATGTAGTTAGCTAGTACATGTAGAAAGATAATCAGTTTAATTGATTATTGTAGCCACATTTTTTATCTATTTTTAAATTTTTATTGTAGATTAATATTATGTATCCATCTCAATCATTAACAAAGGTTGCTTCATGATAAAAGCAGATTAAACCTATAACTATAACTAGATTTAACAAGATTAAAACTATAACTTAAACTAAGAATTCCGATGGTTTAATCAATATTGACCCATTTTTCAGGTTTCAGAGGAAGTGCAAAACAAAGTTGACTGTTCCTTAGAAATGGATTCTAAATATTCAGAGGACAATATTCATGTTAGTGTGGTTCCCCCATTACCACTAGGTAACTCAGATATGTAATGGTTTAACCCTTTCAGTGCTATGAAACGATATATCGTTGTTTTAAAAAATCTCTAAGGGATATAGAGAGGAAGGTTATTTTAACAAAAAATAGCAAAACGGCCATTGGTGACCTGCATGTTCATAGGATACACTATCAACCACTTAGCTAAAAGATTCGCCCAATCCGATGATTTCGAGGTGTATGTCTAAACCAAGGATTATGAACACCTCACTATGCCCCAGTGGTTGTAGTATATCGCTACAAACACACAGGTCACCAATCATTTGCCACACAGGACAGGATTCGAACCCGAGCAGACGAATGCCACTGGCCAAGTGACACACGCCCTAGCCTTCTCGGCTATCTGTGCTTGAAGACTGGGGAGTCAAAACCCGGTATTTAAGCTGTCGCCCCCGATTGCGAACAGATGGCGCTGCAGATGGTTGTTCAATGCGTTACTAGGTAGCAGCACCAGTTAGTCACGAACTATTTAGATGCAATCTTTTAGTTTAAACACAACAGTGATCATAAATGTGTTCCTGAGACTTTGCTGCAAAACATTAGTTTCCCTAAAATGGCTATATTACGATAACCTCGTCCAACTAAATCAAGGTTAAATTCAATGTTACATTGTAAACTATATGTCTTTTGATTTTATGAGATTTTGGTTTGAAATAATGCTATCAGAACATAAAAATTTATAGGAAAACCAGGAAAATTACAACAAAAACTAAGTTTTATTTAATGTTTACTACAAATAGCGGGATTTATCTTTCTTATATATTTTCTTATTGTGTTATTATTCAAAATTAGCCTAATTAATAAAATAGTGACAACATGACAGTTAAAATTCAACAACAGGTAATGGAATTAAAAGGCAAACAAAAAAGTCTTACAAAATATGAATTATTGGCCTAGCACTGAAAGGGTTAATATGATTTTTGTGTTGTATCGTGAACAAATGTCGGTTATTTATCTATTATTGTTTAGCTATTGTATGCAGAGCCGTCTTTATAAAATGCGAGGCCTGGGGCAATACATAATTGTGAGGCCTTGTTTAACCAAGCTCACCGGGGGGCCTGGGGGGTACGGGGGGGGTCCGGGGCCCCCCCCCGGAAAATTTTTGTAAAATTATACTTGTAAAGTCGTCATTTTAAGCACATTGACAAAGAAAATGAATATTTTACACTCTGAAAATGGGCGTGAATATTATTGCTAATTACACATATTATTGTTCCAATTCCAAAGTGGATATCATAAATATTGCACACGAAATTCTTTACAATCATTAATAAAAATAATTAACACTTCTCCTTTACTGTGGATTGTGAATTGAATTAACACTTTGTAAATTAAACAAAGTGGCGCGATGACAATTAATAGTAAATGCTTATAGGCTATCTTGTTTATTTATTTTTTGTCAAGTTAGGTTTATTGTGTTTTCGGCAGTTGGTCGGTGAAGGGTGTTTTAAAGGTAAAAAATATTACATAAATAATTGTCAATGAGATACTTGCAAATTCGTCATTTTAAGCATTTTGATGAAACAAATGAATCTTTTACACTCTGTAAATGGCCGTTAATATTATAGCTAATTGCACATATTATTGTTCCAATTCCAAAGTGGATATCATAAATATTGTCCACAAAGTTCTTTACAATAATTAATGAAAAAATGAACACATCTCTTCACTGTGGATTGTCGTCCCGTCACTTTGTAAATAGTAAATGCTCATAGGCTGAACTTTTTATGTACTTTTTGTCAAGATAGGTTTATTGTGTTTTCGGCAGTTGGTCTGTAATGGGGGTTTTAAAGGTAAAAAATATTACCTATAATTGTCAATGAGTTTTTAATAATAAATTAAAAGAGGTAGTATCATTACAGTGTAATTGATTCACAGTATTACTTTTTAGTTTAATGACAAATATTGTCATAGGTTTATGTTTATTGCGAAATGCGAGTAGTTTACAGTCAGTCTTATCCATGCTGATTATCCATTCAATCCAGTAAACATTTACATCTGTAAATAAATTGAACTTAATTAAATCATACAATAGAAGTTTAATGGCACCAGTACCAGTAAGAGTAAGCGTATGACTCACTCACATTCACCGGGTGGCTGCCGCGAGGCTCGGGTTCCGTCATCGCCGCCGAGCTGTCAAACGTTGTTTGATATTCTTTTGTGTTTTAAATGTCGTTCATAGGTTTTTAATCGATACAACAATTGATATAGGTTAATTCATAATAAATAAGACATATTTTAGGCACATGTATCTGTCTGTCCTTTATTTTTTTATTTTCATTCCAAAACATTAACTTATTTCTAGCGATAGTAAGGCATCGCCGGGCAGGCCTCGCCTGGCAGCGAGGCCTTCTCCGGCGCGAGGCCTGGAGCGGCCGCTCCACTCGCTCCACCCTAAGGACGGCGCTGATTGTATGGCAGTAGTATATATTATTCTATTCTATAACCTATATTGACATGGCATACAATTGTTTCTTGCATTGAACAGACTTCAGAGGTCTAGGATTTTACAGGAAAGAAATCCAATGTAACCTTCTGGAAAGTGAATCAGGTAAGCAGGGCCTCTTTAGTAAATGGGCCTGGTGTGCTCGGACCCAAAGGCACAAATGGTTTCAGGTTTCTTGGGGACGCAAGGAATAGAAAATCTTCTTTCGGGCCCATAGCATGTCACATGCAAATGCAAACCTGTAGGCCTGTAGGTAACTGCATCTTTCAGTGAGTTGGTGGCTCAGTCGGTAGCGTCACGGACTTTGGGCCCAAGGCAGCCATGTCGTGGGTTCGGATCCTGGTCACTGCCGAAAACATTTTATCAGTACAGATCACCTTTGTACTGTACTGGCTCACTCCTTGCTTTGCTGTATACGATCCACGCACGGGGGGTTAGTCTATGATGTGGACGGGCAAATGCAAGGTTAAAAGAGGCTTGGTAGCCTTCGAGCTACTGGTGCCTTTAGGAACAGTCCATCAGCAACTCTAGAGGTCACTCTTGGGCCACTACCTCTGGACATCTACATTAAAGGTGAAGCCCGCAAGACAGCTTATATCTTATGAAGGTTGCAAATCTGTGGAGGGAAGGCTTGTCTGGAACAGGCCACTGCACCATTACCAAAGCTGTGGCTGCATATCGTGTGCTTGACCTCCTGAGCACAGTAGTAGTTTTCACCAAACGCTTCACAAATTCCATTCCAGGGATAACTGGAAACATCAAGAAGGGCTTCGTCTGATACACAGACACTCTCAATAGAAAATCGGGCTTTGGTGTACATAGTCGATCACCCAGAACAGGACAGTTTGCTAGTCTGGGATGACACTGTACCATCTTCCAGGTTGAAAATTTGTTTTAAAGGTGTAAGGCGGCATAAACTTGAATGATTTCGTGAACCAGCATGATTGGACCATGGGAACGAGGTCTTACAGAACCTACAACAGTCTACAAATTTTTGTTTTATGGGGTATAAATTGGTTTTTCTCATTTTTTACCCTCAAAACATAACATTTCCCAATTTCTCTCTAAACCTTTTTCAAGAGCTTAAAAAACAAATAATTTAGTTTATCAAAGTGTTTTGTACAATTATTGGTAACAGAGAAAATTCAAAAAATTTTAAATTCCCATGTTATTCTTATGGAGAATGTTGTAGTTTGCTTGTTTATGGATATATTTGTATCAAACTTGGAAATTTGTTTTTATACTAAACTATTAATATTTTACAAAAAAACACACTTTATTAGTTTCCTTATAGGCCCTAGCAGCAAACCTAGGTATTTGTTAAACCTAATGTTATTTAAATAGATTTTTAATTGAAAATCAATTCAGAAAAGTGGAAATTCGCTTAGTCGGCAGGTTTGCTGTGACAGGTGTATTTTTTTTTTTTGTATCCAGTGACTTTTGTTAGTAGGTCCAATCGTGTTTTGTAATGTTATTATATTTTAAAATATTTAGTCGCCCCTGGAACTTTTAAAATGTAAAAAATGGTTGAAAAATTCCATTTTTAAGATTTTGTAACCTTAACAAGATTATAAAATATCTTTTCTTGTTTGAAATCTATTCTGAATCATTTTGTACATAACAAATTTTGCGTTAAACCACATGGTTTTTGTGACTTTAACTAAAAATAGAAAAAAACTACGTAATTTTCAACTTTAACCACCTCCCCCCCCCCCCCAAACACGAATGATGCACTTTTTACCATACAATACAGGGATTATATGGAACTGTTAGGAGCCAACAGATAGCTATCACTTTGGATGTTAATAAATGTTTAGGTCTAATTGCAATGTTCTAAGTTCTTTCACACTTAAAAGTGTTGTATAATTATATTCTTTAGTAGCTTGAAAGATTTAAAATTTTAAAATTGTTTTCAGGTAGTAAATCAAGTCAATGAAATAGAATCCAAGCTTGAAGCAATACATTCAAATATGCTACTCAAACGAAGAACGAAGAAAAAAATAATAAGTCTGAAAAGAAAAAGTCTAAAAAAAGAAAAACTCTAAATATATTGAGAAAAGACTGCTGGTTGAATCTAATTTAAAAAATTTTCTAGCAGAAGCTACATTAAAAGGTTTTCTGAATCTTTTGATATCTTCAACTTAATTTTTTTTAATACTTCCTGGAAATTAATTCATCTCATTGAATTTAAATCCATGTGTGTAGCCCCTGAGCTGTTGGACATATGTAAGACTAAATTACTTACGTAATTCCCGTCACAGCTCAATAAAATATGTCTATTCAGGACATGTTTCGGTGTTAAAACACCATCGTCAGCTTCATCATCTCATTGGTTCAACTGTTTTGATGTAAAACTTTTAGTACAGGCTGTTTTGTCAGCAAGTTTGTTTTTTGTGCTGAAATGGTTTGACGATTTCATGAATGCCGTTTTATCCAAACAAACTTACCTCTCTTATAGAACATAAAAACCCCAAATATCGCTCGCAAGAAGATTACATTTTTAAATCTATTACAGCATCATAAAAGAGGCTGGTACTTTAGTGAATTCCAAATCAATCAAGTTGCTTTTTGCTCCCATTCCTTTGGGTGTGAGAACCCTTGCTGTGTGTATCCTGGGTATTAAATTTAAATCATCACACAGAGACACCTTCCATATATGATAGTCACTACATGTATCGACAGAAAATAATTCAAGATAGGTACATTGATGGAGAGGACATAAAACTATAATTTTATTTTTTATCTTTATGAAACATAAAAGAATAGACACAAAATTTTACTTTATCTACCTGTACATAGTAATATGGAGAAAGTATTGTTTTCATTAAACATTTTTAGTTTGAATTTTAGGTGGATGCGTTTCGGGTCACCCTGAACCCAAAATGGGTTTCAAAATTATGTTTGTGGTTGTGTACAGAGCTACAGACCACACCTGCAGTCCGATTTTCATGAAAATTGGTACCTATGTGAGTTTAAGTACGAATCCATGGTGTTTCATGGCCTTCATGTTATTATTTAGTTAGCTAAATATATTAATATTATTTATTTATTTTATTCGAATGCTGCACGCTGCACTACAGGTTTACACTCAATTACAATGTAGCATTAGGAATACAAAAAAATACTTGACATGTATAATAAATACATAGTTCGTTAAATTGTACAATTTAAATCATTAATACATTCATAATAAGCTGCCGGCTGCGGTCTGTATGAAAATAAATAACAAACAAATGGAGGAATAATAAGCTGCCAATCTGATTACAGCGCAGATTATGTTGTTGCACAACATCGCGATATCAGTGGCAGTGGCTTGGTTTACTTCACACTGGCACTGCCACTGATTGCTGCAGGCAGGCCAGACAGCGGTGGGACACACGGGAGGGACTAAGGCTAACATATCTTGTAGTGTCAGCGTTCACCGCTAGAACTGCTAAGTTGAAATAATTTATTTTTTTTCTTAATTTTTAGTTATAAAATTAACTTTTTAACTATAAAATATTGTTTCAAATTATAAAATAAATTTTTAATTTTTAAAAATAAACTGTCATAACATAACCTAACCAACCAGACTTGCTGATAATATAAAAACTATATAAGATAAAAATTTAATTAATAATTACTTATAATGTTTAATTAATTATAAAATTAATTTTAAATTTAGTATTATAAAATTAAACTGTCATAACCTAACCTAACCAACCAAACTTGCTGATATAAAAAATTTGTTGACAAAAAGTTAATGCTGAAAGCGGGATTCGAACACGGGACCTTCTGAACACCAATCCGAAACGCTACCAACTAAGCCACGAACGCCGCTGAAATCACATCGTTTCGTTACGGTAATCGTGTCGCCTCAAGAGAAGACATTAGCCACTAGAGATATGACGTCACTACACCTTTAGCCTTAGTCCCTTCCGTGTGCCCATTCCGGCCAGACAGACCACACTGCCAGTCAGTGCTGCCTTGATCGCATTCGCCTGGCTGGCTGACGTCGTCCCCGCGCCACGGCGACGCAAATCGCAATCAATAATGGCTGTGGCTGTGGCTCGCTGCAGACAGCCGACTGAATATAGACTAGGGACTAGGTACCGAGTTTCTTCGTTACATACAGAACTGTTTCTAGGTTTCTGTTGCCTCCTAGTTTCGCTGCTTGTTGCTTGGGGAACGTTGTATTCCACCAATATTATTGTTTATACCCAATAAATAATAATAATAATATTATATTAACAATTGTAAACATTATAAAAACATGAGTACCCTTTTAACTCATTTTTATTATTATTATCAAACGACTAGTTTCAACACTTATAGTCATGTTGACTATATATTATTATATCTATACTGTATTATAATATTATATTATTATTAATTACTACATGTTTTCAGTGTTTTCTAAAATACAGATTTGTCTCGCTGATGTGTACAAACGCTGTTTAAAAATATTAGAGTAACAAATCTTTAGCCTTGCAATTTGTTTAGTTTTACCGTAAATTGGTCTATCCAACTTTTTACAATGAGTAGATGACGTAACGGTAATTAAATCTTAAAGTATTGTTATATCACATCACAAATAATATAACCAATATAATAGGTTTATCGGAAACATAATTTAAATGTTTCAAACAAAACAAAAAATAATAGAAAACGCTATGTAATTGTAATAGTAACCTATGTAAATTGAGGCTGCTTAAATAAAAAAAATAGCAATGTGCCTATATACTGATAGAATAAATAAAAAATATAAACTGTAAGATTTTAGGTGTCTAAACTTTGAAATTGGAATTAGCAATTTTATAAATCTTTGCACAAATTGTTGTATCGTAGTAAAAATCCCAAAAATAACAAACACTGTAAAAGTAAAAATATATCTAATTGAACTATACAATTACAAATACAGTATCCTAATATCAGAATGAATGAAAAATATAAATGGTAATATTTGCAGCTAGGTTATTTTAAAAATTGCATTTTTTCTTTCTTGTCGTAATTATAGCTCAAGACTTGAGTAGGGAAGGAATATAATAAATACAAGTAAATTTTGTTTAAATTACGCATTATATTTATTTATAATCATCCGACTTGAGGTTTCCACTGGGCACTGTCTACAAAAATGTGTTTTAATGCATAAACAGAAAAAAAATTTTAAATGAAAACTGCATCGGTCTCCAGATTTAAAAATATAGATTCAACTTTATACCCCATGTGTAGAGAAGTGTGTAGATGTGGTGAATTCTATAATACCAATCATATCAGTGCCAAAAGCTTAAAATCCAGTCACATTCTACACAAACTGATTTAATTAATATTACTCCATAAAATATACACCTATCTCCCTTCAAGAAGCAACTTCTCAGTAGTGCTGTACTGGCAAAAGATGGAATGGCAAAAATATCAGTGAGTCCATACACTGAGTTGTGCAATAGCAATGGCACTAACAGCGCCAGCTGATTGGGTAATCTCTTGTTTGCTGTCTGTCCTCAGTATTTATAAACAAAGAAAGGGAGGACGGGGCGGGGAATCAGAGGACGCCACCCCTCCATTACCCCCACCACCGCCCAGGGTTGCTGTCATCTGTTGCTAGGCGCTAGTGACCTTGTTCTTGTTCCCCTTCCACTACACGTCAATACCCGTGCCGTCCGCAGTCAGACCCACGCCCGAGTTCCCGGTATCCCTGATTATCATAGGGAGTTTTTGTCTCGCGCCTGTTTCCGGTTGGCTCGGCTCGGCATCCGGTTTCAGTGAGCACATGGCCTCGAGCACTTCAGGTCAGTTTCAGCGTTGCTTATCAATTTGTTGTTGCACTGTAATGACTTGCTGTTGATTGCCCCTTAGTTGATGATATGCATTTATGAATATGTATATACAATTATAGATATTATTAGTACATGTTTATATGATAATTTGATTTATAATTACGATACAATATTTTTATCGTTTGTATTTGCGCCTTCATAGAAATATTGTTTTAAATCACTATCAGACTATTATTGTAGGCACTATTGAACTATTGAGCACACTGATTGTATTTAAAAGCAATGAGCCAATCAACACATATCAGAGTTATGAAATGATTTATCTATTGTTGTTTTGGTTTATGCCTGATCGCAGTAATAAACATTGTCTTTAAATTACGAACACTAAGAATGCAAAGGAAATTTATTAACACAAAATCACAATTTCACACATCTACATTATTTTCAGTTATCTGTAGGGTATTTATAGATTACATATACTATTTGCGTTTTAGTAAGCTACATTCTACAGTGTAAATTATATTCAGGGATACTAACAACTTGTATGTATTTTACTAAAATGGTTGATTAATCAACAATTCACGTCGAGTAATCATTATTCAGTTCAGTGTACATCAGTACAGTTGTTTGTTGTTTGTTTCAACAACCAAGTGAAACAACTAACAACTGACGTGGCCTGTCAATGATTAATTGCGCAATGGTGGGAGGGGGAGAGTGGGGCAGCCCAGATGGTTGCATGGTTTGGCAACACTGCAGCGCGGCGACGCGATGTTGCCGCGTAGCCTGTCTGTTCCGTTCTGTTGCCTCCTTTCTCCTTCCCGCTTTGTCATCCTCGTTCTGTACTGCAGAGCTGCTACGCTGTTCCGTTTTCTGCCGCTCTGCTCGCGTCCTCGTTTCTACAAACCAGTTGGCAGTTGCGTCCTCTGCCAACTTCTTTAGTCCTTGGTTGTTTAGTTGTTTCTCTTCCATGAATAACGTAATTGGATTTCAGAGTTTAGTCTCTCATTTTGTGAAACTATAAACATTAAACTGTTTAATACTGTAATTAAACGAACTTAGTTATTTAGTAAGACATTTTGTTTTATTTGTTGAGTGATATTATTCAGTGCGTCGTTAACGTTTTTAGTATATCCTCAGAGTAATATCGGATGATGAAATACTTCTTTCTCATTATTTACGATCATATACAGTAATTTATATTAATATTGAGTAGTAACAGTAGCGTTCTCAATTCATTCATTTTGAAAATTGAAATAAATGTGAATAATAATTTTTTATTATTAATAATGTTTCTAAGAGAAGTCTGTTCTTTTGATATGACTTTAAAATATGAGAGTTTAAATTTTAACATAAACTAGATAAACATTTTGAGTTTGTTTTTAGTCATGGTGTTATATTATTTATTCTTTCAAGTTTTTTTTACGGATCCTAAGCTGCCAGCATTTATAAACTTTATACCATAGAAAAATTAACAGTCAAGATACGTATTGCACTTATTTTGCTTAATCACAAATTAATTATAGTTCGATTAATTTTACTATTAATTTTTTATTTACAACCAAAAGAAAGCAATAGATTCGTGGCAGTTTAAAAAATGAATGTTTCGGTTCTCGCTCAAAGCATGTCTAACTAACTAATTTGTATTATTGTTATTGTTGTTTTACTCTCGTAAAATGTAGATACTAGATGTACGGCAATTTTCTGTTATAAACGCTCTTTGTTTGTTTCATTAGCACTAGAAGACGGCTATTAAATACTTAACAACAACAGTTCATGCTCATCAATGATTGTTTATTCAAATAACATTTCAGCGCAACATTGCTTATCATGTTAGCTGTTACTGTACAGTATAACTAAACACGCTCATTGTGTTTTGTCATTAACTCTAGAAAATGGCTTTAAAATCGTATCTAGTTAACAACAGTTCATTGCACATCAATGATAAGATAAGAATGAGTTGTTGCACTAAAATACGAACGCAATGTTACCATACAATGTTGCTGGTGTTCAACTCATAGTTAGTTGTTGGTTCAACCATAGATAAAACTCCTTTTATCTATGGTTCAACATGACATGGTTGATGGTTCAACGGTTCAACTACAGTACTATGGTTTGAAGGCACCGTTGATCCAATGACTAATAAAATACAGTTGTAACCTACAGTATTGGTCAGAATTTTTTATGGAAAGTCAATAAAATATAAACTCTAATAACACTTTCAACCATATATTTACACTTATAATGTTAACTCACAAGACGTTAATTTGGTAATGGTCGATTTTGATCGGAGTATTCAACTTTCTGTAAATTTAATAACACGTAACTTGCAATGCTGATCAAGAAATTATTTAAATTTTGTAGCTTCTGAAGTACCTGGGTAAATCATGATTGATTGTTATTCTGTATTCATAAAGGTGGTAGGTCTACCATACCACAGAACTCCAAATGTTAGTGCATTGATAAAATTGTGAAGTGCTTTTGATCAACAGTACATAGTCTATTGTGTTAATTTGATGAAATTTGATCCATATTTTACTGAGCAATGTAGATAGGATAACAATTAATTATGAGGCAATATACCAATAATCTAAATATATAGGCCTGTATTTTTCTAAATGTAAATGAAGAATTATAAGTATAGTCTCTTTACAAAATTGTAAAGATCTATAAGATATGCCCCATAAGACTATATGATCACTTTTATGATCGGCTGTCTGTATGGAAGGGTTGCCGTTAATGCTAATTTATTGTACTAAAATATATATAATGTATGTAGGCTATTCAGCTAAATAAAATAAAAAAATTGGCCTACTGAAAATAAAATTTTTACAAGGTTGATATTAGATAAGACGAAGAAAATAAATGAAAATATACATTTTAGGATGTAACACCCAAACACAATTTAGCGCAGAACTAACTTGTAATTGTCTTTGGCCGTTGGAATGGAAATAAATAAATAACTCACCAATATTGACGATAAAGAATAAAATATTGACAGATTAATATTGCTGCAGTTCACACATAAAAGGTTTTAATAAAACTATTTTAAAAAATAGTTTAGGCTATGCCTTTTATTGTATAATTTGGATTTTTTAAATCATCCCATGACAATAATTAATAGCCTAAAAAACGTATAATTGCTTTAATCTAAAGAAAATGTAGAATTTATCTTTATTAGAACAAGAACAGTGACATAAGTGCTTTGATTGTGAAAAAAAAAGTGTGCTTTTTTGTGAAAATGTAGAGGATATCTTGAAGAGAGAACAGTACATGATAAGTAAAGGACGTGAGAGAGTCGCAAGGCTGGTGTAGAGAAAAGGTTGTGATTCGTGATTGTGAAATTCCTAACGCGGTTGGGGAGCCAAAGACATGCCAGACA
Source organism: Macrosteles quadrilineatus (assembly GCF_028750875.1). NCBI lineage: Eukaryota > Metazoa > Arthropoda > Insecta > Hemiptera > Cicadellidae > Macrosteles > Macrosteles quadrilineatus. The sequence goes on along the minus strand of NW_026542598.1, from coordinate 13,616,734 downwards.
ATAGTTCAGAGTCAGACAGCAATAGCGGGAGGGGAACAGCGTATCGATCTAGGAGGCATTGGCTAGGGGCGCGCCCATCGTCGACAGTGTTGCCACCTAACCTAGGTCAGGACAGAGCAGGGCTACTGTTCAAGGACGTTCACTAACCCCCTTTTAAATGGATTTATTTTTAGGTATTAATTCTACATAATAATACGGAACAGGGATATGTAAAAGAATACAAGTCATGAGAGAAAGGTTAGGGAAATCCGTAACGCGGTTGGGGAGCAAAAAAAAAAACGCCAAACAATAGGCATGAGTATAGTTAGTTGGATGTTATCATAGGAGGCAGTGGCTATCGTCGTCGGGCCGACAACAGTGTTCCATTTAAAAAAAATTAAATAAATAATATAGTTATCAGGCTCAACAGTCGTTTTAACAACAATTACCAGGAGACCGAGTTTTGCTCGGATTGAATTATACTTATTAGATAAGTTATTTAGCTAAATTAAAGATGTTTGTACGGTAATCAATGTGAACAAATCTCTGATAATTCAAAGAAAACATTTTAACACACCTTTATAAATACGTAGATTACAATAAAAAACTTCCTGTATCAGTTGTTTTATTAACTGCAGCTACAAAAATGTACTAACGATAAGATGAGCACTTTCAAGGGCTGTAGGGTGGAAACTGGATTTTTCCCTGGCTTATGGCCAACTCGATTTCTCGTGGCCAAATACCCCATAGTAAAAAAAATTTAAATCCTTGGACAAAAATAAAAGTTTGTCTGTACACGCACTTGTTTTATGGTACTGCTTAAACCCTGGTCAAATTTATAAATCTCTTAGTAAAAATTCTGAATATTTATGTAGGCAAATAGAACGGCCGAGATAAGTTCCTTTTACATAGATCAAGTCGGATGTTTGAAAATGCCGTGGCTGGTACTGTAGTTGTCCGCAAGTCGGAAATTCCCGTCTGGGTGAAATGTGAATGCTTTGTAAACCGTTTCTAAAGTTTAAACCACTTTGGAGAAACCGTCCCATACCCATAGTGTTCCATGACATATTGAACACGTGAGTGGATTATATAAATTAAATAAATGAAAAATAAATCATTTTCATTTCATTTCATTTCATTTCATTTAACATAGGTCAGGGCAGGGTTACCCTCAAGGTCGTTCACTAACCCCATAAATGGATTCATTTCTAGGTAATAATATAGATGTACCAACATAATTGACTGTATTTATTTATTAAATTGTAAAATAAATAATTTCGAGTCCGATGAAAAATCGGGTTATTTTCTTTCATAATGTAAAAATGGCTACATTATTACCGGTAGTAATATTGTTTCCAGCCCGATTAATTAAAGCTATTACAATTGCCTAGGATTGAGTGAGAAATCCTTCGTTCAAGAATATGCCAACACGTCTCAACCCCGGGACTTTATGTGTTTACAGTCCTGTGAGTAAACATTATAAGTGATATTTCAAGCATTATAAAGACGCACTTTTATATACTTTTCGTCAGTAAAACTCATCAAATTGTAAAAAAATAAAGGTTTTGCAGCCCCTTACTGTAGATTGAAAATGCTGGTTTGTTGTTTTGACTCGCACTTGAACAAAGACATTATATATTTTTATATTGTGCCATCCAATGATGATGCTAAAGAATAAATAGTACCTAAATAATATCGTTAAGGAGCTACATTAGTTTGTATAAAATAAAAAATATACACAGGGGGCATTTGAACTGTATAAGTATGTGTAATGATTTGTATATTTTTACGTACTACGCCATTGTAAGTTATAGGTGTTTATTTCAATGTCATCATTTTAGTCTGACACTTTGAAAACAAAGATAAATAATATAAAATAGCCAGCGGTAATCTGCTTGTAGTTGAGCCAGCAGAAATGCCAAAATCAAAATCAGTCTTTTATGCTTCGATTGTGACAGCTCACAAAGGTAAATGTGGGTTTACCAATGTTTCCATGTCGTCTGTTAAACTTTAGGCTGTGCTGCACTTTATAAATGGCTGTGGACGGGCGACCAGAATATACGGCGAATGCCAAGGTGTTGCTGCCAGACACCAGTGCCAAGCCGCCTAGCCAACGAGTCTTCTGACGATGTTGCCATATTTCCGTCAATTTCGGCTCCACTCACGTGTTCAATATGTCATGGAACACTATGGGTATGGGACGGTTTCTCCAAAGTGGTTTAAACTTTAGAAACGGTTTACAAAGCATTCACATTTCACCCAGACGGGAATTTCCGACTTGCGGACAACTACAGTACCAGCCACGGCATTTTCAAACATCCGACTTGATCTACGTAAAAGGAACTTATCTCGGCCGTTCTATTTGCCTACATAAATATTCAGAATTTTTACTAAGAGATTTATAAATTTGACCAGGGTTTAAGCAGTACCATAAAACAAGTGCGTGTACAGACAAACTTTTATTTTTGTCCAAGGATTTAAATTTTTTTTATTATGGGTTATTTGGCCACGAGAAATCGAGTTGGCCATAAGCCAGGGAAAAATCCAGTTTCCACCCTACAGCCCTTGAAAGTGCTCATCTTATCGTTAGTACATTTTTGTAGCTGCAGTTAATAAAACAACTGATACAGGAAGTTTTTTATTGTAATCTACGTATTTATAAAGGTGTGTTAAAATGTTTTCTTTGAATTATCAGAGATTTGTTCACATTGATTACCGTACAAACATCTTTAATTTAGCTAAATAACTTATCTAATAAAGATATTGTATAATTCAATCCGAGCAAAACTCGGTCTCCTGGTAGTTGTTGTTAAAACGACTGTAAAAACACGTAGTGAGCCTGATAACTATATTATTGATTAAACACAGGAGTTTGACTGTCGCAGAGCAACGAGACAATACAATATTGATATTTCCAGAGGACGTTGGAAAGTAAACTGAGAGCTGAGGACGCATAGCGCAGACTGCACTGACTGCAGAGGACGCTATAGCTGTGTAGGAACAGAGGACGATATAGCGGGAGAGGGAGATTATAATGTTGATGAACACTGAGACAGGGGTGGTCCCCTCCACCTCGTCATCACTTCTCTACTCTACCCCCCCACTTAGATAAATAAACCTGACAGAAACATAAGTTTGGTTATCTAAACAGTAATAGAGTAAATAAAATTACTGTAGATCTCACACCTAATTAGGTTTCTATTTTATTATGAAACTCATGTATACTTTTCAAGATATCATTCTCAATAACCAAATTGCACAAAAAAAGTAAAAGGCTTATATATTACTATATCTATTTTATTTATTTAGTATTATATATCATTGTAAAATGTCTGACTGTTGATACGCACAAACCTGAGAGGATCAAACTGAAAAGTGTGATCATGTTATGTCACCTCTAAAACATCGTAATCGGGTCTAACAATAGAATAGTGTGTTTCTTTAAAATTTACCTCTCCATGAAAACTTATATTTTGTATAAAAAAAATTAGATCACACAGTAGTAAAAACTGTGTTATTTTATCATGCAACCATTGTGTGATTCTCAATAACAAGTCATTCTCTATTTAAAGACCACCTCAGTTGTCAGACAGTAAAAGAGGAACAATAACATAAATCCCCAATCAATTTATTGCTATCCATTAATCGACCAATCTATGTCACTATGTCATCGTAAAAATTTTGTGTTTGTCTGTTTATCACCAACCTATGGGCAAATTAGTACTCTGCCATTTACATTTCACACAAAGGTACTCTGCTCAGGTTGAGTTGGCTACGTCCAAATTCACCAACATTTTTGGGGTCGTTTCTAATGTCCAAATTCACCAACTTTCTACCTGGAGCAGGTACGATATTTCTCCCGGCGGGCGGGGAAGGAATTCCGAGTAGTTTGCCCTCGCCTGCTCCGTCTCGTCTCGGCGAGAGTGTACTGCTTAGCCCTAATAGTACTGTTTAAGCTGTGATTGTTTCAGGCAGCTTTAGGTTAGGTTAGGTTTGGTTAGGTTTGGTTAGGTTAGGTTAAGTTAGGTTAGGGTTACAGTAAACTCTCTCCGAGACGAGACGGAGCAGGCGATGGCCAACTATTCGGAGGGAATTCCTTCCCCGCCCGCCGGGAGAAATATCGTACCTGCTAAAGGTAGAAAGTTGGTGAATTTGGACATTAGAAACGACCCCAAAAATGTTGGTGAATTTGGACCTGGCCGGTTAAGTTGAGGAGGAAGGGGTAGAAAAATAGAACATGACAATGGCTCTAAATGGATGTACTGTAAGCCTATTTATAAGTTTGGAGAAATCCCATTGTCACACCTCGCTGTATGCAACTTGAGTGAACAATGACCTAGGGCTTTCCCAGTGGGCTTTCAAATTTCGGGGTTGGGGTGTTTAAAAGTTAATATTAATTAATCACCTCTGCAACAAAAATTATAGGTAGCATAAACCCAACTTTTACATTTTTTCGTTAACATTAAATTTATATAGGTAGAAGTGTCAAATACACTATCATACAGATGATAAAAAAATCAAATATGATTATGTAAAAACTAAGTGGTACATCATCAGTTCTGTCCTCTGTAGAAATCCCTCGTCTGTAAATCTGAAAGCTTGTCCTGTATCAACTACGTCCTCCATAAACAGCAGGGACGCTCCATTATTTTAGGGATGGTAGGAGTTATGAAGCTAGAACGCAGTACAGCAACCAGACGACTGCAGAGCGATATTGATCGAGAGACGAGAACGAGGAGAGAAGAGAAAATTACTTGGGGTTGGGGCAAATGTGGCAACACTGCTCAGATAGTCAATATGACAGGACAGACAGTGGAGTGGCAACACCGCTACGGCGCTACAGTATACGACTGCGCTTGCGCAGTTAGTTAATGTGTATGTATACCATGATCAGTAATGATTTCCTGCCATATCTCCATCTCCTCCACTACAGTACCACTACCAAGTTACAAGTTACTGAATATCTATCTCCTGCTACGTCCAAATGATTACGAGTTATACTTGACAGTTTATTTCGCACATAACTTAACACAATATAATATGATAAGAAGCTTTAAAGCGATAGTAAAAATGTTATAAGATTCGTCTCTTCTTACCTTTTCAATGGAGGAAAGAAATTAATATAGGAGTATTTCCTTTAATATGCCTTTGAAAAAATATTCTTCCGGTTTGCTGAATATATACACATACCGGCATTATTTTCATCCAACAATGGAGCAAATGTTTTAAACCAATTATCTAACCTATTTTAAAGCAATTAAATAATTTATGATTATTATCTTAATTAGCCATGTATTTCAGACTCCATCTTTACAATTTTAAAATAATCAGCATAGGCCTGATCACTACCTAGTCCTAATGAAATAATTATTAAATTTTGATAAATTCTAAAATTCTCATTTTGTTTTCAAAAGCATTATTGCAGCCTGTAGTATAATCAAATTAATTTCCTTCATCTGCAAACTATTTCATTACTAGGTGGTGCAGATTGTGTTGTGTCATAACAATTAGTATTTAATTTTAAATAAAATTATCGAGCCAAAAGTATAATTTTCAACAAAGACATGATAAAGGTGGGAGTTGTGGTTCTCAGACTGCTGACCCCCATAGAACGCCATCATCAGCACTCAGCAATCTGAGCAGCAATGACAACAGTCAGGTAGTGGAAGTGGACGCGGAGTGGAGTTGTGTACTTGTAAGCATCGATATATTTGTAAGTGCCTCTATAATATGTTTCCAATCTTTAAAAAGTTAAATTTTTAGTTAAATAGTTTCTGTAAATAGGCTACGAAATCTAGGGTTTTAACTAATACATATATTTAATTATTTTCGCAGTTCTGTAAAATGAAATTCTAGTAACTCAAGTTGTGCATTTGAATCATAAAATTAATACGGTACAACTGTACTTTATATATTGTGTTTCCCGGGGTGCCGTCCCGGGCGGTGGCAGCGGCTTTCTGATAGGCGTTGTTAACTTTACCCTTTGAATTTCTAACCATAGATGAAGTAATATAATTAAATAATATAATAATATAAATTATATTATTATATTACTATGATATAACCAACTTACCGCTTGACGTTTTAATAAACATTAATTCAGTACGGTAGACTTGTTCAGACAAAGGAGACCCGATGGAAATGGAAAAGCTGGTGTAGTTGGTTTGAACCGCATCAATTAATGCCATATAAATGGTTATTTCTCATTTTCCATATTATAAACATTTTATTTGTTATCTTATTCAAATATAGGGTTGAAACCAAATATTGATAAAACAATAGATATCAGACATTGTCGCCTATGCTTGGATCCCGAAATAACCAGGGCTCACTGGTAAGTTTGCCCTGAATTGAGGGAGGAATTTACTTTACACACTCGAGTCAATGTTGTTCGTGCGTTTTACTGTTTTTTTTTTTTTTGTAATTGATGGACGAATTACGAATTCAATTAATTACTGTAATGAAATAGAGATTTAGTATAATGAAAGAGAGTTATTTTCAGAAAGATTTTTGAAAAATCGTCATCTGATTAATTCTGTGTTGAGTATAGACTACATAAATTAATTGTTAAAGATAATATTCTATTTTATGTTGGATATTAATTTTTATACCCAAAGTCAATTCTTTTAATATTTAATAATATTTTAGTCTCCTAAAATATTAGACTATTACTTCGAAATTGTAATAATAAAACTAAAATAACCTTTTTTGATAAGACGTTTAGAAAATTCAGAATTACCTCAAGATGGTCTGGTTGTAACTCTCAAGCAACAGAGAAGATTGCTGAGTTTATATCGTTGCTCTCGAGTCGGTTGTTTTGTTTGTTGAGTTGTTGCAGTTGTAACTCCAATACTATCAACCGAGCAAGGCGGCGTCTATCAATCAAACCATCCACCACCCGCCACTGCGTTGCCGCCTCCATTCCATTATTCTCCATCTCCATTCCATGTTCCTCCATTCTACGTCCTTTGCCCCCCCCCCCCAACACAAGTACAATATTCTCCTAAACCTAATCAACACAACACAAATAGTGGAGGGGGGTTATATTTCCCCTCTTCTTCTGGTCCCCTAACCTGTTCGGCTATTATCGTCTTTCTTATTCGTCTTCCCTTCCTTGGTCCTTCGTAGCACTGATCTGTAAGGCTCAATTTTGTATGGACGAGCATGCGATTTAGAGTCTTATTGAATTTTACCCAAACTTCCAACTCCAACTCCAAGCAAGCTGCAGTGGCGAGGAGAAGAGAAGAGGAAGAGGAGGAGATTGGGAATTGGGACTGGGAGATTCGGTGGATTCGTGGATTTCGGTCGGGTCGAGCGAGCCAACCTAAAAGAAAAGAAACTAAAGAAAGGCCTAAAGCCAAGCTAACTAACTTGTTGGGTTGGGAGTTCACGAAACACGAAACGAACTGTTTGTGTTAGTGTTTGTTGTGTAAGAGTTACAAGTGTTTAAAAAATCACTGAGATAATAATGCAGGTAACTTATTCAATAAATTTGTGAATACTATAAAACGTATCTTTTTTTGGTGCTGGCTTCTGAAGTAGGGTAAGGGTAAGGCCTTCTTCGTGGTGTTTGTAAACGCCTCAATACACCATAAGTTACTGTATTTGCAATTAAGAATCGAGGACATAAGTTACCATCCGGTTGTAACAAGACTGTTTATAGGCAACAATTGTACATACTCACAATTACTCATTTCCGTTTGTTTTTAAACAATCCTTATTTTTGTCCTAGACATTGAATGTTTGGAGAAGTTAAGTTTTAAGTAGGCCTAAGTTAATAAACCCAAAACGAGACGATCTATTACTAACCAAGGCCTTGGATTGACAAAAACTGGGATAAGCCTAATTGGTCACCCTATTAAGTATAGAGGAGAAATTGTAACATTGAATTTGCAATGTTTCAAAATTTAGAAAATGTAGGCCTAGGCCAAAACAACAGTGTTACCGAACAAAACTAGGCTACACCTAAGTTTAGGCCTAGGCCTAAACAACAGTTACGGAACAAAACTAGGCTACGCCTAAGTTTAAGTTAAAGTTAGGCCTACAATTGTTGAACAATTAGAAATAGGCCTACATTGGATTAGCTTCTATCAAAACAACCCTGGGGTAACTTACAGTTTCTTAACTGGGTTATGCTAATGATTGAAGTGATCGATTGACCAGTAAAAAAACCTTCATCCAATTTTTTATTATCAGCAAGTTTGGTTAGTTAGTTTAGGTTATGACAGTTTAATTTTATAATCGATAGGCCTATTATAGTTAAAAATATTGATTATTAATCTATATCAGCATCTAGCCCAGTTAAGAAACTGTTCCCCAACCCTGTTCGTGGTGGTGTGGGTTTCTTCCCACCATAATTATAGGATTGATTCGCAACTAAGTAAGTTAGGGCCTACTCGATCGGTTCTCTTGCTGGATGTTAGGCTACTGTAAAAAAGGTTTACTTAACTTACTTACAGTGTTTTTTTTTTTTTAATTAGGCCTAACTTAAGTTAACTTAGGTCGTTTTTTTTCTCGTATCTTGTTGACGTTTAGACCTTGTGGCACTTTTGAAACTTAAATTTACTTTATTAGCTTGAATAAGTTATCCCATATATGTGAACTTAGGGATAAGCTAGGCATACCTATTATTATCTTACCACTGTTCGTAACTTAGGTCTCATGTAAGACCTGGACCTGGGTTCGATTTACCTTTTTGTTTTGACGTCTTCAGAAGCCAAAAACACTTAAGTTATCCGTTTGAATTCATATAAGTTACCCTAGGCCTAGGACATATTTAATTTAAGAGCCTATGTAAGTTTATACACAAGTTAACTTATGTGTGAGGCTACCTCCAAGCAGTGACGAAAATCAACCCAACACGGGTGTAAAAAGAAATTGGGCATAACAAGGCATGGCTCAGTTCCTGGATAGAGGCGCGAGAGGTATAGTTCAGGGCAGGCTGCCGTAGACACAGTTTCCATTTTTTAAATCAAAATATCTGCAAATGCAGAAATAAACAAGTAACTTACCGGTATCCTCTGCTAAATTATGCACCCGATGTAATGTCACTCCACTACTTTACTATAAAAAATAGCCAAAATTAAGCACAAAGATTGTCCATATATCTAGGAATGTCTTAGACCTAAGTTACACTTGCCTCAGTTAACTGCTTGTATGTCCAAAGTTTTCAGGTGAGGTTTTCAAAAGTAAATATTAATAATTGTCTCCATGGAAGTGTGAGAAAACTCACAATGTTTACCTTTGCTTTGACATTTCAATGTAAACAATCAGAACTGCCAAATGTTTAAACTTATTTCTCAACTAGCTGTACCCGCGGGCTTCGCCCCGTTTAACTTCATAAGTATTCGCATGGCTCATTCACGTCCTGGTTGAAGTTCGTTCGCTACGCTCACTCACCTTTAGGTTGGAGGTCGTTCGCTGCGCTCACTTGCCTTCAGGTTAGCTCGTTCGCTACGCTAACTCGCCTCCAGGTTGAAGTTCGTTCGCTACGCTCACTCACCTTTTGGTTGGAAATTAGCTGTTGTCATAAATAAAAAAAAATTAATAGTGCTGCACCCTGTTGGTAATCCTTGTAACTTTTATGCTATTGCACATCATAGAACAGAACCAACTTGTTTAATTGAAACAGCTGTTAAGATTCATTAATTCCTTTTAAATATGAAAAATCATAATATTAACATGGGGAACTACAGAGCCACTGGGGCGGAGCCCGAAAGGGTTTTTGAGATAAGAATATGATTTAATGTTAATCGGGAATGTGAGCTATCATCATGCCAAATTTTAGCCCAATCCGTCCAGTAGTTTATGCGTGATTGAGCAACAAACACACACACAAACATACACACAAACATACACACAAACTCACAAACTTTCAGATTTATAATATTAGTAAGATTTCAGACAGCTGATCAAAACAAATCCTTAATACTTGAATTCTGATTTCTACGAAACACTACCGGTACTCCTCCGGTAATAATGGACGGATTTTTACAAACGATGTGTCAAAATTTAGTGTTTTTTGTGTAGACACCCCCTTTTACCAATTCATGTAATAAAAGTCCTTGGGCTTTGCCCCACAGGCCATCAAAATCCCAATGTATTTCTTATGAAGAAAATTTACTAACCCAGCTGTTTAATAAATCTTAATTCAGTATTGGAATTTGTCAAGGGTCAAGATATTTTTCCTACAGTCACCCAACAAAGTTGGCTTCCTTGTACTGTTTATAGTACAGAAAGCTGCTAATTGCTTCATATTTATACTTTGCCGTACGGTTTATACTTTGCCGCACATCAGGATTTCAATGAAACAACACAAAACAGCGATGTTCTATTATGCTCGTAATCCGTGTACCTACGCTTGGAAATAGGTTGGCTACACTTAAAGATAGTAATACTATGAGCAGCTGATTGACTATTATAACTACGGTTTAACCTGTCATTTTGTGTTTATAGTTTCGGTATTTCTGAACTTTCTGGACTTTTCTTTTAAACGTTTTTAAAACATTCCCACGATCTTAATAAACAAGAAACACCTTTAAAGCTTTTTTTAGGCGCTGAAACTGCTTCAAATTACAAAAACCTACGGAACTATATCGCGGAGCACATTTCTTGCCGAGATAAAATAGTGGAGTGATACGGACCGGGTACTACTTTCTCTAAAGCACCTATTTGTGTTGCCAGCTGAACCTAAAAACGTGTTGTATAGTGTTTGAAAGACTAATTATTTATATGCTTTATAGTGACTGTAGGAAAAATATAATGTGTAACACGAGTGCAAAAGGCCTTTGCTGCACTCGAGATCATTCCGCACGAGCCGCCTCTCGTGTGCAGCAAAGTGCCACTTTGTCCACTAGTTACACAAATAACTATTGTGTCATAACTACTGTCTATTTAAATTTTATCATATATGCTTATTGTTCTATTTTTGTTGAACAGATTGTAAATTTTAAAAAAATGAGTAGGCCTACATGTTTGTAGATTATAAACAAACAACACATAGGCTAGTTTAATAAAAATAAAAAGTAAGTATTGGGTTGGATACAAACAAATATCAGAATTCAAAAATATTTTCTGTGGTTGAATAAAATTCCACGAGCAGCAAGAGTAAGTTAAGTTTTAAAAACCATATAAGACGAAAATTAGTACAGTAGGCCTACGTGACCTTCATTGACTTAGACAAAATTATGGGACTAATGATGAACACCCCATTGGACTAAACTTAATTATCAGAGATCTAGAATTTAATTCTTTTGGACCCATGTGATGCATATTTTGGACATAGGCCTATGCACATTTTGTGATGCATTATATCAACGCTGAAAAAAACAGAAGGGGAGTGTACACTGCATGTTTTTACAGCGGAAAAGTGAGTCTGCCTAATGTACGTGTAAATAATTAGCCTATCTTAAACAACTTTTTACAAACAATGACACAAAGTCGATGCATTTTCCCATATAGGGAATAAGCTATTACCGTAGTACTCATGGTAAGACCTGGACCCGGCACCGATTTAATTTTTCATTTTGAGGTCCCTAGAGGCCAAAAACACCATTCAAATTCTTCATATATGTGTCCGTTAGCGCGAACACTCGAGCAAAAATGATCCGATTTTGATGAAATTAAAATATAAATAAAGATCAAACGAGGTGTTAGCCCGTCCAACGTACTATTCAGTAGTCAGTTAAAACCGTGTACAATTCAGATCAGCTAGTTTACACGTATAAATACAAAGTTAATTGCAGTTTTAATGTGAAAAATCATCTTGTAAACAAATGTTGTGTGACCAAATATGTTTTTATTCCATCATCGGCCTATACGATATGCATTTTAAATCCGATGATTTTACAATAAAACAGCAATTCTGCAATTTTTACAATGTGAAAAGCGTTGAGGTTAAATTTGCAGCCGATTCGCACAGACGCACACTGATTGTAAGTAGCCTACAGTAGAGAGAGTAATAGTCAATTGAGAAGTGTAGGTATAGACCTAGTCAACGATACCAACTCTTCCATACCTGCTCTTAGCATACCTACCTGCCTCTTCCATAATTATTATCACCACAATACAACTACTATACACAATTTCCAGTAGGTCTGAATAGAAACGACCTAAAATAAAACAAAAATATCCAATAAAATTCACAGTACACATAATTTAACTATGGTGTCCTAACATCAAAACTAATCGTCACACCTATCCTTTATATCAATTTCACTGCATTAATTGCTAAATAAATAAGTGTAAACAAAGAAAAGTAAAAACAATAACAGTTTGTTTTGAAACAGCTGTTTGGTTCAAATAACATTCATTTGAAAAAAAGAACTGGTCACATGTAGCAGGAATATAAAAAGTAAACACGCTAGTAAAGCTAATGACGTAATTGTCAATGTTTATTAGCCATACCGTTATCAGTTCTATCCTTGATAATTACCCACCCTTATTGAATAAATGTACATCGTAATTTCCCATATTAGTTAATTTAAACTACAATATATTCATAGTTGAAATAAAAGTGATATTTTCACGTTTGGGGGTGCTGATATAGGCGCCCCCAAAACGTAACCACAACTGAACACGATTTCATAAAAGGATGGTTTGTCTAATTGCAGTATCCTAGGTCAATGTTGACATTGTGTTCAATCTATGTCATCCATCTGTTTATCTTTGTATAAAACCCGGCTGAGGTTGTGGTGGTAATTTAAATTTGTGATTCCTGATTATTCTTTATCTTCTTTTTATGACATCAATATTTCCGGGCCTAATCCAAACAAAGTTAAAGCAGACAAACATTAATTGTAAACAAAAAGCTAACCATGAAGAATTAAAACATGTAACATTGTTATTTTTCTAATCTTTCCTTGAAAAGTGTAAAATAATTTGCATTTATCCTTTTTTATTAAGACTCGTGTACAGAGCCTCAATTTGTACTGTGGTTTAATTAATTTTGGTTAAAACTGGGGTCTAATTATCTCTACTAATCTTACTTATTTCCTATAATCAATGACAAAATAAGAGTAATTAAAATAACCTCATAGTTCCATAGTTTATATTTAACCAGCTGTTAGTTAAAACAAATTATATTGCTCTAAAACAAATCGAAGATTACAAAGATTGCTTTAAAAAATAATTTGAACATCCTCGTATTTTACTATGTATATTTAATTAATCTGTCATCCTCTTACAGAAGAATTGAACGTATCAATGATTAGCATTACACATAGTATAAATAAGTCAACCCTAAGTATGTCTTTACATTTTTATCCAAATGCTGAATTTGTGACACAAAAGCTGAATGTTTACAGCTGTTATGTTAAGCAAATTATTTTATGCCAAAAGCTAGTTTAGAATCTTAGCGTTGGCTGCTAGACTTTTTAAAACTTAAAACTTAATTTCTAAAAAATTGGGACCCTAAAATAAAATTATGGCTTCGACATTCCCTAGTTCTCAAAATTATCTTTCTTTCAACACAAAAATCATGAAAATCCGTCGAGTGGTTGATTCAGAATCGTGAAATAAAAAAACACTGTTTCGTTTTAATATTATTAAAAATGTTGAGATTCACCAATAATATATAGTAGAGAGTTAATATGGCCCAAACTGCTTTCTTTACAGTGTTTGCAAAATAAAATTATAAAACAAATTAAGTTGTTACTTTTCATTCTTCACCCAAATTCAATTGCTTAATTTCGAGCAAGAAGTTAAATATAATATTTTACTAACTATGTTGTAGGTTTAATTATTATAAAACTTTGTCATAGCCTAGATTATTTATTTTAATACAAAGTAAATTGATTATGGAATTAACAATAGATAATAGTTGCTGTATCAACCCAAGCTCTGCTTTCGATTTATTAAAGTGTCTTAAGAAAATTATGTTATTGATATACAGTATTTTCATATAGGCTAAGCAGTAGAACAATTACAATTTAATAACTTATATTACTTAATTATATTATATTAATTATATTAAATAATTACAATTTAGGTTATACTTTTTTGTATAAATTTGGTGGCTTTTTGTTTGTTTATAAATTTGAACTACTTAACACATTCAGTGCTAATAATTATGAGTTTTGCGACACTAAAATGCAAAAAAATTATAATGTGAAAACTAACTTACAAAAGATGTCAGGATATCAAAAATGATGAATCTAGATGTCTTAGTGTTGATTTTGGCTGAAAATGCTGACGTCACTTCCGGGGCGGGAATTCCCGTCCATAGGTACTGATGCAGGCCTTTTCTAACCCCTTACTTTTTTCAGCCCCACGCGCACACAGTCACACTGGAAATAGTGTTTTTATATTCAACAGTTATTATAACATCAATATTTGTATAAACAATATATTTACAACCCCCATACCACCATTATATAATGTTTTTAGTGTTCAGAAATTTCAATTACAAAATGTTTTCAAAATTTTTTTATATGTAAAAAATATATTTTGCATGGAAATAATAAAAACTTTAACTAAATCATTAATATTACAAAAGAGTACTAAGCCTAACCCCACACAATGTAGTTGACACAAACACGAAGCACCAAAAAAAATCTTGATAGCCAACACGGAAACGAAACACGCCAAAAGTTGAAGCGACACTTGTACAAAACGCGGCAATCGAACACATTTTCCCCATGCAAGGCTAAGCTCACATTGAAGCAAGGTTGTTGGCATTGGAGAAGGACGTCACCCTGCACCAGTGGGGCCGGTACCACGGGGCGAGAATTCCCGCCCCTAGCACTGAACGTGTTTGGATTAGGCAGTATAGTACATCTTCCCTAGCGAAGCACGGGTACAGCAGTTGTATATTAAAATATGCGGCTGTATATAATTTAGATAAACCGTAATAAGTTAAATCACAACCCCACTTGCTATAGCTTTACTTTTCTTAAACAGAAAAATACGTTAATAAAGTACAGCTTGTGACATCTAAGCTGGCACTTGGCCGATCGCTAGTAGTACGGTACCTATTTCAAAAACATTATGTCCCGTCATCCGGGTTGCATCAACTGTCCTCGCGACCCATATGAAGGCACTCAAGTACATAATAAAGGGAAGTCAACCACGTGAGCCAGCGGAAATGTTTGCAGTCCGGTCTTTTCCCTACCTCCACCCTCCTCCCGCCTACAATGCCCCAGCTAGGCCAAGTGCCAGCTTAGGTGTCACGAGCTGTAGTTATTATTTTCCAACTGAAAATGATAATAAGCACAGTCTTCTGTGATAGGTAAGATACACTGATGTCTTATCCCACTGCTTCCATACAAAATTAAAATAATTGCATTTTCCTTTCCAGATTTTGAATGGTCATGAACGGCATTGTCAGCTCCATGCTGCGTAAGTATATTTTTCCATTCATAATAAACAAAATTGTCCAAATTATGGGCCAAAATATATAGGCCTATTAATTATTTAAACCCTTATTCTATAGGATTTATTATTTTTCTATTGGGTAATCAAGTTTTATTATTTTTAGTCATTTTGTTAGCAAATTTCACATGAAGGGAATAACCCATTATCATAGGTTTCATGGTAAGACCTGAACCATAGACAAAAAGAATTAAATATAGATTGTCAGCCGTGCTTAGGTTACCATGGTTAACATAGGTTCTGGCCCACACCGCTTGGAGCACTGTGTAGTTACGTAGCGTGTACGCTGTAACTACATGGCGCTCCCAGCGATGTGCACCAGAACCTATGTTAAACGTAGCACAGCTGACGGTCTATATTTAATTCTTTTTGTCTATGCCTGAACCCAGGACCAGAAAATGGAACCTTATTGGGTTAACCAAAATCGTCGTAGTTGATGTGAGCCACCAACAGCCAACAGATTGTGCTGATCTAAATTACTAATTTCTGATGATTACACAATCTGTTTAACCAATTCAAACTAATGGAATGACTTTTTGTGAGCTATAGCAACTGTTATGACCCATCAACTTGGCCAGCAACATAAAATAAGGTAGAAAATAGAGCTTTTGTCACTAGCACATTCTGTGACTGGTTAACACAACTACATTTTTTTGCAAAAAAATGGCTACAGCCGGTCCAAATAGTTGGGAAGTCTACTTCAGTATCCAATAGTCAATGGCAAAACTTTAAAAAGTAGGCATTTGAATCATTAAGCTGGTTTCTACCAGTTTAACTTACCAGTTATGAATAACTTTTTGTTCACTTTTTGTTTTGAGTTCTCCAGAGGCCGTAAACACTATCTGTTTGATTAAAAAAAAACTCCCCCAACACCTTCCACCAGCTTTATGATTTAAATGCCTACTTTTCACAGTTTTAGTATCCAATAAGAACCATTTTCTGTTCCTAAATTACATTCCTAGTAAATGGCATTGTGATCCTTTTTTAGTAATTTTCTCAATTGACAGCTAGTTTAATGTAGATTGAATATGGGGTATCTAGGCCTAATAGTACTGTATTATAACGCATTATTAAATTTGAAATTTCTAACAAATAGGTAGGCCTCTTATTTTCTTACACTTAAAAAAACCTTTGAGGTTAATTTCCACTAGACCCATTATTTGATAGTGAATTCTGTAAAAAAAATCCTTCTTCAAGTCTAACCCAAGGTGGATAAAATGAGGATTAAGCCAAATCCTGATTTATCATACCAATTCCTAACCAACAAGTCTGTGTTCACAGACAATAATTTCAAAATTAAATGTGAATTCTTTTAAAATTACTACCCAGAATGTAGTGAGATTGATTTGTAATATAGATGCCTACCTGAAGCTGAGTTTGCATAGTTATAAGTGTATTGTTATTTTAGATGATACTGAGTGGAAAGAAGGTATTCTCTCGTGTGTATCGTGTCATCTTAAGTTTACATCTTTCAACGAAGGTCAATTCCACCACCTGCAGCACATTGGCGATTCATCAGTGTACCTCACAAAGCTAAACTCCAAACTCCTTCGTCGTTTACAAGCAGGTAGGCCTACGTCCAATCTGTCTGTATCTTAGTGGTGGGAGATTTCTGTATGTTGCCAGTAGACTTGAGAAAGTTTTCTTAATATCCTAAAAACTACAGTATTGATTGTAGTTGTTTGCAAAAGTGTGGTCCTTTACCACTAACGGTGAGTTTAGTAGGTTGTCATTAATCTGACTTTGTATGGTAGGTCTAAAACAAAATTTACTTTTCTACGTAGATTCATAGAGATTATTATTCAATCACTAGAAAACACAACTTGTTTTTGTAGACTTTGACAAGCCTATTATGACAAATAATTGAAGGATGACAACATTTTGGAATCCGGAACAATTTTACTGTTCCTAGAGTTCTCGGGATCCCTGAGCATTTTATAGGAAAATCAATACTAATTCTAGTCCGTCATTACGTTCCATGTAGCTAGTAGTGACTGCATACTACTAAACAACATGCTGTACAACAAAACTGGGTTGTTCATAATAATTTATTCCTGACATAGCTGTACGACAATTTTATTAATTGCTGACAATGGCTGTTTAGATGAAGCAAAGTCCGGATTAGCTGAATGAGAGTTTTCTATGTCTTGAGACCACGAGCACACAGGAAGATTCTTAATTCAGCATTTAATTCTTTCTCCCTACAATTTATAACTAGGTCAAGTTCAAGTTCAAACTTTTTCCTGTTAATAAACAAAATCTAGTATTCAGTGTTATTGCCCCAAGCTATTAATTTTTTGTGGTTAAGGAAAACAAATTCATAACCATACAATGTTCAAACCACATGTACAAAAATTCAAATAAGTATATGTTTTTATATCAGGCCTACAAGCCAAATGTAGACTGTAGGCTAGAATAAACAGCTTTCTAACGTTTCTCTAAACTCAGAATGTTAAACATGGCCACTTTATTAACAGATGCACTCTTGTGCCAACATCAAGAAGAAGATAAGTAAGCGTAAGTAAATCTGCTTGGTTGTATGTTTGTTAACTGCACTTAAAGCACTAACTGCCATGTTGTGTCTTATTGGGTTGTGCATCCTTATTTTTTTCAGTTTTATTTTCCTTTTTAATCAATTTTATTTTGTGTCTATGCTATTAGCATTTTTACATTTATGTTAGGGAATGGTCCAAACCCTAGTCTGGATACTCTCTTACGTCACAAATACCCCAATGATAGAGGGCATCAGGGCCCAGAAATGATCTCACTTGGAATCGAATCAGTGACCTTCAGATTTTAGGGAGAGCCTTATAACCACTCAAATAATCAGATCACTGAGGTATTACTTTAGGTAATTATTGACAAGTTTGAACCAGAGTATTTCACAATTTTTAAAACCAAACAAAATAAAGTTACTAAACTAAAGATTTAATCATATTGAACGTAAACCCATTGGCCTACATTCAATTCCTCTGAGCATTAGTTTTTGATCAATAAAAAAAGTAAATACTTAAAATCATGACTTTATTATGAAATACAAATTGTTTTATTGCTTTTGACAAACCATTGAAATGCAGTATACTATCATAAACCAATGTAGGCCTAACTAATATTTTGTGCGCAAGTGAATTTGCATTTGGAAGTATTTAACTCTCTGCCCAGATAATGTGGCGAAGGTGAAGGATTGCTGTTTAGTAGGCAATTAAGGTAATAAGGTATTTTATCAGTTAAAAAAGGCCTTTAGTCATTTAAAAAATTAGGGAAATTTGGTAATACTAACAATAATTTGGCTCACCTATTAACATTGATCCTAAATTAGTCCTTGCAATAACTTAAATTACAATAACACCATTGGTTTGTAATTTTACTTTTTAGATGTAATGTAAAAATATTCAAAAAACAATTTTCAATGCCATGAGTATATTCAATGATCACAAATCCAAATTATTATTTTCAATGTTTACAGGATCCAAATGACTAAATTGTGACTTGAAACAATGTCGATGAATGTAACAGTCAATGAGTTAAAATACCCAAACATGTGATATTGTCAAATATCCATTAGCCTATTTGAGATTTGATTTGTGCAACAATAATAATGTGTAATTTCACCTGTTATTTATTCCATACAGAAAAATCAATTTGATTGTCATTTTTCTATTTTTATGTTGTTGTTAACATAAACAATACAAAAGTAAAACTTTCAGAATAATCCATCAAAGTAATAAATTATAATATGGAAGTATTATTCAAAGACATTTTTGACAATGCGAAGATTGAAAGTTCAAGTCACGAACTTGATGAATTTGGTAAATAAGCTGTATTTTTTTTAGGATTAGTTTCGTTTATTTAGTTGAATGTTATTATAGGCTATATTTTGATGTTCTGTTTACTTTGCTCACTGGCCTTTTTGTGAAGCACTTTTATAATAATGGTCATAAATAACAACTTGTTCTATTTTTTAACTTACTTTCTGTTTATTGAATTGTGCATAAATGAGCATGCTACTATGGACATTCCAATAGGCTGAGCTATGACCTTTGATAGATATGTAATACTGTACATCTTAATTGTACTTCCTTGGAACGAAGTGGAAAAATCACATTCTATTTAGGCTATTGTAAAAACTGTCCATCCAACTTCTCCAACTTTGTAACAGAGAGACTCGAATGGATTTTGCAACTGTTTTAACTAAAGAATTGGTGTAAATATACCTACTTTTATGCATAAATGCAGGTATTTACATCAATTCTTAAGTATTTAAATGCGATCAGGAGGCAAAAATTTCGTTTATTATAATGAAAATGTATTATAATTAAGCTATTTTTAACCATAGTTTTTTTGTCGCTTTATGAACCATCGGCCAGTCATATATCTCCAACAGGAGTTTTAAAATCTGGAATGCTCATAAAAACACCAATCATTGTGGTCATATTTATCAACTATCAAAAAAATATAATCCTAATAAAATATTTAGCATGGACCAAACACTATATAGTCCTAACCCAATTCAAAGCTGCCGTATAGGCCTACACATGAGTTTGTTTTTAAACCTTGGCATGTGGGTAGGGATCTGACATAGTGTGTAAGAATTTCAGTATAGAGCAGTACTGTACAAGTTTAGCAGTGCACCAACTGTACAAGTTACAGTAGCACCAAAGCGCATACTTTGCAGTACCATGTCACTTTTTTGCAATCTACTTGTTGTAATTTAAAGCAGTAGCGTAACTTTTATTTTCAAGATTGTAGTTTGCTACATTTTTAAACTAGTGTATGTGGCATTTTGAACTATTTTTATTTTCTTCTTTTCAGATTATGATGTAATTATTTTAAACATATAAATTTAAGCTTTAACTAGGCCCAAGACAAATTGCAGTCCTTGACAAGTAATTTTTATAAATTTTATCCTTACCTTTTACATTTACCATTTACCATCGAAGTCTTCGCCGCAGTCCTTGGAGACCGGGGAATTGTCAATTTTTCTCATCTTTCTTCTTGCTAGCTTCTTGATTGTGTGTAGTGTTGTAGTGTGGTTGAATGTGTGATTTGTATGATGAGTGTTATTTTGTAGGAAATTTATGTTCTTCTAGATATTCTGTAATTGTGTAATAAGGTCGATTTAAGAGGTATTGTTTCAGCTGTTTTTTGAAGTTAGAGAGCAAGTTTATGTCTTTAAGTTTGTTGGGTAAGATGTTGTATAGTTTTATTCCCATGTAATTTGGTGTTTTGCTGGTTTTTGTTAGTCTGTATTGGTTTAGATTAAAGTTTGATTTTACTCTGAGGTTGTGTTCGTGACAGTTTATTCTGAGTTGAGGTGGGTTTGATTTGATAAAAAGGATGGTTTCGTAAAGATATAAGGATGTTAGGGTGAGGATCTGGTTTTTGACAAAGAGAGGTTTACAGTGTTCTTCCCGATCAACTTGTTCCAGGATTCTGATGGCTTTTTTCTGTTGTACTAGTATTTTTTTCAGGTCGGTTTCATTGGCAGAGCCCCATGCAATTATGCCATATCTAATGTGTGAGGAGAAGAGAGCGTGGTATGCCGTTTTGCAGATCTCTTTGTTTGTGATCTTCCTGATTCTCCTTAGAGCATATACAACTTGGGATAGTTTACTGTCCAGATTTTCAATATGGTCATGCCATGTTAATCGGTTGTCCAGTGTGATTCCAAGAAATTTAGCGTTTCGTTTTTCATTTCCTTCCTGTATCTGGCTGTTAGAAGTGAAGTTTAAAACTGTTGTTTTTTGTTGATTTATTTTTAGGTCTAATGAGTTGCAGGTGGCTATTGAAGTTTGAAGTGTTTCTTCTATTTTTTCCCTTTGGGTGTTGGAATTTGTTGGTGTAATTATGGTAGTGTCGTCCGCAAACATTATGCAGGAGCTATCACTAGATAGGTCATTCGGAAAAGAATTTATGTATATTAGGAAGAGGATCGGGCCAAGTATTGATCCTTGCGGGATTCCTTGATAGGTTTCTCTAAGTTTAGATCTGTATTTGATTTCATAGTTTTTTTTTAGTGTATTCTAGTTCTACAAGTTGTTGTCGGTCTGTCATGTAATTTTGGAGCCAGATTAAAGCATTATGGGTGATATTTAGTTCTTGAAGTTTCTCAACTAGTATTTCTCTATTCAAGCTATCGAAGGCTTTTTCTATGTCTAGAAAAATGCTTGTTGCTTGGAGTTTTTTTTCCCAGATTGATGTTATGTCCTCGCATAGATTTGCAAGGGCTGTATTTGTTGATCTGCCATGTCTGAAGCCGTGCTGTGATTGGGTAAACTTTCCTTTGTCCTCCAGGTATGTGATGAGCTGATTATGTATTGCCTTTTCTATATATTTTGAGAGCGTGGGTAGGATAGATATTGGCCGGTAATTTGAGATGCAGGTTTTCTCACCCTTCTTAAATTTGGGATAAACTAAGGCAATTTTTGCTAATTTGGGGACTTTAGATTGTTCTATAGATGTATTGATGACATGTAAGAGTGGCGTGATTATTTCCCTTTTACAGTGTTTGATCATTTTGTTAGATATTTGATCTAGTCCAGAAGAGTTTTTAGGCGGTAGATTGTCAAATATTTGTTAAAGTACCTTTTTGGTTATCTTGTTAAAGTTTGCTAGTGAGTCGGCTCTGGGTTGTTGTGGCAGATTGGGTTTAGATTTCGGTTTTGGGGTGGTTGAGGTCCTATTGTGCAGAGTTTGGCGTGGTTTTCCGAGGGTAATAAAGTGGTCGTTTAAAAGGTTACAGATGTGGGTTGGGTCGGTAGTCAGTTTTTCATTGCTGATAAGATTTATTTCCTCTTTAATTTTCCTGTCCGCATTTCTTTCTTTATTTATGGTGCTCCAGAGTTCTTTGTTTTTGTTGGGCGCATTTTTTATTTTCTGGACAACAGCATTTGATTTTTGGATTTTGACTTCTAAGTCATATGCTCTTTTCATTTTAACGTACGAGAGTTTGTCCTCAACCCTGTTTGAGAGTAAGTATTTATGTTCTGCTAGTTGGAGTAAGTTTTTCAGTCTAGTAAGTTTATCATTCCAGAATATCTTTTTTTTCTTGCTACGGTGAAAAGTTTTGTACTGTTTAGGCATGATTTCTTCGATTTTGTATTGTAAAATTCTTATAAAGGCATCATACTTTTCATCCACATTTTGTTTAGAAAAGACAGTAGACCAATCTTGATTTTTGAGGGATGCTCTGAGTTCGTCTAGATTTGCTGGAGATGTTATTCTAATTTGTCTTTTTATGGGTGCTATAGGTTTTTTGTGTCCTATCTTTAGTTGGCAGGTAATTGCTTGATGGTCAGATATTGAGTTACTATGGGTTTTTACTTCAAGGTCCTCCTTGTTTATGTTAGTACAGCAAAGGTCTATACAAGTTTTTGATGTGGTTGTTATTCTGGTTGGAGGTAGTTCCGATGGTTTCAAGTTATGTTCCGCTAATATATTTAAAAGAGTTTTTGTTTCAGTTTCGTTATCTTTAAATAGGTCTATGTTTAAATCACCCATCACTATTATCTTTCTGTTCTTGTGAGATATTGTGGAAAGTAAGTTTGAGAAATTTTCAAAAAAAGTGTTCAGGTTCAGGGATCTATATCCACCAATAATTACAGTCTTGAAGTCGGGTAGTTCAATTCCTACAAGTTCTGAAGATTGTTCTTCACAGAAGGTGAGCGTATTGATTTCTCGGATTTTTAGGATGTCGACATTGTTTTCCTTGCAAAAGATTGCTATTCCTCCCCATCTATGTGTTATTCTTGAGAATTCTGTTATTAAAATGGAATTTGGAATGTTTGTTATTTTTAGGTTTTCTTTTTTTTCACCATGTTCTGAAATTATTAGAATGTCTGGATCGAGGTTTTGAATTTCTAGTTGTAGCCTGTCTATTTTACTCTGTAGCCCTCTCTGGATGTTTAGGTGATAAATTTTTAAGGTAGGCCTATCAGTCTTATCTGTCTTTTTTTGCGGTTTTGAGTTAGAGTTATTGGTAGTTTTGTTCCTGATGAGTGTAGGTGGTGATTTTAGGTGAGCTATGGTTCTAGGGGTATTAGTGGAGTTGTCTCGTTTGGGTGTTGGGAGTCTTCCTTTGCAGTTTGGTTAGTATTTTTTGGTGTCTCGGTTTGTTGGTTATGTAGCGAATGGTGTGCTGCTGTTTCAGTAAGAGTCACATCTTCCTTAGGTGTCATAATTTGATGGATGTCATTAGGCTTAGGGGTTTCTGTTTGTCTGGTTGTTTGTACAGTTAATTAGCTTTTTGTATATTTAGTTTTGCTTGATTTTGATAGATGAGAGAGAATGAGACCTTTATCTTTAATGAAAAATTAACTGAATTATAACTTAACTTAGGGGGTAAATCTGGAATGACAGAATCCAATGCAAAATTAGCTGACTTTGTATTTGATTGTGGCTGAATGAATGTAGATTGCTCCATTTAGTAGCTTCTTGAACGTCGACTTTTTTAAAGCCAGCTTTGAGCGAGTTTAGAAGATGAAAATGCTTTAATGTCACTAAAATTAGGCAACACAAAAACAATTCCTTGGTCTGTTAATAAATAAAATATCCAAACGTAGTGTAATTTTGTAACCATCTAAAATAATTCTTCACATTTAGGCCTATAGGCCCTAATTTAGTAGTATTTTCATAGAATTAATGGTGATGATTAACCACTGTCTGTGTAGTGGCTGTAAGTATGTTTTATTGATTATTTTGCACACTTCTGTTTTATTGGTTTAATATTCTGTGTTTTGATGCAGGTAAACCATTAAAGAAGCGACCCGGGCCTAAGTGCAAGACGTTGGTAGCCGAAAATCTGCCACCAAAACCCCAGCACTCTCCTCTGAAACTTACGTTCAAAAGGCTACCAACCTGCCGCGAGCCGGTCTTCGAGGTAATGTGTAACTGTCTCAATGTCTATGAGCAATATTGGTGGCTATGTTGCCTGTTTAGTGTTACGGTTATTGCATGATATGTGTATGTAGTTGTAAGCTCATAATCCCTTCATAGAACCTGATTTACTTTGTTTTCCTTCATACATAGGCTACATTGTAGCTTTTGGGTTCTTAATAACTGCCAAGTAGAATACATTACAAACCGATAAATTTGTGACTTGCGGACTGTTGTGATCCTTATAATGTTTGTGTGGTAATGAACATTTATTTTGGTATTTCTTCATTGTGGTTGTTATACTTTAAACTCATTGGACTACTTAAAGCTAAATACAAGCTACAATACATTGAGATAATCTTAAATGATTTTTACACAAACGATTTAACAAGGGCTCTTATTTATTAATAATGCTGGCAAATACTTTTAAAATATGTACCTTATGTAAAATATATTCCCCGTCTCACCACCCTGGTTGAAATCAATATATGATATTTTGCTATCCATCCTAATATTTTTTAGTTAATGTAAAATAAACACACCGCTACTATTTACTTATCAAGATCAAACAACATTTACCTTACCCTTATCTAGGCAAATGATAAAAAAAAAAACGGCCTATACAGTTATTTATTTATTTTGTAAAACTTACGTTTTCAAGCAGTTGATCATAATTTTACTTTTTATTTTAGTAAAACTTTTCGGTTTCTATACTAGAAAAATAAAATAGATTGACTAACAGGCGAAACCCGAATTTCTAGGTTGTGAAAAAGAAGGGGAGGGTGAAATCTTTTGCTGCCATGGATGACATGATACCTGAAGGGAGGGGGGTTTTACCCTCCCAGTCACAAACTACGAGCCCGACACCAATTGATATCCTGAGGGAGGAAGGTAGGCCGACCAAGGCATCAATAGATATGTTAGCTTTAGAGCGAATCCCCAATTTAAATTTTGAAATATTAATTATTTTATGTTCATAGGCCTAGTGGTCAACCATCAGCAACAAATTGTACGAATTGGAAGCTCCGCCTATATAAAAGAAAATATAAATTTAGATGCATTCTTTGTCATTTTTACAATTTTGTTGTCTGGTTTTCTTGTAAAAGCAAAAACAATCATAATGAAGCTGCAAAAAATTTTACGGGGATTAAGTTAATAGTAAACTTGTTATTATTATTATTGTTACTAATGTTATTATGATTCTTCATCCTTACCATATGAGTTTATTTATCATCTAGTTCACACAGTGTAAATTTTGTAAAGCCTGGCAAGAAATATTAATATTTAATTACAACTGATATTTTTGAAATCTGTTAACAATAAAATCATGATAATTTCCCTTGATAATTTTAACATCTAGAGCGTTATGATTATCTCCTGCAACAACAATGACATCTCAAATTATTTATTTTGCATTCTTTGCAGATGTTTTTTGTCATTGTGATCCCATGTCAAAAATTCACTCTTGAAAAGCTTAGATTGGTTTTATTTTTAGACTTAAAGCTCAATTACTTGAGATTTTAGGTTAGAATTAGCTCGGTTCAAAACTCAAACCAGTTGCACAGCTCTAAAAATGTTAGCATATTCCAATTAAATAAATATTTGTAAAGTGCCAATTCCTGGTCGGAAACAAAATGTTTGAACCATTTGACATCAGGTCAGATCTTGTACTGGTTAATGATGCTGAATGAATTATTACCGAAATAGATTGATTCTTGTCAATTCCATATATTACATGGTTTGTCAATCAAAAAGCTTCAGCTGTTTACATTGTCGGTTTCTTCTACCGGTATATATGGTAGTATGTGTTCAAATCTCATAAATTACAGTTATTTGTTTTTAAATGGAACTAAATCTGAAATTGTTTTGGTTTTAAATACTTCAAATATAATATTCTGAGAAATTTGTCTTATTAAATAAAACAACGCGCTGTGAAACTAGTTATGACTAACACCTAATGTAAATTTGTAACTAATACCTTGAACAAAAATTTGTTTAGTAAATCGATCTTCAATTTCTTTTAGTTAATGCAGATTCTCATAGAAGTACTTGGGAAAGCTTAGCCGTCACATTTGGTGAGTTAATTAAACATACAATGCATTTTGAGTTAGTCGTTAGAGGTTTGGTTTTATGACTTTTATTAGACACGTTGTTATCAGGCAGTATATATGAAAATTGTTCATTTAGATCATTTGTTTTGTTGTAATTAATTTTGTAGATTTTTTAAAAGGATTTAAGTTCAGATAGTTTTATTCCCTGAAAACATCTTACTAAAGAAAGCTACTTACTTATGGGCGCATAAAAGTCCATGTTTTAGAGGTTTTGCTTTATTTAATAACTTCTTTTAATTAAAATGTATCTAGGTATATTGAGTTAAATCATTTGAAAAACTTAAAGCAACATTTACAAATTTTGCAAAGAGAATCTCCCAAATGTGGTAGCCTATATAGCAATATTGAAACATTTTGTTTGTCATTTTTATGAGTATAAGGAAGTCTTGACAAGTTTTCAACAAGGTAAAATGTTATCGATAAAGTGTGTTCTAATTGGTGTGAAGTTTTTTGGTTATAGTGCCTTAGTGACTTGTTTGAGGTAGGATTAAATGAGCTTTTACTTTCTTTGATTAAAATGACAGTTGATTAAAACCTCTCTCAACCATAACACTTTGTACTTAAATAATGATTAGCTGAAACTGCCCAAGAAAATAAAAACACTGAAAAGCATCATAGACAAAGGTAGGGAAAGTAAATTGACAGAACAAAGCAGGTTAGCACAGGTATAGGGTTAAGGCCAATTTCTGCTACAAAATGCAAATTAAAAACATAACTTGCCTACTATTATTTAAGTATGTCAGTTAAAGATTTATAGAAATAGACGGCAATTTGTCTGTGCCAGTCAATATGGCCGTGTCATTGCATAAACAGAGAGAAATCCAAAAAGTGAAGATTTGTTTCAATAAATTGTGGAACTGCAGCAATTTAATAACATGCATAAACGATCCTTATGATTATACGAGTATTAGTCCATAACTTCCATGAAAAGTCTCAACCGTTAAACACCGTCTCATTGTCACTACTGCTGGACTCGTCATCCATCCACGGCAAACCATCAACAAAATCACTTTGTCACCAAGGTTCCCCAGCCATAACTGTTTAAGGAACTACAAGTATTTCTATGGAGCAGAATTATAAAATGTTGGGGACATTTGTTGATGATAAGGATATTAGCAATGTTGTCAGTTTGCCAACAGTTACCAGAAGATACTTAAGCTAATTTTCCAAGGCGGCCAAATAGTTAATGATCATTAAAAAAAACCTAGATATCTGTTCATAGATATTGGCCAGTCGGCAGACTGACCAGTGGGCTTTTTTCTAATCATTTTGAAAAAATATTTTGAAAATCCGGATGTCATCCACCTTTTTATTTTGGTTAAGAGAGGTTCTGCTGTATTTTTAACACACTATATTGCACTTTTGTTAAGCCCTTAATGTTACTTTAAAATACAGGGTGGCCGAAAAGTCCCTTTACACTAAAGATAAAGTAATTGGTGTTCTAGGGCCGAAGCGGTGATGGGGGAAGGGAGAATGAGGCTTCACTCTCTTCCCCCACTGTTTCCTTACTACAAACTCACGTACGAATATTTGCTGATTAGTCGTGTTTATAACAACAGTGTATTACATAGGCCTACTGCAATATTGTGTAAATGGACTTTTCGGCCACCCTGTATGTGCATTGGGTTGGTTAAAAATGTGTACCGTACGTTTTGATCATCATGAAAACATTGGTGCAAACTCCATTTGCGATCAAAATTACTTGATGAGAAGAGTATAAATTGGCAAAAAGGCTTTGGCATTTTACACTTCAGTTTTATGGACTCAAGGTCACTGGACGGCTGACGATCAAAGGGTTGAAACTTGAAAGAGTTTTTGAACTAAAAAAAATAATTATATACTCTATTTTTGTTACCAAGTCTTAAATAGGTAACATATAGTCGTGTATTGAGCCAAGTTGGAGTTAGTGGTGATATCAAGTTTTTGTTTCTAGTTTTGATCTGACAAATTTCAACAGAGCTTTTTGACATTTAATATTCATTATCCCTCTATTTTTGTCTTGTTTCCCTCCCACAACCAAAATTTGTCATAAAATCTCTTAGTACATGTTGCATTTGACTTAAGTATTCATAAAATTTTGCACGAGCTTCTGCTGTTGGCATGTAAGCTTTGGCTGTCTGTATCAAAATGTTGTAAATTTGTAACAATTTGTTTTCTGTCAAATATACTGTGTTGTGTAGTTGTTTTGTATTAAAAAACCAATTTTAGTGATGGGTATATCCAAGAAAATGTCAGTACCGGATCTGAATCTTGCCTTAACGAGTGCCTTAAAAACTTCTACAAGTGTTGTTAATACTATTTATGTGAGTTTCGTACAATTCACCCTGTATGGACACAGATAGTCTTGTATACAGAGTCAATGATGAAAATTTTAACAAATTCAAAAAACAACATAAACAATTTCTGATTGACCATTAATTTTATTATTTAGAAGAACTTGTAAAAACATAACTTAAAAGTTAAAACATAGTTCGTTTTTAAATTTTAAATTTTTATCATATAAATAATAATGGAATACATAAAATTGTGTAAATAATTGAAAGTACGTTCTAGAGATGGGAATTATCGTTCACTTGGTGGATTCGTTCACTCTGGAGTTATTGAGTTGTCGGAACTAGTTCCGCGGAGTAGTTCCAACTTCGTTTAGAAGAGCGCTGAACACCGGACTTTCGGAGTGAGGAGCGCTTCCATTCAGACTCACTCACCAACCATTTTGGTTCAGAGCTCATAGTTCCAGTCCATCGTTCCTCTTCGCATCACCTCTGGATGATAGTTCCTGGTTCCATTCCAGTAATCGTTATTAAACAAGCGGAATGAATAATGATTAAGCTAGGCTAGGATAGGACCATAGTTAGTGGAGTGCTGGAGTGAGGAATGACGAAACAGTAGGGCAGTGAGTGAGTCGTTCCAGTCGTATTCTTGTAATGTTTGGTGTTCCGCTGCTCCCCTCTCTCCTCTCATTAGTCGATTACTGTTCATTACAGCCTACATTCATTTTTAACAGATTTTCTAAAATTTTAAATATTTATTTACTACAACAACCTCTAATTTATTACATAATGTATCTTAACCAATGACGGTCTCTTGACTATCTTTAGTTCCGAGAGGAACTAACTCCGATCCAAGAGCCGGAGTTGGACTTGTCGTTCCGGAGTCGGAGTAGTTCTTTCGGAGTAGTTCGTTCCGGAGTTACTCACCTCTAGTACGTTCAATCTTAGGTGAAATTGCAGTAAATGTTCTTGTATATGTTTTATCATCAGACTAAAAGATTTAATAATAACAATGATACATTCATTTACAATTTGTATGTTTTGAATAAAGATTTATTTTATTGAATTTTATAGTCTTGTGGACACAGATAGTCTTGTATATGGGTTTATTTTATCATTAATTTTATTTTATTCATCACTATGACGAAAAACCCGAACATATGTATGAATGAATTGTACTTTATAAAGAACGTTTTGTGTTAAAAAAACAAAAATCGGATCCAGCCCAAGATCCGGATATTTTTGGATCCGATCGGGCGTCGGTTCTAGCTCAGATCTGGTAGTCCGATATCCGGATCCGACCATCACTAATAATCATTTTATAAGAGAGAGCTATGAAATTAATATTTCATAAAATTTGTTATCCAAGAAACACAGAGTAGGTATTAGTATAAAAGAAATGTATTTATATAAAACACATTTTCAAAATTTTTGCAAAAGTATATTTTAGCTTATAAAACTATTGCCTGTGGTAAATTTGTAGCTTATTAAACTATTGCCTGTGGTATATTTGTAGCTTATTAAACTATGTCTGTAGTAAAGTTGCCTGTAGGCTTTTTGTTTGTGGCCAGAATAGTTGGACCGATAATTATCATTTCAGTATCATTTCAAATAGGAAGAATGCCAATTAAACTTTTGGTTTAAATTTTGTATGACTTGTGTATACTTAAATCAGAAAAATTGTGATTTTATAAATTGTAATTTGTTAATAAGGAAGAACTTTGCATTTCATAGCTGTACCAGAGCTTTTTGACATGTCCCAGTTATTCACATGAATCACTTGTGACTTCAAGTGAGTTTTAAACATTTACATTGCTTTTACTTGGCACTGCCTTTATCACATTCAGTACACTACATGTGCCAGTAGTAATGGTCGAAACCAAAAATTTCTAATCAAACTGAAAATTAAAAAAATAAATCTCAAAACTCAATTGTGATATTGTATTTCACTTGCTTGGTAAAGGTTATTAAAATTAAATCCAGGTAGTTAAAAAAGGATTTCATACTTTAAGAATAACAAAATTTATATGAGAAAAATAAAAACTAAAATTTGTAAACTAAATAGCACAGGCAACGAAATTGTTATTGGTTTTTGCTTCTACAAAACCATTATCATGTTCTTCAGGCCCCTAAATTACCTATCTTCAACATCCTCAAGGGATTCGTATTCAAAGACACACAATAAAAACACGGTAGACAACATTAAAGGACACTAGTCCTGGATTTACTATTAGTTAAAATGAAATAAGTCAAAAAGAAATTTTTCATGGCGGGTAAAGTTTAATTCCATAAAAAAAAAATGTAGCTGTAAAACACTTAAGTAAGTTGTAAGTTGGTTATTGGGTATTAATCAGTTACCAATATTACAGAAATTATTTTTAAGAGCCTAACAAAATGTATTTTAATGAGCTAATTTTCTTGGGACATAGAAATTGATGCATTAGATATTAACTTTTAACTGATGATCATGAAATAAATCGTCACAGAAAACTATGGTAAATAATATTCTTAAATATTCTCTAAGCATTATTTATCGATTATAGTTAAATTAGTGAAGTCAATTGATATTAATTTTTTTTACAGTCAAAAATGTATTAACAACTAATAAAAAAACACCTGTTTTTACAGGTTTCCTCGCCCCAGAGGCGCTGGAAGAAAATGAAGAGAAAGGAGAGACACCATCTGTCAACGGCAACCCCCCTGCGGCTCCCAAGGAACCCAAGAGGGGGAAAAAGACCAAGGAAAAAGACAAAGAAAAGGTGAATTGTTATTGATACACTCTAGGCTATAGAGTTTTTGAAATTTTTGTTTTTAGTTTTACAATGAATGCCTTCTACGTGTGTTGAGTAGGAATACAAACTGCCTTCACATCATACATTTTTGTCATCTTTCAAGTTTTTCAGTTAGTGTTAATCTGTAATTAATACTCTGTTATTTTAAGGTATTTTGTGCCGTGTAACTAATAGATTTTGTTATGATAGGAAAAGCAGCAAGAAGACTCAGGGATTTCATCAAACTCTGAGCCAGAGCCTTCCGATCCTCCGCCGCCCACGGAGCCAGCTCCGTCTCTACAATCAGTGGAGAATGAGATGGAGCGGATTCATGAAGGTCAGAAAAGCACCGAACAAGAATCATCAGACAGTGGATGTGAGAAGGATGGAAGCGAAACAGATTTTTCTGGGGAGAAAAATAAAGAGCCGACTCCTCCTCCTGCGTTGAATCCCAGTCCAGTCGGCAGTTTGACGGTACTCGCTCCGTCGGCTTTGAACAGCTCAGTCGTGAATGGTGCTCTACCGTCTGAACCTCTAGACAGTAGTGCAGTGATGGAGACGTTCAACAGTTTGGACACAGAGCAGCCCCTCCCCCCACCACCACCTGTTCTGAAGGAGGGAGTGAGTCTGACAGTGAAGACTCCGGCAGCGCTTGGTGCTACCATAACTCCCAACCTTCTCAACATATTACCTGAGACCTCTAGTGATCCTCTGGGCCTACTGAGGGGATTCCAACCTATGGAACCAAGTCAGAGTTTCATTATGGAAACTTGCGAGGTATGTTATATACACATTTATTCTGTAGGTTATAGTTATAGCTAAAGCTAGGTAATTGAGAGGATTTATTGCTCGCCTTGTTGTTGGTATATTGTTAATCCCAGGAAAAGCTTAACAGTCTTTTTGACAGTTTAGAATGGGTTATTTGTCTATGATCATGGCTATTTATATAAATGAACTTGATTAATTGGTAAGATGGTCTTAGTAATTAACAAGGTTTACCTGTAAAAATTTTTCTGCAATTATGCAGTTATTTTCTCCATCTGAAACAAATATTTCCTGATATACTGATCCCATATACTGATAGAGATACATATGCATATTTTTTATGCAGCTGTATCTCTATCAGTTTTAGATAACAATTAAATGAAGGTGAAAGTAGCACAAATACACACTTAAATAAGATAGAAGTAGTGGTCACATATTTTCTAAATGTTGTTAAGAACTCGGCATATAAAATCCGAATGTTTAGATTTTCTGAGTATAGCATGAGTTATAGTAATATTTGTGGTAGGTGTGTGGAGAGCGAAGTGACAACATTGAACAGCACAGGGCCACAATGGGCCACTACAAGTGTCATGTGCTGCCAGAGTGTGCTGGCTCTGTGTTTGCTAATCAAGGAGAGCTCACTAGTCATCAACACGTGGTGCACGGACTCAGCCCCACACCTCAGCAACAGTCCCTGCAGCAACTCCAGCAACAGGTTAGCACTTGTATTTAAATTTTGACTATTTAATCGCAAGAACGATTAAGTGAAGATAAGTGAAACGTCATGATTGTGTTTCAGAGAGTAACCACTTGCCTATGTACTGCACTTGTCTTCCGTTACTTGGCGTTTTATAGGGAATGTTCCCTGCAAGAAAAAATTCAAGTCACTCTTGACAAAAAAGTGTTCAAATTTTTTTATTGACATTTTTTAAGTAGGTAGGTAAAGTAATAAAGCTGACCATGACAAACTTACACAGCCAAACGCGACTGAGCTGTGGGATGGCTATGAGTTTAAAACTGAAACCGTTTGCCAAAATTTACTATTTCAAATAACAAGATATTTTTCTGTGTAAGAACCAATTGTTTTTAATTTCATAAGCACAGGTGCTTGAGTATAAAAATCTAATAATTACAAATTTTAACAAAAACAAAAAAAACCCTTTATACACCAATACCAATACAAATCTTTTACATAACACTTTAACTGTCTAGCTATTAATTTTAACCTGATTGTTTTCTCAGGTCCAACGACTGCCAGTGCCTTACGGGATACCCACCCCACCCCCTGCCATGGGTACACCTCCACCAGCCATCAGTCCCTCTCTAGGCTATAGGGTACCCAGCGGAGTCACTTTGACGTTTCCTGGAGCCTCCCCCTCCACTCCCACCATCACACCGCGACAGTTTGCCATGCAGACGTCCCCCTCCACTATACAACCGGACGGTAATTACATCTTGCTAACAATCAGGCCAGTGTTAGTGTTACCCACTCGATGGAAAACCTTGTGTTGTAAACTTCGTAGATGAAACCTTTAATAATGATGAACTTATTCTGATTTTATAGGTTAGAAGTTAAGTAAAGGCCAATTGGCTGAGGATTATTATGTACAAGGATAGGGATCAGCCAGCTTACCTGGTAGATAGAGTCCAGATTAACTTTGGTAGCACACATAAAACGCATAATACAAAACAGTAAAACTTAATATTTTGTCCCAGTTAGGGACTTCATCAGAAGGGGGAAGAAAGAAGAATGGCAGGTTAAAGTTCAAATTCTAAAGTTCCACAACAGTGCTGCAGTGGTTTAAATTGAAATAAAAATTCCTGTTGCAATGTACATCTATAAATACACAAACTCACATATACACATGGTAGGTTGATTAAAAGTTCAGTGAAAAAATGTGAAGCTAGCTGAGAAAAGGGGTGGGGGTGGATTATCTGATGTTAAGGTTAGGAGGGTTTCTGGAATCAGTAATGTATTGGTTCGAATAAATGTAGATTTACGCGTTTGTACCAAATTTCATCAAAATCGGACCATTTTTGCTTGAATGATCGATATTTAATTACGTTCACTCTAAACAATTTTAGCTATCATTGTTTTCAGATTGTACATATATTTGAACATAAATGCTTTTAGCAAAGTTCCCTTTAAAGAAAAGCTATTATTCTTTTTAAAATCATGGAGATTTTAGTTTTACATTGTGATTGTTTGACAAGTGATGTTTTGCAGGCAACAACTGTGCAGCTTATCGTTTAAATCCCTACTATAAAATTAATATATTATTAATTATTATTAAGATTAATGTATAAGTTTAATATTGTGTCTGAAAACTAAATAATGACACATACAGTAGTTACAAAATACTTAATTGTAATTAACTACGTATCTTTTGTTTAGGATCGCCAGTGCCTGTTGCTTCGCCCACTCTACCTGCAGGGCTGGGCCGGTCTATCAGTATATCTCCTTCTATCAAAACAGCACAAAAGCGGGCCACCCCCTCCCCTGCTGAGAGTGAAGCCAGCAAGAGAAGGTAAGTGGTTGGTTACAGTCATAGATCT
Source organism: Macrosteles quadrilineatus (assembly GCF_028750875.1). Lineage (NCBI taxonomy): Eukaryota > Metazoa > Arthropoda > Insecta > Hemiptera > Cicadellidae > Macrosteles > Macrosteles quadrilineatus. The sequence goes on along the minus strand of NW_026542598.1, from coordinate 13,582,039 downwards.
TAATATAATACAACTGGATCATGAGCTGAGCGTTGGGATTTCGAGCGGGTGGAGCGAGGGCGGCAACCCTGGTCCGCGTCTGTGATGCATTCATAGTAACACAAAATCAACTGAGTGGCAAAGCAATAATACTGCTCAAATCAAATCTTTAAACATGAAAATTACATTTACTTTTCTTTTCTGTTCAGAATAACCATTTGTATGTACATATTCATTTTGAAAGGAATGAAAACCTTTGTTTTAATTTTATTCAGATTTAGAGATTTTCATGGTCTTTTATTAGGACGAGCTCCAATGGAGCGCCTGAAAATACTGGTTATCCTTGTCGTGATTAGTGCGGTTAAAAACTGATCAATATTTTCCTGTAGGCATTTTTCTCACATTGTTAACATAAATAGAAACTACTGTACAGTGAAACTGTGTTTGATACAACGATAGACTGTGGCGGTGGCAGGACAGTCAGTAGTGGCACAAGGGTATAGTGGTGTGGGTAGCGGGGGTAGGTTAAAATATATTAAGACTAGCAGAGTACCCGTCCTTCCTACGGGGTTGGAATATAAGTATAAAATGCTTATTGCAGTTATACTCAAGCTTTGCGTTTGCGCTTACACTCTATAATTAATACTGGACTACTGTAAACTTAGTGAATTTTTCTCTATAACTAGTAACTAGCCTTAATTTGGGGTTTTTGTGACAATAATTTTTAAGACAAAAGTTTTATAGAAGTATTTCACCTTTTTAACTTTTTAAACACACTGTTTGTGTTGTAGTCGGCCGGAGAGTCCAGACTGTATGCTGGTTGAGGACGGGTCTGCTCCACCCAAGGTTCCTACATTGCCCAGTGGCATCTCTCTGACTGTGCGCGGCTCACAGTCACAGAACAGCGGGGTCGCCAACATCCTGGCATCACGAGGCATCACGGTCAGTAGGAAACTTGTCAAAAAGGAATGTATCCACCACAGGGGTGATTCACTATGATGTAAAATTTTGAAAAATTAATATATCAATGATAATAGAGAATCTAATGTAAAGACAAATAAAAACTAAGAATGAACCATGTATTCAGCATTCAGATGAGTTGATACACTTAACGGATGAGTAGAGAGAAGAGGTAGACTGACAGATTTTAATAATAAAATATTGAGGCTGTAAACAATTTTTGCTCAGGGCCCCTGGGTCCGTACGTAGCAGTTTTTCTATGTCTCTTTCAACCATCCCTTATACTACTCGTTCAACGATACCTTAAATTGTTTACTCATCTAGATATTTTTATTTTTTTTTGTTTCATGATTTTGTGATCAAAGAATGTAGTTTTGAAAATATTTCAATTTTAGCGAATTTCCCTTATAGGGAATAAGCTATTACCGTAGTACTCATGGTAAGACCTGGACCCGGGACCGATTTTTTTTTTCGTTTTGAGGTCCCTAGAGGCCAAAAACACCATCTGTTCAAATTCATATATATATATATATATATTTATATCTAATATATAAAATTCTCGTGTCACAGTGTTTGTCTGCAAACTCCTCCGGAACGACTTCACCGATCGTTATGAAATTTGGTGTGTAAATTCTGTAGGTATGCGAATAGGAAGTAAACTATTTCCCGTTTCGAAATTCTTAAAAGGGCTCCGCCCCAGTGGCTCTGGAGTTTCCCATGTTAACCTTATGAGAAATGGAATTAATGAATCTTAACAGCTGTTTCAATTAAATAGCATTAAAGTTACAAGGATTACCAACAGGGTGCAGCACTATTATTTCTTTTACATTTATGACAACAGCTAATTTGCAACCAAAAGGTGAGTGAGCGTAGCGAACGAACTTCAACCTGGAGGCGAGTGAGCGTAGCGAACGAGCTAACCTGAAGGCAAGTGAGCGCAGCGAACGAGCTCCAACCTAAAGGTGAGTGAGCGTAGCGAACGAGCTCCAACCCAAAGGTGAGTGAGCGTAGCGAACGAACTTCAACCAGGACATGATTGAGCGATGCGAACGAGATCATCTTGAAAATTAAACGTAACGGTACTTTCTTTCCATCGGTCTGTCTTAGGGGAAACCTATAACTTAGGCGATACGAAGTTCGCTGGGTCAGCTAGTATATATATATATTTATATATATATATATATATTTATATATATATATATATATATTTATATATATATATATATATACTAGCAGAGTACCCGTCCTTCGTACGGGGTTGGAATATACGTATTAAATGCTTATTGCAGTTACACTCAAGCCTTGCGTTTGCAATAAGGGAGGACACAGTTTGATAAAATTTGCTTTTTTAAATTTACAGTATTCTATATCTACCATAGCCATAATGTTCTACCACTTCACCTAAACAATAGAGAAAAATAAATTATCAACCATTCGCAAAATATCCCAAATTATTCATGAAATGAAAAACATAAACATAACTGTAAACAATCCTACTTTGACAGTTCTCATTGTGAATCACAGTTTTTTGTTGCTGCTTAGTTCAAATTAGCTGTTTTCATAAATGCAAAACAATATAGTGCTGCACCCTGTTGGTAAATCTTATAACTTTTTAATGCTTTTCCATATCATAGAACCAACTTTTTTAGTTGAAACAGCTGACTAAATTCTTTAATTCCCTTTAAATATGAATACTCATAAGGTTAACATGGGGAATTACAGAGCCACTGGGGCGGAGCCCGAAAGGATTTTTGAGATAAGAATATGCCTATATGTTAATCGGGAATGTAAGCTATCATCATGCCAAATTTCAGCACAATCCTTCCAGTGGTTTATGCGTGATTGAACTTCAAACACACAAACAAACAAACAAACAAACACACAAACTTTCACATTTATAATATTAGTAAGATATATATATATATATATATATATGTGTCCGTTAGCGCGATAACTCGAGCAAAAATGATCCGATTTTGATTAAGTTTGGTACAAACGTGTAAACCTACGTTTATTCGAACAAGTTCGCGAACCAGCATGATCGGACCATGAGAACAGGGGTTTATGGGGGCTTTTATGGGGTAAAAATGGGTTTTTCCTATTTTTGACCCAAAAAACGTAAAATTTTGAAATTTCTTTCCAAACTATTTTGTAGAGCTTAAAAAAAACAAATAATTTAGTATATTGAAGCGTTATAATGCGCCTAATGGTTACGGAGAAAATTCCAAAAAATTGTTAATTTAAAATTCCCATGTTATTCTTATGGAGAATAAGTAAACCGTTGTAGTGTGCTTGTTTATTAACATATTTTGCCCAAATTTGGAAAATGTTTTTATTTCTTACTAACTATTAACATTTTACATAAAAACACTTTTACCCTCCCTGTTGCAGCAAACCTAAGTATGTGTTAAACTGATTCTATTTAAATAGGGAATAAATGTGATATTTTTAAGGAGACATTTTAGTCTAAATCCAATCAGGCAAATGGAAATTCGCTTAGTCTGCAGGTTTGCTGCGGCGGGGGTATTTAGATTCCTAGGTGTTCTTCTATCGCATTAAATTTCTAAGTTTTTTTAGTTACTTCTTACTTGTCAACCATTCAAAGATTCTAACATTTTAACTGGATATTTTCTCTGGAGGATTTTATTAAGACTAGGTTGTACAAATTATTTTTTATTTCATTGAGGGAAAGTATAAATTGTGTTTGTTCAGGTGACTCCGGCAGCCAATAAGACTCCTCCCCCTTTGCCTGCATCTAACAGAGCGAGTGTAACCGCTCAGCCTGTCACTACACTAAACCTCAGCTCAGCGGTTTCTATAGTTCCTGCCAGCCAGTCCTCTAGAGTGAGCACATGCCTTATTAATAATAGCTTAAAATTATCATTTTCTTCTTAATGTAATTCTCCGCTAAAGACTAATTTTAGAATATAGTGATCAACTCCAGGGTCCAGGGGTCATGTGGACATTATCACCATCTCCGACGATCGTGGAAAAACACTAATAATCTCCTGTGGTAGTGTAGCCACCATCATTGACTCCGGAGTTCATGGAAATGTCATTGTTGTCTTGCACGATTGAGGTGAAATTCTGATCATGATCCGCAGCCGTGTAGAAATCATCATCGACTCCTGCTGTCATGGGAATGTCATTGTGGGAAGTGATTAAGGTCTAATAATCTCATGCGGTAGTGTAGCCACCATCATTCACGTCAAAATCACAGCAAAATCATGAACATCTCCCGCGATCGTGTAGAAATTATCACCATCTTCCGCAATTGAGACAAAATTCTGATTAGCCTATCTCCAGTGGGCTTGACTGAAAAAAATAAAGCTGGCCCAAAATAAAATTAGTAAATAAAATAAATTTAGGCTTGTTAAAAAAAGTTTCCTTTTTTATTTTGTTAGAACTTTAGTTATAAAATGTATCAGAAAGGAATAAACATAAATTGGCTGATTAGAATTTTCTTATTGCTGCATTAAATATTTCTTTGGTTAAAAAAGAGAAAATACCCCATTTTCTCAAAATACTTTATGTTAGGACATAAAGACCTAAAGGGTTAAAGGGTTGGTGTAATATCTATCTATTCAGAAAATTTGGTAAAACAATAAAAGAAAAATGTATCGGTATCGAGAATCAATATTTCAGGTATCTGTATCGAGAATCGATAAATTTTGGTATTGTCACATCACAAACCAAAACAATAAAAAAAAGGATTTATGATCTGTTTTGAGATTTTTTTTGGTAAAGGAATTATACAAAGCTATACAATTATCAAAGGCCAATCTATGTAGTATGTACGACTCCATTAAACTATATATACTTAAAATGTTCATGAATTAAGACTCTAAGTATATTACCATCCATGTTTTCTGCTACTATCTAAAGTCTATTAGAATAAATAACTGTAGGGAATTAAATTATAAGATGTGGTAAATGGCTATAATTTAATAATTATGGACAAAATGTGTTTCAGGGGCAATTTGCGGTACCTACTGACCGTAACAGGGGTAGACAAGTTACCTCCACTGTAAAACCTTTTACCGTAGACTTGACACAAGACTCGGACAGACCTTCATTTCGACGACGGCCGCAGCGCTTCACATGTCAGTTCTGTGACAAAGTGTTTACAACACAAGAGACTCTCAACACCCATCTGGCAACCCATCGCAGTCCTGGCAAACTTCCTTACAAGTAAGATGAGATGACTACACATAGTTGACTTCTTTTCTATATTAAATTTTTATATTATATTCTAGCGCTCTGAAATGTCACTGTCTAGTCAGGAGCTTCAATCATAATTGTATTATTAAGATAGGTGGCTCACTCGGTAGTACAACAGACTAAAAATCCCTGGCAGTGATGTTGTGGGTTTGCGACCCAGTGCCTGCCACTAAATTTGAAGATAACAGTTCATTCTTGCACTGTAAACAGCTTTACCTTTGATTGGCTGGATATGTTCCATCATTGACTATACAGAGTGTAAATAAAGTCCCGCACGGGCTTGATATGCTCTGAACGATAACAGATAAATCAATAAGATTTTATACATCAACATGATACCCAAAAATCAATTTTTTTTAGGAACTATCAGTTTTCCGTTATGTCATGGGGACATCCCGCAAGGAGTCAGAAGGAAATCTTAAATAGAATCATAGGTTGATATGTATAAGATGTATACAAGTATGTACAGTACAGAATACAATGTCGCAAATTCGAACTCGAACGGACAACCGAATCAAAAATGACAGCTGTTCAAAGATTCATTGAATTTGCTATGCTATTATACGCTACTTTGTCAGGGGGGCAGCCGCTAGGAATCGGAAAAAATTTTAAACTTAGGCATAGGTCAATACGCACAACAAACTAAAGGTCTTTATTAGTAGATTACAATGCCGCAAATTCAAGCTTAAAAGAACAACTGAGTAAAAAATGGCAGCTGTTCAAAGATTCAAAATGGCAGATTCAAGAAATCTTGGAACGGCTGCCATTTTTGGCTCGGTTGTCCATTTGGGTTCAAATTTGCAGAATTGTATTCTGCTAGTAAAGGCCTTTAATTCTATGTACATATCAACTTATGCTTCTATGATCTCCTTCTGACTCCTTGAGGGATGGCCCATGCATGATATGATAGAAAACCTATGATAGTTCCTTGATTTCCTTGGTGTCATGCTGATTTACCAAATCTTATTGATTTATCTGTTATCTTTTAGAACATATTAAACCTGTGCGAGACTTTATTTATACCCTGTATAAAAAGAACTAGACATTCCATTCCCATAACAAAGTTGTGGCCAGGTTTAGTATAAAAATCAACTTTTTGAATTGGGTTACCGACTGTGTGTGCTGATGTAAATTTTTTTTGCAAATATAAATAAAGAAAACCCAGCAGATTATTTAACTTAAAGTATGTAATAATATACCAATAATCTTGATTGAAAACGTTGGGGATTATTATTTTTGTTTGGTTGGTTTTACTGTAATGCAATTTAACTTTTATTAGGCTACTTTGTTATCATGAAACTGATATTTAAGCTGTGACTATTAGTTATTTTAAGTTTTCATAGAAAATTGTTGGCTGTGTTTACCTAAACTCATAACTAGAATAGTACCAAGGGTTTTTACAGTAATTTGTTTACACCTTTAAAATAGCTTTTTTTTAGATAATGTTTTTGTAGTAAATGCAATGATAGCTTACAAAGAACCCAATAACCTCCATTTAAATAACTTTAAAAAAAATCATATTGATGGTAAACATCAACTTATATTTCCCCATTAATAATTTTCCCTATTTTTTAATAGGAAACATTAAACAATCATCGCAAATTTGGAGTGAACCTGAGATACCCAAACTGTATATACAAAGATTTGTACAAGTATCAGCCTGAGGTGATAATCTTGACGATGCCTGGTATGTTTCAGATGTAACCTGTGTAATGCGCAGTATCCGACTCAGCAGGCGATGTTGCAACACAAACAAAACTACCACAAGGAAGCGCAAGGCTCGGAGATGGCCCTGCCTGTGGTGGATATGAAGAACCCTGCATCAATAAACAAACTTACATCTCTCGGCATCCGTCACTGTCTGGTGCTGTCCCAGCTGACTAACTCGTCAGGTGGAGTGTTTGGACTGCCGATCGTAGCAATCGACAATGCTAAAAACCCAGCAGTGTGCAATCTTGGGGCTCTGGGAGCGTCCAACGTACTGTCACTGGGACCTGCCAAAGCTCTTAGATAAAGTTTTAAAATGTTTGAATATTTTATTTCCAAAACGTTTTTTACTTTTTTACTTACAGATAGTTTATTGTTATTTTGTTTTCTCTAAAACCATTAATTTGAGGTCCCTCCCTCTTAAAGGGGAAGGTTGTGATAAATTAACAGGAATCTATGATATTTGTTACTTGAGAGATGTTTTTTATACACTGGAATTGTGTATATGACTACTATGTATTTAAATATAGACGTCTACCATGTAAATAGTAAAATAATTGTGTAAAAATATTCAACCTGTGTAATTTGCGTTGTTTGTATGTTGTCAGTGGATTTTTATTTTAGGTTTCATTTTTACAATAATAAATACATTATTATTACATTTTATGATCCAAACCTGAAGATAACTAGCCTTGAATGTTTTTATACAAAATTGAAAACTGCTTTTGAACTGTTTTAAAGTACAGGCATACTTTTGGATGCAATATTCAATAAATGAAATATATCTTTGGCCTTATGTTGGCACATGCTTTAATTTATTGATACATTCTTTGCAATTTCTGCTTTTATTTTAAAATTAAAAATCCAGTCATAGTTTTCATTAAATCCATCACAGTAAAGACTACTTAACACCTATTACAATTGGAATTTAAACAGTATTTTTATAACTTGACACAAAGAGAATAGCTGGGTCCTAAAAGTCAAAAGGCAAATCTTACAATGATTTTACATCTTTAAATAATACTGTAATGTATGCCTGAGGTTATAAGCGATCTTTTAAGGCCACAAAAAAAAAACTTTACACTGACAACAGATTGTTTCCCGAGTGAGTGGCAAATTCATTCTCATGTAAGGTCAAAAAAGACTGACTGTGAATATGTTAAATATCATACTTTGACTGTATTTTATGTATTTTTTGAAGTGTTAGCTATTCCAACACACTTGTGAGATAGTTTTAATAGTAACATTTGTTTTCTATTAAAAGTTTCATTATACATTACAGTATTTATAACTTTTAGTCATCTAAGCAGAGATCACTGTGGATTTATCTCAGAGTATCTAATAAATTGTGTTTTATTTTTCATTATGGTTCATTTTGTCTGATTATAACCTTTCAGCCATTTGTAACTATTTAACACACTGTGGTATAAACTAGCCAGTGTTGGGGAAGCTACTTTTAAAATGTAGCTAGCTACAACTACTGCTACATTTCCAAAAAAGTAGCTTAGCTACAGCTACAGCTACAGTTCCGAAAAAGTAGCTAGCTACAACTACAGCTACAATGAAATGTAGCTACAGCTACAATTTTAGCTACTTTTCCAAAGACGTTACTTTTTATTCCACGCACATTAGGTAAATGTAAAATTAATTATTGCAACAACATTTTTATTGAACAAACATTTAAACAAGAAATGTCAGTATTGTATCTAACATTACTTGGAAAACAAATTATTCCTAGATTTGATTTAATTTGTTGGCATTATAAACCTAACATTACAACAACAGCATCAAATAATTGGGTGTCCCATCATATTTAGTACTTATTTTTAAATATTGCATTATTTTTAAGCATCTTATATGTAAATTTCATTAAGTTCAAAGGACATACAACCAAACTATATTTTAAAAGCTCATTTTATTTCTTTAATATAGATTTATTTATAGATGTCTTATATCAACAATTAAGACCACTTAAACTGTAAAACGATTATTTAAAAATACCTTTTTGTGTTACAGAGCCTAGCCTATTGAAATTGGAGTTTATTACCTTTCTTTACTTTTAATGTTAAAAACGACATTGCTATAACTTTTAACCATAGTGATAAGTTACTTGTTCTCTATGAATAACACTTTTCAATGTCAAGAAATCGTCCTTTATTGTCATTATGCATAGGGCAAGTGCTTCAACCTAGTTGGTACAGAAAACAGTATTCAGCAACTTATCCTGAAATCGGCTTTTAATTTAAACATGTTGAAATTTGTAAAGTATAAATAACATGTAGGCCTACTTGGCTATGTAACAAGTTGGCTATAGTAGCTTTGTTCTTGCAAGGACTAAACAGATATATTCCTAATAATTGAACTTGGTATTCGTTTTAAGCCCTAGCATAGCCTAGGAATAGTCCAATACAAGAGCTGTTAGCAGGAGCAAACTATGCTATTTTTTAAATGTAAGTTTCATGTTATATGGAGATTTTTTCGTTACAATTATCATGTAGTCTAGGCATATCTTAAATCTCATCAGGTAATTTCCTCTTTGTTAATTTAGTAAACCTTAGAAAAATCTTTGTAATCTAACCAAGGAAGGGCTTGTGATGATGAACCACAATCAACAGCTGAAGCAAAGGTTGATAGACCAGCTTTCTCATTATTTTAAGGTTTAGTGTTGGTTTCCATTAAAACCCAAGTTGAAACACTATCGATATAACAAAGAAACTAAATTGATTACTAATTTCCCTGTCAATCACTTGCAAGCGTTCAATAGCTTGTATTGTCACTGGTACCGGTAACGTTTAAACGTCGTCTGCATGTAGCGATTTTATTTTATCTGACAGTAATCATGGAGTAGTAAATTAAGGAAATGAGAGCTAAAAATGTGGATAACACTCATTTAATGGTCTCCATGTCCACACAACGTTGTAATAGGGAATGAAACGGCTGCAACCAGCTGTATGAAGCCAAGAAAGTAGGCCTAATTGTTTTGAAAATCTCAGTCTCAGTTTGAAAGATGTTGTTTCACGTAAGGTTGAGGTTATGGTAAAAATCACTATCTCAAACAATGTAAATGTAGCGAGAAAAGTAGCTAAAATTCCGCTACAACTACTTTAAAAATGTAGCTAGCTACAGCTAAAGCTACAAAATTTTAAAAGTAGCGACGCTACAGCTAACGCTACAAAAAAAGTAGCGCGCTACTGTAGCGTCGCTACTTGTAGCGCGCTACTTCCCAACACTGGTTGGGAGTTATGGTAGCACCAAGCGCTGCCGGAGTCTTCACTGTCAGACTCACTCCCTCCTTCAGAACAGGTGGTGGTGGGGGGAGGGGCTGCTCTGTGTCCAAACTGTTGAACGTCTCCATCACTGCACTACTGTCTAGAGGTTCAGACGGTAGAGCACCATTCACGACTGAGCTGTTCAAAGCCGACGGAGCGAGTACCGTCAAACTGCCGACTGGACTGGGATTCAACGCAGGAGGAGGAGTCGGCTCTTTATTTTAGCTACAACTACAGCTACAATGAAATGTAGCTACAGCTACAATTTTAGCTACTTTTCCAAAGACGTTACTTTTTATTCCACGCACATTAGGTAAATGTAAAATTAATTATTGCAACAACATTTTTATTGAACAAACATTTAAACAAGAAATGTCAGTATTGTATCTAACATTACTTGGAAAACAAATTATTCCTAGATTTGATTTAATTTGTTGGCATTATAAACCTAACATTACAACAACAGCATCAAATAATTGGGTGTCCCATCATATTTAGTACTTATTTTTAAATATTGCATTATTTTTAAGCATCTTATATGTAAATTTCATTAAGTTCAAAGGACATACAACCAAACTATATTTTAAAAGCTCATTTTATTTCTTTAATATAGATTTATTTATAGATGTCTTATATCAACAATTAAGACCACTTAAACTGTAAAACGATTATTTAAAAATACCTTTTTGTGTTACAGAGCCTAGCCTATTGAAATTGGAGTTTATTACCTTTCTTTACTTTTAATGTTAAAAACGACATTGCTATAACTTTTAACCATAGTGATAAGTTACTTGTTCTCTATGAATAACACTTTTCAATGTCAAGAAATCGTCCTTTATTGTCATTATGCATAGGGCAAGTGCTTCAACCTAGTTGGTACAGAAAACAGTATTCAGCAACTTATCCTGAAATCGGCTTTTAATTTAAACATGTTGAAATTTGTAAAGTATAAATAACATGTAGGCCTACTTGGCTATGTAACAAGTTGGCTATAGTAGCTTTGTTCTTGCAAGGACTAAACAGATATATTCCTAATAATTGAACTTGGTATTCGTTTTAAGCCCTAGCATAGCCTAGGAATAGTCCAATACAAGAGCTGTTAGCAGGAGCAAACTATGCTATTTTTTAAATGTAAGTTTCATGTTATATGGAGATTTTTTCGTTACAATTATCATGTAGTCTAGGCATATCTTAAATCTCATCAGGTAATTTCCTCTTTGTTAATTTAGTAAACCTTAGAAAAATCTTTGTAATCTAACCAAGGAAGGGCTTGTGATGATGAACCACAATCAACAGCTGAAGCAAAGGTTGATAGACCAGCTTTCTCATTATTTTAAGGTTTAGTGTTGGTTTCCATTAAAACCCAAGTTGAAACACTATCGATATAACAAAGAAACTAAATTGATTACTAATTTCCCTGTCAATCACTTGCAAGCGTTCAATAGCTTGTATTGTCACTGGTACCGGTAACGTTTAAACGTCGTCTGCATGTAGCGATTTTATTTTATCTGACAGTAATCATGGAGTAGTAAATTAAGGAAATGAGAGCTAAAAATGTGGATAACACTCATTTAATGGTCTCCATGTCCACACAACGTTGTAATAGGGAATGAAACGGCTGCAACCAGCTGTATGAAGCCAAGAAAGTAGGCCTAATTGTTTTGAAAATCTCAGTCTCAGTTTGAAAGATGTTGTTTCACGTAAGGTTGAGGTTATGGTAAAAATCACTATCTCAAACAATGTAAATGTAGCGAGAAAAGTAGCTAAAATTCCGCTACAACTACTTTAAAAATGTAGCTAGCTACAGCTAAAGCTACAAAATTTTAAAAGTAGCGACGCTACAGCTAACGCTACAAAAAAAGTAGCGCGCTACTGTAGCGTCGCTACTTGTAGCGCGCTACTTCCCAACACTGAAACTAGCAGAGAGACAACCCAGACCCTCCTCTAGATTTTGCCTGTAACATGTGAAAAGGTCCTTGTCTGTTGTTTGGACAAAGGAACTCTGAATGTAAGGAATAAGTCGGTCCCCCAGTTTGACTTGGTAAAAAAGGTTGTCCGTATTTGACAGAAATTAGTAATTTACATCAGCAGTTCAGCACAGTCTGTCCGAAGACGATTTTGATTTTAAAAAACTGGTGACAAAAAACAATGGGATGGAATGTGTGAATGAACTGAACTTCACACATTTTGTATAGTTCGGCCGCTTAGAAAACGACCTGCGCGCTAATGCTAAACCAATGCTGGAGGAGGTCGCTTTCTAAGCGGCCGAACTATAGTCAGTCAAACTCTTTATCGATCAGTCAGTTTTTATGACGTATTCTGATGTATGACTGTAGATGTATGAGCATTCTGAGTTATTAATTTAAATTTGTGACTTACCAATAATTTAAATGGGGAATATTTACCATCAACCTCGGATCTATGCATTTTCTATTTTATTTACTCTGTATTACATTACTTTAACTCAAAACTATGAACCTCAAGTCTATGATACTGCAGTATACTATATATACAGAGTGACTGTAAAGTCTTCCTAATTTTAAGAGTGAAAATTTAAAAACGTACGTTTTCAGGAAAAGCACTTTGTAAATTTTTTTCCCCTTTTTTCAAAACTTTTATTATTTTTTTATTTTATTAACATTTGAAGTTTCATAAAATGTCCATGGTAACGCAATATCTTTGGTAGTTTCTTTTTAAAAGAGCATCTTCAGTGGAAAAACACAAAATCCTGTCACGACCATAACGGACGTTTAAATGAATATTAAAAATAGTTAATATTATTTTTATAGCTATGTTTTGCTATAAACTAATTTACTTTTATGACCATTATACAATGAAAAGGTCACTGAGCTTTTGGTATATTTGGTCTTTCTAGAAAAAAATAATAAAACTCAAAAATTGAAAAAAAGCCAATAAAATCTAAAAGTTTGTATAACTCCGAAAAAACTTACCTGAGACCCGAAAAATCGTTATGTTTGTATAGAGGTGTGCTTCTTTTGTGTATAAAACATTAAAATGTGACGATATTTTAATTTTTTAATTTTTATGATAGAAATCATAAACGTGATGGTCAGGGACAAGCGGTACGGTCGTGAATTGTCTGGAATAATCTAAATCTTTCTAAACAATCCTTCAATTATCCTGTTAGTTATAATAAAAATATGTGTTTCAATTGAACTAAACTGTTCGATTTACAATTATATTAAAGTTATTGTCACGACCAAACACATTATAATCCATAAGGCTGAATTGGTCGTGAAAAAACCCACGATGGTCGTGAAACTTTGGTCGTGATATTACGTGTTATTTGGCTCTGTTCTGGCGGTAGCCCTGCACCTCATGTTCGAGGATACAAAGTGGACTTCTAGGTTAATCTAGCAATTGAAATACCTTATGAACAAAAATTAACACCATGTCTACTTCATCGAATGACTACGTACGGACATGGACACACCAAAATTACAAAAAACAAAATCTTTCCTTGATTAATATTGTAATTCCTCCTTTCAACTCGAAACGACCGGCACTACAATCACAATCCTGACGTACACCCCGAACTAGTCTCTAAAACCAGCTGACTGGACTCCATTGACGCCAGGCTTGCCACTGTCGTGCTCCAAAGTTGAAAATTTTTCCCAAATGGTCGTGACGCCAAATCGAGGGACAGACTTATTTTGTCATAGTAGTCAGTTTTTAATGACAATAAAATTATAATATGCTCCTTTTTTGTAAGTTTAATAACCATTGATGACATAAAAATATGGCTTTATATATTTTGGCATGAATAATTAGTCTAAAAACAGCGTGAAAGTTGGAAAATGTACCCTAGGGACACGTCATGGTCGTGAATTTCGAGACTTTAAAAATACGAAAAAAATACCTAGAACCTATTTAAAACCAAATAAATGTGTGTAACATGTTGCCCCCGTCCCAAAAAATATTAAAACACATAATAATAAACTACAAATCCAGTATCTACGAAGTAAAAGGCCAGGGACATGAAAACGTAGGTTTTTGAATTTTCACTCTTAAATGTTCATTAACAAAACTTTCTTCGTAGCTCATATTGTCAGCTGATTAAAGCTAATTTGATGACATTGATCCTACTAATATTATAAATGAGAAAGTTTGGATGTATGGATGTATGTTTGTGACAAGTGAACGCGAAAAATACTGGTCGGATTGGGCTGAAATTTGGCATGATGATAGCTCACATTCCCGATTAACATATAGGCATATTCTTATTTCAAAAATCCTTTTGGGCTCCGCCCCAGTGGCTCTGGAGTTTCCCATGTTAACCAAATGAATACTCATATTTAAATGGAATTAATGAATCTTAACAGCTGTTTCAATTAAACAAGTTGGTTCTGTTCTATGATGTTCAATAGCATTAAAGTTACAAGGATTACCAACAGGGTGCAGCAATATTATTTCTTTTACATTTATGACAACAGCTAATTTGCAACCAAAAGGTGAGTGAGCGTAGCGAACGAACTTCAACCTGGAGGCGAGTTAGCGTAGCGAACGAGCTAACCTGAAGGCAAGTGAGCGCAGCGAACGAGCTCCAACCTAAAGGTGAGTGAGCGTAGCGAACGAGCTCCAATCTAAAGGCGAGTAGGCGTAGCGAACAAACTTCAACCAGGACGTGATTGAGCCATGCGAACGAGATAATCTTGAAAATTAAGAAGTTAAACGGGGCAAAGCCCGCGGGTTACAGCTAGTAGTTCATATTGTAAACTGATTGTCTGGTTTATTATGGCTGGTATTGAGGAAAGGACAAAAGTTGCCTCATGATATGAAGTGTAGCAGTCTATTGTTCAGGTGAAGAGTACAGAATGGAATTAGTTTTCACAACCATACATTACCAGTATACACTTAAATAGCCAATTTGGTATGAAGTGTGTAGGTGTTAAATAATGAAGAAGACACGCTTCGGAGTTGGGTTTTAATTACACGATATAGATTGAAAGAAAAAACATACATAGTTGAAACTCATGTAATACCTGTTGTTAAATGGTTGTTTTTTTACTCTTTTATTTAACCTATCCCTAAATCTAATTTGTCTAGTCAAATCTACTGTAATCGAAGGTGTGAGTTTTTTTAAATCTACTTGACTCATTTTTTTAAATCGTTTTTGTGTACTCAACACAATTAACAGTGATTGTGATAAAGTGGCTGGAACAAAAGTCTACGTCTTTTATCGCAAACTATAATAGGATCCCAGTTTGAATTAGTCAGGAGGTGTGTAAGTACTAAGTACCGGTAGATGTTGGTCCCGGTAAGTATGTGTTGTTGTCACGGCCACCTTTAACTCCAGGCCGTGGCCTTGAAAGTGGCAACGTCGCAAGTAGTCAAGTAGTGTTTTTGTAACAGATGTTTTGTTTGGAGGCAGCTAATGATATTTTCACCACACTATGATGTTTTAGCTGTTTTACATACGTTAATTGGTGGCTGAAAGTTTCGTTTGGCTGGCCATGCCAGCTGGCATCGTCATTTGGGGACCGAGCAGGTTTTTACACCCCTAGGGCCGCAAAATCAGATATCCGCTTACTTTCTTAAAACACGAATGCATATTAACACTATTCGTGCTGTCGACATGTTTGAACATAAAAGTTGCATTTATTTCAATGTTAAGCAATTGCGGGAATTCCGGAATGGGCACACGGGAGGGACTAAGGCTAAAGGTGTAGTGACGTCATATCTCTAGTTGCTAATGTCTTCTCTTGAGGCGACACGATTACCGTAACGAAACAATGTGATTTCAGCGGCGTTCGTGACATAGTTGATAGCGGTTCGGATTCGTGATCAGAATGTCCCGGGTTCGAATCTCGCTGGCGGAACTAACTTTTTGTCAACAAATTTTTCATATCAGCAAGTTTGGTTGGTTAGGTTAGGTTATGACAGTTTAATTTTATAATACTAAATTTTAAAATTAATTTTATAATTAATTAAAAATTATAAGTAATCATTAATTAGATTTTTATCTTATATAGTTTTTATATTATCAGCAAGTCTGGTTGGTTAGGTTATGTTATGCCAGTTTAATTTTAAAAATTAAAAATTTATTTTATAATTTTAAAACAATTTTTTATAATTAAAAAGTTAATTTTATAACTAAAAATAAAAAAAATATTTAAATTTTTTCAACTTAGCAGTTCTAGCGGCGAACGCTGACACTACAAGATATGTTAGCCTTAGTCCCTCCCGTGTGCCCCACCGGGGAATTCCCGTCATCAGCACCCAACGTGTTAAATACAAAATCAGTATCACCGTTGCCTAGCAACTATTTATTATATTTTTTGCTGATTCCTCAAATTATTTCTTCACATAACCTTAAAGTTGTAGTTGTGTTGACTGTTATTAGTGTCCATTCTTATTGTAATTGTGGTGAATAGTGGTAATGGTAATAGGGTATAGTGTGGTGAAAAATAGTGTTCGTACCACGGACCGATATGGTTTTGCAGCTCTCGGTCATTTTAAGTTCTCGACTTCGTCTCGAACTTAAAAACTATCTCGAGCTGGCAAAACCTCATTTTCGGCCCTAGGTACGAAATATACTATTGTGTACGCGGCCTTCGAACTGGCAACGTCGCAAGTGGTGTTATAACAGCTGATTTTTTTGGAAGCAACTAATGGTATTTGTGTATTTACGAAAGATTGATTAATGGACTATGACAATATTGACTCCGCTTACAAATGTACAGATATAGATTTTAATTCATATTGTTTCAATTTTCAATTATGTATGTTTTATTTTCAATATTTTAATAAATTTATGTTCATAAATTAAAAATTAAATCAATAAAGTGCGAATTAATGAGCTGATGTCACCTGTCTGCCATTTTATCTTATGGGACGTCTGTCGCTGAACAACACCACTTGCGATGTTGCCAATTCTACCAGGCCGCGGCCTGTAGTTAAAGGCGGCCGTGGTTGGCATCGAGTCGTGTGCGTGGCATCGATGGTGTGTGGTATGGGAATACGGGGGGTGAACCGGGCGATAGTGAGTCCAGTATTGTCCAGTGCTGTAGTGGTCTTGGTCAGTGGTCTTGGTCGGTCACAGCACGGCCGTCTGGATCACAGCTGATTGAACTTCAATTTTTATTTATGGCAGTAACATGTCGAAAAAGTGACTTTTCAGCCACCGTATATGCTATGTACACCTAAACGGAGTATGTTTTATCGTTGACTTATATCTACATCTTATTTAATAAAGTTAATTATGTGTAGATATAAAGTCAATGGTTTTATCTATGATACTATACTATGATATTATGATGTATACTATGTATGCAGTGTACATGAAATGGAATTATTCTCTATGTACTGTAACTTAAGCCAACTCCAACCACGATCCACGTTACTTTGACTTCGTCAACCGTGTTCCGTGTCGATATTCAAATATTCGATTTCGATTAACTCACCTCGCTCGACCGTGGCGTGGAATTGGAATGGACACGGAAACGGAACGCCCGGAACGGAAACACTGCACAGTGCACAGTGCACACTGCTCCAGCGTTGCCAATTCGAGGGTAATTACCCTTTTCGAGGGTAATTTGGGCCTTCGAGGGTATTTTCGAGGGTAATTAATTTTTGAGGGTAAAAAAGGGTATTTTGAACAACCCGAGTGCAACATATATTAATACAGTAATAATAATTAATTTATGTTCATAATATTGTTATTACTCTATGGAATGTATTGCACAGTCGTCTGATACATGATTTATGAGTGTTTGTACGATATATTAGTAAATTAATTATACTCTACGTTCCGTACCCAAGGGAATCTATGCTTCCACTTCCACAGAAAGCCTTGGAACTTAGAAAACAGTTCCTGGGATAACAGCTATTTGTTTAATAGCTTCAATCTATATATTTCTTGAATCAGGTTGGATAGTAGTTTTCAACAGTTGCAGTTTCGAACTGTGCATTGTGAATGTGAAAATGTTCCGGTGTTTGTTTGTTTAATCATAAAAGGACTATAGTATGTCTACTTCTTTTAATCTATGGTTCAATGACCTGAGCTGCTTGAATGAAAGTAAATATTATGTTTTATGAAAATGAAATTGCTACGGGCATTGAGTGTTCTGAAGCTGAAGTGATTTGTTAAATAAGTATTGAAAAATAGCTGTGTGTTGTGTGTGGATGAATTATTTATTAAGTGAAGTTTTAACTGTTCACTTAATCTATTTTTTTCGGATTCCTCAAGAAAGAGTGATTGTTATTAAAGGCCTAGGTTTAGGTTGAACTATGTGTGAAATTGTTAGATTACAGTTTCACAGGAAAGCTGTGAGAAGCTAAAATACACATCAGAAGACGAAGTAACAGTTACCTCGGAAAGTGCTCCAAGAGCAGCAAAAGCTTTCTGAGCATGCACAAGCTGAGGTGCCCGTGGGTGCAAAACTCTTGTGTAAATTATTATTCCATTAGGTTCCTGTAATTTGTTTATATTTTCAACACTTAATACCTACATTTACCCTTGATTTAAATAGGTTGTTTAAATATTCGATTTTCCGATACAAAACCAATAATTTATATTCGAAACAGAGCTTGTAATGTAAAAGTTTCTAGTTTTGCGACGTTGGTGGTTTTCGAGGGTATTCGAGGGTAATTTTGGGCAGGACTGAGGGTAATTTGCCAAAAAGGGATTGGCAACACTGCACTGCTCTATCCAGCCAGCTACAGCTAGCAGCAGCAGCTGTCAGTGGTGCCACTGCCAGTAAGTAACATAACCTAAAACCTAATTTTAAACTTTTATTCAGTAGGCCTAACTTGAACTTCCTAGTTCCTACGTAAACGTAAAACGTAACCAGTAAAAGACGATACAGGATACTAGATCAAAAGTGTAGTTATTTATTAGTGAAATACAATCCTATGGGTATAATTTTGCAGAACTAGGCAATACCATTGACTATGGCTATACTCAAGTCATTTTCTTTTAAATCGTCTAGTAAAAGGTAACTTATGTGTAAAGTTTGAGGAAATTGTAGCAAGTAAACTTAAGTAGTTTTTAACAGATAGAAATATGCTATCGTCTTAAGTCTAAGTAGGCGAAACAATATGCCCATTAAACAATTCTGTTGATGTCATGATTCATCAAGTCGTGTATAGTTTCATTTGCATCCCTCACTTTAAAATGAGAATAGTCGTCAGCATACAAATGAAACTTTGCATGGAACTGTACTGATGTCATTGATTTAAATCTGAAAAGCAAAGGACCAAGAATTAAACCCTGGGGAACTCCACAGGGAACATGTCCCCTGTCGGACGTCAAATCGTAATGACACACACACTGCTTTAGGCTCTGAAGATATGATCTCATCCATTTTAGTGAATTGTCAGAGAAACCTAAGAGTTGGAGTGAGTTGGAGTTTGGCTACAAGAATGCTATGATTTACGGTATCGAAGGATTTATACTGAAGTTAGGCCTATAGCCTTCAAAACATCGATTTGCAATATTGGCTTGAAGTTAAATTAACCCTCCGAGTGTTATTTGTCGCTGCAGCGACACATAACACTTTGTGTAGTGTTTTATGTCGCTGCAGCGACTCACAAACACTGTTTACGGCAAAGGCTCTATGACTGACAAAATCGGATTGAACTGGATCGAGTTAGGTATCGTTCTTTTCGTTAGATTCTGAGCTTTCTCCAGAGGTCTGTCTCTAAGCTTTTTATGTTCTCTGAGCCGATCGTAATTGTAGCAGACAGCTGACGTGCGTATTTGTAAACAGCTAGGTTACCCTCAGACCGATGACTGATGTGTTTTATTACGTTTATCATTGTTTTAGTGTTAAAAATCAAAAGTAGTGATATACGTGGTGCATTATAAGAAGATTTAAGTGATTTTGAAGGGCTGGTTGATGATCCTGAAGAAGTAGGTAGGCTAGTGATATTGATGTAAATTATCAGCCTATGGTTAGGTCCTAGCTATGGTTAGGCTATGCATTCTTAGCTAAACGCTATGTACTGAAATCTGTTTTTTGCCCATAACTTATTTATTTGCAAATCTACTTCCTTATATTATTATATATTTGTAATCCTCATACAATTTAGAACAAAGTGGCTATTTCCAAATATTTATAGGCCTATAATTTATACAATTTCATTGAGCGCGAACTTATTTTTTTTTGAAAATTTTCCAAAATATTTTTTTTACCTAAAATTTTTTTTGAAACAAATGTTCCTTATGTTCTATGTATAATATTGAAGCCCATGATTTTCCAAACAAAATGGTATATAGAACAGTATAATTAACATTGTTTTCAAGCTTCTCAGATCCGTTTTAATAAAACCTTGCAAATGAGCAAAAAAATAGGCAGACATTAAGGCCAAAACAAGGGACACTCGGAGGGTTAAGCTTGAGTGATGGAATTTGGCAAGTGGCGTAACTCTGTTAAATGGTTCTGAACTATTGTACCATTTGCTTGTGATGAAACTGATAAAAAATAATCATTTAAATGGTTTAAAGGAATTGATATGGGAACAATGTTAACTTGCTTTACAAATCCAAAACGTTTTAGATTACGCCAGCAAACAGCAGAGGATTGCTTTCCTTCAGAAAACAATCTATGAAAAAATTGGAGTAGAGCATTACAAAAATGTTGTTTTACTTGATTTCTAAGCTGGCGATAGCGGGCCATGAGCCCTTGATCCCTAGTTCTTTTGGCTCTGCGATGGACTGAGTCCCACCGAACCATTACACCAATGATCTCATCATTAATCCAAGGAACGGATCGACTTTTACTAACCCTACAATTGGAGGGTTTGGTTGACAATTGGAGCGCTTTTATCATATAATTTTCAAATGGTTTCATTAAGTGAATCGACCATATCATCAACTGTCAGTATGCATGGAGTGCCAAGACATTAAATTTACATCAGACAAAAAATTTTCTTCATACAAATTTATAAAATCTCTGTAAGAGATAAGTTTTTGTTTGGGCTTGGGAGCTCTCGTGGCAAGGGCACGATAAATAAAGTCATGTAGAGAAATGGCAGGGACTGGAAGCTGGCCATGGTAGACTGAAAGTTCGGGATCACTTAAAATAATAAGTTCTAGTAATATATCAGCTTCAGCACTAGCAGTCTGATGGGTCGGGTCCAGAGGTAACTTAGTATCGTCATGTTGCAAGAGTCAAACATGTTTGTCTGCAATCGTAACATCCAGGTTTGAGTAAGTCACCCATGATCAATACACGACTGTAGCTCAATGGCGACGCCGCCACCTGTTTTTCCTAAGTGATCGTTTCTGAAAACGGAATAACCAGGCAGTGCAATCAACCCAGACGAAATACTCGGCTCAACCAAGTCTCTAAAACTGCAATAATTTCAAAATTTAGAGTCCGAAATATTGATCTGACTTCGTCAATACGTTTTGTGAGGGATTGAGCATTGATGTGAGCAGCTTTGAATTGTTTGGCAAAGGGAGCGAGGTTGTTGATAAGGACCTGGGCGTTATCAGTAGGGAGAGGGAGGGCTTGGGAGGGGTGACTGAGGTGACGTTGTTCAGGTATCCTGGACCTGATATGGCGTCGATGTGACATGACATATGTTGTTATTCAAAAAGTCTTGGGAATTGAAGGGTGCCATTATCAGTTAGCCCACATTTTTTAGGAACACCACACCTAGAAAACCAAGCCCTTAATCTATTTACAAGAGCAGCAGTTGTCTTACGGTCTATTACTTTGATCTCGACCCATTTTGAGTAAGCATCGATTCCTACTAAATAGAATCGGTTATCGAATGGGCCCGCAAAGTCGAGATGAATTCGCTCCCAAGGGTCACTTGGCACATTCCAAGGATATAGAGGTACTTCTGTGTCAAATGATCTGTTACTCTGGCAAGGCTGGCATCTATGGATGTAACTCAACATCCTTATTCAGATTAGGCCAGGATAACCAAGATGTCGTTTGTGGAGTTCTTTCAATATGTTTTCTCTCAAAATCTGTTGCACCACAATTCCTCCACAATGTCAGCTCTTCTCTCTTATTCCAACATGGTTTCATGGATGGTGGCAACTATCCTGTTTCGTTTGGCCAACCATGTTCCAGGTAGTCCATAAGTTTCTTCGTATTTGGGTCTTTCTCAAACTACAGTACAAGTTCATGATTTGGATAAACTACGTAAATTTTCTCCTAAACCAATGCTCGAATTTCTCTCTCGTCTGGATCCAATACTTCTTTTGTCTTGAGTGAAAACCGAGACAAAAAATCAATCAAACGATTATCCTGTCCTGTGGAAAATGAAAATCTGCTCATTCTATCTTGTATACAAGACATATTACTACAATCAATTACACTCTTATACTGTGACTGATCTGTTTTCCTTGAAATTTTCTTGTTGCCAATAAAGATTAATAAAATAATAAAAACATATTTTAACTAAACTCAATCAACAACATTTATTTTCAAAAACAACAAACCAAATAGCAGATGATTCATAACTTGACATATCAGCTGATAACAATAATCCTACATTTATAATCCTTGCCGTTTCACCCACTTTTTCGATGATAGCTTTTAATATTTATTACATGGAAATAGTATATTACGTTACTAGTCCTGAAAATAAGTGTTTGACGGACGAGTGTGGTCGTTCCCATACGAGACGAATTCGAGTACGGGATAACCATACAAGTCCGGTAAACACATTTCGGACGAGTGACGTACGATAGTTTACGCCATACTACTTAATCTGTACAAGAGCTTTATTACCACCAACTAAAGGACTAAAAATCACTAGTTAAAACCTCTAAGAGAGGTTATGTTTTTGTTTATAACTGCTCATTGCCACCCAAATACAGTATAATCAGCTGATTGGCGTCCGGTAAAACTCATTACAGTACAGTAGTACGCAATGAAACCACATTTGATTAAGCTGGCAGCAAACAGCTGTTTTCTGGACTAAATACTTGCATGGGAAGTTCGTCAAAATAGTGTAGTGTGGCGTAAAAATAATTACATATTCACATTCTGCATAAAATTCTGCACAATTTAAATACCTTAAATTGGTGATTTGATTTAAAAAATGGTTTGTAGTTTTTCCAATTTTTTTTATTTATTTGATTTTTCCATGGAAAACGACGGTCATTTTTGAATTCAGGACGTTATTTATCATCATAAAAGTGTAAAAAATACTATTTTAACGTGACGTCTGTAAACGATGTAATTACTCCGGGATTATATAAATTGTCTAAAAAGAGGCCAGTGGTTAAGTTTATAGGCTATTTAAACATAAATACTTTATTCGGTACCTTGAATCCAATTAATATGTAGAGAGGAAGGCAACAGCTTGATCAATGGCGTTGCGTCGCGGCGTCGTTATAGTTTTTAACAGAGTCACGGGAAAAAAACTAAATATCTGAAATATTGCACATAGATGCGCACACACTGTCTTGAAATAGATTTTGAAGCACTTTGCTGAAACACTGGCTTTCAAATTAGTTTGTATTCACAATGGAGGGAGGGTACAGTTTTGCAGGGAACCTGCGCTATATTATTGGTTTAAATATTGATATGGGCTGTAGCCAGTGCTTGATTTGTGGAGGAACGCGGCAGAATAGAGTTCCGGTACCTCTCTTTCAGAAAAACAATAACTGGATCGATAGCTAAGCTGTCTAATGTAAAGATTTTAAATCCTGTCTTGGTTCAGGAGTTTGTGGCTAAGCTGGCTTAAATAACATGTTTAGTATACCACACATCCTTTACTGTGACGTAGCCTACTGATAATAAGAAGACATGGTCCCCTTTTACCTATCGTAATCGTATCTGTATTTGATAAATATTGTTATAAATATAAAAAGGTAGGTACTGTACTAACAGTGGCGGTGCTAGGACCTCGTAAAGCGAGGGAGCTAATGAGGATAATCTACACCAGGAGGGGGGTACGGGCTATTTTTAAAGGCGATTGGTGACTTAAAGCCATTTTTAACGTTGGTGTATATGTAGCATCAGCATTATAGTATCTCCTGTTCCTCATCACTAGTGGCGAGAACCTCTTGTGCGGAGGAGTGGGTGGCGTGACGTCACTCTACTCTTGAGGGAACACCATTACCGCAACGAGACACTTAGATTCCATCGGTGTTCGCGGCGTAGTTGCTAGTGTCTCAGACTAGTAACCGAAGGGTCTCCGGTTCGAATCTCGCCGGCGACACTAACTTTTTGTCCAAGATTATGCTTATTTTTTTACTTTTAACTTTATTTTTTAAGAACTATTTTTTTAAAATTAGTAAACCTTCATTTGATTTGTATTTTATATTTTTTATATTATCAGCAAGTTTGTTTAGTTCAGTTAGGTTATGACGGTAAAATTTTTTTAATAAAAAAAATTAAGATTTATTTTATACAGTAATTAAAAATTATAAGTAAACCTTCATTCGATTTTTATTTTAACTTATATTTTATTTTAAATATTATCAGCAAGTCTGGTTGGTTAGGTTAGGTTAAGACAGTTAAATTTTATAATAAAAAAATTTAAGTTAGAATTAATTTTATAGTTAAAGATTTGTTAAAATAATTTTATATTTTAAAATTATTTTGTAATTAAAAAGTTAATTTTTCTAACTAAAAAATTATAAAATAAATTTAAAGATTTTCTTAAATTGGCGTGAGGGGCTCTCCCACAATCCCCCACCCCTTCGCACAAGAGGCTCTTGCCACTAGTGATGAGGAACGTGAGATGCTAGTGCATCGGCATGCCTATTTCCATGGTAATAACAGGAATAACAAACTTGTTAACATAAACATTGCACATGTACACTCCTCTGGTGCAACAGCTGTCTCGGTATGCTGGGTCTGCGACATCGCCACTTTTGTTTCACCACAGCCTTGTATCAGAGGAGGCTATGTCTGTAGCTACCATTTTTCTCTGTGCATTAGATAATTTACTATATTCTGTAGTTTAAAGTTACCCTACAAACATACTTAATCTTTTTGTGTTAACATTCATCACAACCAATAGGTAGTTAATAAGAGTTTCGCTTTGCTTCGTTCAATAAACACAAAGAAGCATCCGCCAAACTAAGTTAACACAATGAGCATCAAAATATATATAATACTAGCTGACCCGGCGAACTTCGTATCGCCTAAGTTATAGGTTTCCCCTAAGACAGACCGATGGAAAGAAAGTACCGTTACGTTTAATTTTCAAGATGATCTCGTTCGCATCGCTCAATCACGTCCTGGTTGAAGTTCGTTCGCTACGCTCACTCACCTTTGGGTTGGAGCTCGTTCGCTACGCTCACTCACCTTAAGGTTGGAGCTCGTTCGCTGCGCTCACTTGCCTTCAGGTTAGCTCGTTCGCTACGCTAACTCGCCTCCAGGTTGAAGTTCGTTCGCTACGCTCACTCACCTTTTGGTTGCAAATTAGCTGTTGTCATAAATGTAAAAGAAATAATAGTGCTGCACCCTGTTGGTAATCCTTGTAACTTTAATGCTATTGAACATCATAGAACAGAACCAACTTGTTTAATTGAAACAGCTGTTAAGATTCATTAATTCCATTTCTCATAAGGTTAACATGGGAAACTCCAGAGCCACTGGGGCGGAGCCCTTTTAAGAATTTTGAAACGGGAAATAGTTTACGTCCGATTCGCATACCTACAGAATTTACTCACCAAATTTCATAACGATCGGTGAAGTCGTTCCGGAGGAGTTTGCAGACAAACACTGTGACACGAGAATTTTATATATTAGATTTATGCATTAGTCTGTGTACCAGTTGGTAAATCAACAACCGTGACAACTGTGGATGGATGTTATTCCTTCGCATTCCATTGACTGCTTTTTACAAATAGGCCTACTAATGTATTTTGTAGGCCTACTTACCTGACTTGCTCTTTTTTTCTCTGTTATGAACCATGCACATGTCAAATTTCCTTTGAGATTATTTAATATTGTAGATTAGTAAAAATTGTCCCTTAACAGCAGTCTTCTTGAAAACGTTATAGTGAAGTGTCTGTTTGGAATGTTGAAAACTTTAATACTTGTTTAGAAGCAATAAAATGAGACACAAAACAAAGCTTTAAACATCTATATAAGTATAGTATCGGCGTCATTATAACCCATGAAAACTGCACCCGACAAGTGCTGTAATTAGGTTACAAATTGCTTTAGAAAGAATACTATTAAGTGTTCAGTTTATTAGAATTTATAGAGCAGTCTTGGATTATTCAAACTGGATCGATAGCTAAGATGTCTAATGTAAAGATTTTAAATCCTGTCTTGGTTCAGGAGTTTGTGGCTAAGCTGGCTTAAATAACATGTTTAGTATACAAGACATCCGGGATCATCCTTTACTGTGACGTAGCCTACTGATAATAAGAAGAAATGGACCCCTTTTACCTATCGTAATTGTATCTGTATTCATTTAAGTTTTAGAAAATTAATAATGTATAGGCTGCGATAACATTTAAACTAAACAGTCAGATTTATATCAATCGACTGACACTTATGTTCTTTTGAGGGTCAAGAAAATTAAAAAGGCTTTTGATAGTAGGTAAATATTTATATTATTATTGCAGTCTGTTCGGTATTCATATTTTTAGAGTATTTAGAAATTAATCATTATGTTAATTAAGTCACTGGTTAATTAATCATGCTAATGTGTATATAAATCACCACATTTATTGTAATATTATTTAGTCTCAGTAACAATTTATTGTAAATAGACTCCCGCTTTCAATATTCAAATGAGATTGCTAAGCCTGCTCGAATTTCCCGCCACAGTAAGGCCTATTTTCCTGTACTACATACCCATGAATCACCTGACGCCGTGTTTGCTTCAATCGCATTTCCTATTGGCCATCGAATTCCTAGACCCCTCTAAACCGCAATTGCATTTTTCAAAGTGAAATCGGTGATCGGCGTCTGTCTGTCCACGGTCGGCGTCCATAACTCACGGTGTATTCCGTTTCTCGTATCTCGGGACATTAATTGCCCATTTTACCTCTCTTAAGCGTATTTTTAGGCTATAGATTAATTATATCTGGCCTCCCTCTCCTCTATAGTACATTTAACTATATATACATTTTAATTTCCCCCTTTTGTTTGTGATTAAATTACTTAAATTGTGATCTAGTGCTTTCAGACTCTTCAAACCTCAAGACAGTGTGTGCGCGTCCGTGTATTACTTCTAGACTTTCCGTACGTTTTCACCGCGACTTCCGCGTATTAGTGAGCTCTTTGTGATTATGAACTTGGGTGCGTTGCGTTCTCCAAAATTCTACAAAACAGAAGCACTCGGTCTAAGGACTCCGCCATCCGCCATCGCTCCACCATAGACGACGCCGCTGCCATACTCTCCACCTTTGGATAATTGGACTCAAGGTACAACTTTAAAGTTTTGTGTGTGTTTTAATTAGACTCTAAAACTAATCTCATTTGCCCCTCACAAGACATTTTATTCCATCTCGGGACCTCAGTGCCCTTCAAATTGCAGATTCGCCATTTTCTATAATTTAATTATTTTTCTCTTGAACTATTAATTAGTTCTGGTCCTTCGAGTTATTAATTATTTTCATTTTCACCCATTACGCCCCCAACATTTGGTCCAACGAGCCGGATTCATTGTCTAAAGTCCTGTGGTAATTAATTTCAGCCAATTTTCATCATCAACCATATTTTTAGCGATCTGCAATTTTCAATTTTCGCCATATTGGTAAAATATCGGCTCGCGTTCGTTCCGTTCGTGGGCGTGGTTTAGCAATCTCTCTCCACTCGCGCGTCTGCGCAGGTCACAATCATGTACAATTTGCTGTTCTCTCTAGTAGTAGACAATTTTTCCCTACTTGGCTTTTTTATCCCGAAAACGGGATTTAGTTTTAGTTGCGGGATTTAGTCGCGTGCAGACGGCAGACACTAGTAGCAGACGCATATCTCACACTCACTGTACAGCGTTTGTTGTTGTTTACATTTTCTCATTTAAGGTGTATTGTGTAATAAGGTTGATTGATATTATTAATAACCAACTATTAGGTTATTATTAGGTATTTACTATTATTCTTTGAATCAATATTGCTCTTTTGAATATCATACTAAATAAACAATAATTTGTCATTGTTATTTAACATTGTTTATGCTTTCTGAATTTTGATTTTAAATGAAGTAAAGTTAAATTAGTTTATCTCTGTAATTTTGGTTGACAAACGTGCGATATTATATTTAAGGTAATTTTATCTTGTCAATTAACATTTTAATAAATAGTTCAAAATAACCGTTTTTACTGGTTCTTATTACTAGTGTTGTACATATAAACAAAACTGTTAGCTAGCGTATTTGTATTGTGATTCATATTTCATTGATGGTTATAATTTTATGTTCCTTTCTCATTTATTAGGGTAATAACTTACTCTTTATGTTGCAATTCTTGTTTACTAAGGATTATTCTACACTGTTTCATTAATGAGGCCTACTCTCATTAAACTTATTTAGATCCATTTATTATTTTTGTAAATAACGGTGAACTTTCATGTGACTCATTCATTTGTTCTATCATATCTCTTGTTTTATTGTGCATTATTATTACCGTACTTGAATACTTTCAACTAAACTCAATTGTTGATTTATGGTTTGAAAATCGAATTAAACCTGCCACACTCATTTAAAAATATTTTATTGCTATTTAACGTGTTGATAACTTAGTGTTTTTCACTATTTGCCTCAATTAAGCTACAAAGTAGGTGGATATATGTTTTAGATATTTATAATATTTTATCTCTATATTATTCAGCGGACAATTAATTACTACATTGTTAAGCTAATACCATTCATAGGCCTAGCTACAAGCCTTTTGTGTACCCATAACTTCCATTTTCGTGTGAATACTTTCAAGTGAACACTTCACAATGCCTCCTAAAGCATCTGATTTTAAGTCCGCAATCTACACCCGTTCTACGGCGCTGATTAAATCACGTTTTGAAAAACTTAAGGCTACAGTAGATGAATTATCAACTCAAATCGACCCTCTAACACCATTACAACTTAAGAAATTATCCGCTTACGCGTTGGAAATAAAAAAGAAACGCAGTGAATTTGAAAATAACCTTCAACGTGCCTTCGTTCTGGAAGATGAAGGGATCGATGATAAGACTCTTTCCAATGATCAAGATGCTATTGAAGACATGTTCTCTCACATTCAAGCTACGATTGAAACTCTGGTTCCCTCAGAACCACCAAAAACCCCTTCCGCGTTCAGTGAATCGTTTTCTGTTTCAGAAACTCATCCAAGCTCACAAGTACGATTACCTAAACTGGACTTACAAAAATTCTCTGGCGATCCATTAACGTGGACAAGTTTTATCAATCTTTTTGACACTGCAATCCACCGTAATGCTTCATTATCCTCTGTTATGAAATTCCAGTACTTACTCTCTGTCTTAAATGGAGAGCCTCTCAATTTAATAAGGAGTTTAAATCTCACCGCTCCTAATTATCTAGTCGCCTATGAATTGTTACGTGACAGATATCACAACAATCGAAGATTGCAATCATTGCATCTTAACCAATTGTTGGACCTGCCAAACATTACGGCAACTTCACTCAAAGGTTTGCGCCAATTTGTAAACCTGTTTACGGAACACACACAAGCTCTTAAGGCATTAAATTGTGACGTTAGTGACAACAACCCCCTATTGTCCGCACTCCTTTTGCGTAAAATGGACCAGGAACTACGTAAAAAACTTGAATCGTTCCGTTCCAGTCAAACCGAAGATCCAGTTACTCATTCATTACCAGAAATTGGTGAAATAATAAAATTTCTTAACCAAGAATGTTCGCAGACAGAAGATGCTAACATACATAACATGTCATCGGCCCACAGAAGCGTTCAACCTTCACCTCACAAAACCATACCAAAAAAGGTGCATTTCCGGTCTGACGTAGGCCTAGCCATGGTAGCTACTTCGAGATCTAATGCTCCCCCCTCTCATAGCTCTCAGACTAAAAATAGTCCTGTCAATAACAAATGTTTTGTTTGTAACAAAAATGATCACAAAGTTTACACTTGTGACGTATTTCAAAATAAATCTCCTCGAGAGCGACACGCCATTGTTAAAAAACATAATCGTTGTTTTTCTTGCTTGGGTGAACATAGCTCCAAAGAATGCCGCTCTCAGTTCACTTGTCGCACATGTAAACAGCGACACCACTCTCTCTTACACCTTGGTGATAATAATCAAACCTCTCAGATGTCTTTTCGACCTCAAGGTCAAAGAACTTCCCCGACCACTTCAGGTCCATCTCACACTCAGACTGGTGATGTTAATTCACAAGCCTCTATCTCCGCCACTGTCGCGGATGTAAGCAATTATTCTGCCCAAAATAACTCATGTACGACTTCGGGTAATTATACTGTATTACTCGGCACCGCCTTGGTCAAGTTGACTTCCCCTCAGGGTATCTCTCATGTGTTTCGTGCTCTACTAGATACTGGCAGTATGTGTGATCTGCTCTCAGAACGCGCTGCGAATCTCCTGAATATAAAACGCCAGTCTTCTCAACTCAAAATATCTGGTCTTTCTCAAATGGCTTCCTGTACTAAAGGGTCAACTTACTTGAATCTTGAAACTCTCTCAGGTCGAGTAATAGCCACTGACCATCAATTCCATATTCTTGATAAGATTTCCGTCGACTTACCTCGCTCCCCTATATCACCGGAAGTGCT